>NC_137833.1:52432855-52477855 GCF_963921795.1 Nannobrachium achirus
TCTGTAACTCTGACAGTGTACAAATGGAACCAAATGAACCCGTTAGGGTTCATTTGGTTCCATTTGTACACTGTCAGAGTTATGGTGAGACCTTGAAATGTGAAAGTTTGAGAAACACTGTCCTATACAGTAAGGGAACAATTCACATCACAGGTTATGAAGGTGTAGACTTTTGGCACAAAACACTTTTGGTCTACTTTTGTGTGCGTTCTCAGTTCGAGGAGCTCAGCAGGATCCCTGATATTATATTGCTTCACGGACATCAACGTCGCAGTTTCATAATTTGAACGTTTGTTTTTCAGTGTACAGATGGATATGAGTATGACCCAGTGAGACAGCAGTGTCGAGGTAAGAACAATGGGGCTTTCTGTGTTGTCCTTGATGCATAATGCATAATGACTTTGATATTAGATATCTATAACACTTGTTTTCTGTTTTCCTTTGAGTCACAAGATCCCCCTCTTCTTTCCATTCCTTTCTTTCTTTCTTTCTTTCTTTCTTTCTTTCTTTCTTTCTTTCTTTCTTTCTTTCTTTCTTTTCTACCTTCCTTCCTTCCTCTGCACTTCTATTCTTCCTCCCTTCCCTTCCTTTTCTCATGGCGTTTCGGGCGTCATCATGTCAGACATTGACGAGTGTGTCATCGTGGACGATGCCTGCAAAGGGGGCATGAAGTGCATCAACCACTTCGGCGGGTACCTGTGCCTGCCCCAGAATGCCCAGATCTTCGTTGACCAGCAGGTGTCGGCGCCGGACCCCGTGCCTCCCATCGCCCCCGCCCAGCCCAGCCGGACGCCACGCCCCGGCCCTGGCGTCCCCAGGCCCATACGCTGCACGCCGGGGTTCACCGCCGATGAGCAGAACTACTGCAGAGGTAAGAGGAACATCCGCCGGGAGTAGGGCTGGGCAATCGATACATCAGGGTTCCCCAATTAGTTTTCCCCAAGGGCCGAATCATAGGGTACCGAGCCGAGGGCCACAACATTGCAGGGGGCGACAGTGGCGTTCCCGCTACTCCAGCGACAGTTCAGATATCGTCGTTGTCGGGTGAAAATCTTGTATGTCCAAAACCGTTTGTTTTGCATTTATCATTTTAAAAATGATTTAAACTAGTGAAAACAGATCTGCTGTTTTCACTACTTTTGTGCGACGGCCTTGTATGATGAAGCAGGGCTTTACTTTGCGAAAGAACATACAAATTTGGAGATACAAGGTTTCCACCCGACAACAACGATATACTAGTGTTGTTGCTGCTACCACCATTATTATTGGGGTTGGTGGGGGCCAGATAGTAGTCCCCCGCGGGCTGCAAATGGCCCGCGGGCCGCCTATTGGGGAACCCTGCGATACATGATCCAAACCCATATTTAGAACCAATAATACTGTGGTTCTCAACCTGTGGGGGTCCCCAAATTATTTTGGGGGGTCCCCAGATGATTAGCTTAACGTGAAACATTGTTTTCTCTCTCGACAGTAAACAAACCAACATAAAGTTTGAGTGTGTAGACTGTAGAGGGTATCTGCACAATTCTAAAGTGACAATTTGAGGACTTTTTAATACCTCTAAAATGACAAATTAAACATTGGTCAAATTGTCAAATACATAATTAGAGGCAGACATTGTGAAAATAGCCGATCTATATGCTCACGAGGCGTTGGGAGCATGTAGATCTGCTATTTTCACAATCGAACCGTGTTATACAAAATGTAATGCCTCAACTCTTAGTGCTTATGGGGTGGGGGGGGGGTCCCCCTGTTAAAACATGATTCTTTTTGGGGGTCGTCATGGCCTGAAAACAAAAGGTTGAGAACCGCTGCAATAATAGACCGCTTACACACCGTATGGTTGAATGGAGTGCCTCAAGGCTCTATGCTAGTGTATTTTCTGTTTTCTGCTATTGTGGAGGAAGCTCGCCAATCTGCTATTTTCAGCGAAAGCTTTCCCCACGATACGGATGCGGGGGTGTATGCGGTCAACCCAATGTTGTCGTTACGATTCCTCCCCACACACATTCCTGCGTTGTCACTGGCGCTGTCGGTGTATCCTACTGTCTCACCTGCCAGTGAGGAGCCCCCACCGGGAGGACATAGAGCTTTCTCGTTCTACTCCTCCCGCTCAACACTCCCCGCTGACAGGTGTCAACCCCAGCCATTAGGAATAGTATGTGCAATCAGGGGTGTCACACCAAATTCTGAAAAAGTCTTTGAATATTTCAAATTCTTCTAAGGTGTCAGTGGTGCTCACAATCTTTCATGTGAAGGACCACCAAATGATATGTATTTGGCCACGGACACACCGTGCCGCGCTGCAAGCTTGTAGATCTGCTATTTTTCAATAGCTAAAGTATAAAATAGTTAAGGCCCCTCCACCTTGGGCCCTAGTAACTCAGTCCCACTTTTCCCCCCCTTGTGACGCCCCTGTGTGCAATGACTATTATGTCGCACATAGATTCGTATATAAACCCACGACCTCTGCAGTGGTGGGCAGGCACTGACTTGACTGTAGGTTCATTGATTAATCAAGAAGCAGATTTCTGTTAAAATATATAATTGTTTTATTTCTTCACGCGCTCTGTAAAGTTTTGTAGTTTCACACGTTCTGTAAAGCTTTGTAGCGGAATAGATCCATTGGACTCGTAGCTACGACTCTACCTTCCCCCACGCTTCATCCAGGCCTCTATATAAAACCCTCGAACACTAGCATTAAAGCGCCTTTTTGAGCGGTGGTCACAACGCTCCTATACGTGGCCGTGTGTGTGGGTCTGTCTGTCTGTCTGTCTGTCTGTATGCGTGTCTGTCTGTATGGTGTATGTAGCCTGTATGTAGTACCTTTTGTGACCACACATGTTAAGGGAGGGGCGCTGTTGTTCAGGCCAGGCCAGGCCAGACACCCACTCACCCACACACACACACACACACACACACACACACACACACACACACACACACACACACACACACAATATATATATATTTGTTTTGCTGTTGCGCAGCCTCCACGACCACCGCTCAGTTCACACGGGTGTGATTTTTTCATGATGCGCCAACGCGCGCAGTTAATCTCACACCCAGCGCTGCAGCACGGCACTTTGTTTTTCCTGTAAACAGGGACTTGTTATGTAGTATTCACTTAATAATAATAAACCATGAAACGACCGTGAGCTCTGCCTAAGCAGCAGTCAACACGAGTTAAACCACGCACAGCTGCCAGGTGTGTTGAACGCCGCTCAGCTGCTTTTCTGTCCACATTTTGGACCACATTAACCCTGGCATCTCTGGTTTAGTAGCTCTGCCACAGGGGGGCGCTAACCAGAGGACCAGAGGGTCCTTTGTAATACAGGTACAAAGCAGTGTTGATGTTGACCGCAGATTTTGATTTAGTTTCAGGCGTGTTTTAGTCATCTGAAAAGTTTTATTCATTTTTATTTTGGCAGGCCTTGATGGCGTCGTATTGGCTAATTTTGCAGTTGGTTGTATGCTGAAAATGAACAGTGAACACGGGCACGGCACGGTGCGTTGTGAGCTGCTAGATTCAGAGCGCAACACCCGAGCGCAACAGTCTTTTTAGTTCTACTGGACCTCTTCTCTAGTCCCTCCCTAACATTTTTAGTTAGAAATTAATTAAAGGTGATACACCATGAAATTTCACTTTTCCTATTTTAAAACCTTTTTTTGGGGTCCCACTAGCACCTTCTATCCTCACAAAGTCCCATTTCTGACCGTTGTGTCTTTCTCTGGTTTTGAGAAGGTGAAGGTTAAAAGTGTCCCACGGGTTCTCAAAACAGGCTGTCCAGATTTGCTGCCGATTGTGACGTCATCTGCCGATTGTGACGTCATCACAAAAAAAAAAAAAATCAAAAAAAGATTTTTTTTTCAAAACTTTTTTTTTTTTTTTTTTTAATATATATTTTTTTCAAAAAGATTTTGTGGGGGGTGGCGCAGTTCAGGCCAAATGTGGTACTGCAGCTGAAATGCTCTGAGAGCCATTCAAAAATGAGAGAGGCTCTCTATTCAGGAGTGGTAATTTAGCCCCAAACCTTTTGAAAAACGTTTTTGGGACATAAACAATATGACATAAATACTTTTTAAATGCATGGTGTATCACCTTTAACACTGGTACAAAGAGAAGTCCAACTCGCTTCAGCCAGCAGAAGGTAGAAGGGCTCATTAGTGCTCAACAGGGACTAGACAACTTGATTCAGAGACAATCAATCAATCAACATTTATTAGTCACATACAATCGACTGGTCTGCACGTGTTTATTATTTTGCCGGGGTGACTGGCGTTCCAACTCGCGTCCTCCTCAGAGTCAAACGGAAACAATTGAGTGAAGGGTTCTGGTGATATCTTATAACAACCTGAAACACTCTAGAAGAGGGGTCTTCGACAGGGGGTCCGGGACCTCTGGGGGGTCCTCAGAGTTACTACAGGGGGTCCTCCAAATCTTTGAGTGATAGAAACTTTTTTCTCCTTTTTTTTATATTAACTTTTTCGCCGCCGTTGACAGTCCTCACCGTCATTGAAAGGGTTAATACCATGGCGCCGTTGACGGTGAGGACTGTGAATCTTACTGTATATACAGTAAAGATATTATTACTTACTTAATGTCGCTCCGGTCCCGCTCGCATCGGTAATGTCGGCGATTTGTTTACAACGCACGTTGGGCGTGCACGCGAAGTGAAGCTCCTCAATGTTAAGTCAATGGAGAGGCCCATAAAGAAACTTCATTTAAACAAAATAGCCATTTTGAGACATTTTGCAGCAGATCTAAATGTAAACAAGGCACAAGGCAGGGCGCAGCCATCTTCATCTTCTTGTCGCACACTGTCATGTGACTAGATGACGTAATCGTTGCCGTCAAGTGATAATCCAAAAAAACAAAAACAACCCCCTTCCGGCCCTTCAAAATAATAGCGGCGGCCGACGGAGGAAACGACGTGGCGCCGAGGCACCAAGCAACCTTCAGATTAAGAGGCAGTAGATGTGTTAACCACTTGAACCCTAGTGTCCATATTCTGAGAACTTTAGCCAAAAATAGCAGATCTACAAGCTGCGACAAGCTCTGAGCTTGTAGATCGGCTATTTTCGGCAAAGAGCTTTGGTGTAGAGGGGAAAAAGAGCAGACTAAGTACAGAGTGAAAGGTGAAGTTTATTAAGTATTGACAGTTCAAGTGGTTAAATATCTGAAAACACAAATTGACATGAATCCGAAATACACTGATGATTGTGCTGTCAAACAATAAAACTATATGGAATCTATGTACAGGTCCCTGCTATGTACTGTACAGGTCCCTGCTATGTACAGGTCCCTGCTATGTACAGGTCCCTGCTTCATCTCTCTCTCTCAACTAAGGGGTCCTTGGCCTGAAAACGTTGAAGACTCCTGCTCTAGAACCATGTGAAGTTCTCTGTTCTATTATAACCATAACTACAAAGGGGGAGGTATACACCATAAAACTCGTAATGGAAAGCATAAATAGTATGGCACTCAGGCTACCAAATTAGGTTCCGAGGACATTAACTGAAACCGATAGCTGTAGCGCATGATGGAGATATGTTTTCATGTCGCGGCACCGCGCGGCTCCCTTGGTTCTTGTGGTTTTAAAAGAGCCATAATAACACATAGCATGATGGAGATATGTTTTCATGTCGCGGCACCGCGCGGCTCCCTTGGTTCTTGTGGTTTTAAAAGAGCCATAATAACACATAGCCATCATTCTGTTTGCTGTTCCCTGCAGCCTGACACTCTGTGTGTTTGTGGTAGCAGTACGGCTGTGTGGGGGCGTGTTCTTGTGGTCCGGAGAGCCTCCTTTGATCCTTTCAACAGGGGGAGTGGTTCAAAGATTCTCTCTCTCTCTCTCTCTCTCTCTCTCTCTCTCTCTCTCTCTCTCGCTATCACACATGTACAACGCATGCATGCACGCCAGTGGCGTCAGTTCAGCAAAAGCGAGGGTATGGCAAAGATGGGAGTCCTCATGGAAAATAGCCATTACATTTTGGATAACACGACTCTATTGTGAAAATAGACGATCTACATGATCACAACGCCTGGCACTGCGACTTTTGTCAGTTTTTTTACACAGGTTTCTGCGGTTTCTTGGGCTGGATATGGCAGCCTGGAATGGTTTTTCAAGTGCAGCTAAACTTAGCATGTTAGTAAACGTGCCACAATTAACAATAATGCATTGCACCTGCGCAGCTGACCTGCGGAACCTGGGAATATACCATTCTGTCAAGCTGGGAAGAATACAAGTGTGGAGAATATAATCATAATACCTTGTTAAAGTGACCATTATGTAAAATGTTGCATTTGTAGTTATTTTACTGTAATTTAACAACATAATAACCAGCGCAGATAGACAAAGAGACATTCATGGATTTATATTTTATTTTCCCCCCTGGACCCAGGGTATGGCAGCTGCATACCCCTGCCATACCCAATTGACACCCCTGATGCACGCTCGCTTGCACGCACACGCGCGCACACACACACACAAGTGCAAATCTTTTGTTGCTTTGTGCCAGATGTTCCTTGGAGAAGCTCTGTGCCCATGTGTATCCCGTGCAGGTTTCTGTTGCCGTCCATTAAGCGGAAACCTTGTATGTCCAAAAAAAAACTTCCTTTTTTCATTATTATTTTAAAGCGGTAGGGGAAGAAAGGTCTGCTGCTTTTGTGTGGCACTCTCTAATGATGAAGTGAAGGTTAATTGTTGAGGTCGGCTATTTTCGATGCTTTATTTCTACACAGAGAGGGCAATTCTTTCAACATAAGATACTGCATTCAAGTTCAGGAGAGTTTGGACAAGGCAATTCTCTTGAATGCTGCCTTCAGGTATGGCATGGAAAGAGGGCATTTGCATTTCTTTCACCATAGTAAAAGCTGCATTCATGGACTGGAGAGGGCACTTTTTACAGACGGGTAAAAGGGCAGGGGCTCAAGCCCCCTTTGATGTCTATGTGTGCACAAGCCTGGAGATAGGGGATGGCAAACAACGTTTTGCATGAGCGCCTGAAGAGGTCGGAAGGACAAACGTATGTCGTCTCTGTCGAGTGGAAACCTCATAATTATGTCCTAAACGGTTACTTTTCAATATTCAAATTCAAAAGCAGCGGATCTACATGCTTGAAATGCTTGTAGATCTGCTACCTTTGATTGCTTTTGCGTGGCGCCCCAACAACAGCCATATTTACAACAGTGGTTCTGAAACCCTTTTGTCTCAGGTCCAGTGGTGTAAAGTAAATTTACTTAAGTACAAATTTGAGGTATTTGTACTTTACTTGAGTATTTCCAATTTCCAATACTTTTACTTCTACTCCACTACATCTCAGATTCACATATTGTACTTTTACTCAAAATGTAATGCCTCAACTCTTAGTGCTCGTCAGCGTGGGACTGGGGGGTCCCCAGTTAAACTATGATTATTTTGGGGGTTGCGGCCTGAAAAGGTTGAGTTCCACTGCTTTATAGAACCCTATGTTTATGTCATTATTATGTTACATAAATATGTAAATCTTTCCCCCTAAGATACAGTTTAGGAAAACTTGAGAGAATATCCGTTTCCATTAGGCCAGATTGAAAATAACTTTATTTTAACTTTATTGAAAATATATACTAATTACGTTTAACCACTTCAACCCCAGCATCCCTATTCTGGGGGGAACATTCGCCAACAATAGCAGATATACAAGCTTATAGATCTGCTATTTTTGACAAAGAGATTTGGTCCAGATGGGAAAAAAATATAGAGCATTACGGTTGAAGTGATTAAACGTGATATTGATCAATTCCAAATTATTTTGCGGCACCCCTGGACGGCAAGGCCTGTCACAATTATTACATAATCGTCTAATCACTATTATTTGAGGTAATCACAATTATTTTGCATAATTGTAATCCTTTCCATTTTGAGAAATGTTAATATAGTTCCAAACACTTTCAAAAAGTAGTGGAAATAGCAGATCTACAAGCTCACAACACATTGCGATGCGTTGTCACACGTCACACTTTTGCCCTACTCATATCTCCGCCACCATTGCCCCTATCCTTGCCAAACTTTGCACACACACTCCTTGGCTGCCAAACCACAACCCCTCATTTCTCACATGGCCCTCTTCTAGCGCCACCATGAGGCCGATTCTTCTACAGATTTTGCCCTAAAATCACATAAAGCGGTACACAGTGTCTCTAAAGTCATGTCATCAACATGGATCTGTCGCATTTCCCATATTCCCTCCTGATTGGCTACCATTGCCTTCTAAAGTTTGTGTATGCGACCTGACAGTCGCTTATCTCCCGATTAGGGAGTCTTACTGGTAGATTGGCTATTAACACTATAAATGTATAAAGAATAAAGTTATTCAATAGGTCAGTCATTCCTTTGTATATTTAGGTTATTTGTCACATCTCCCCTGTGCAACTTCAAAGCCAAACAGAAATAAATATTTTATTAATATGCTCCAGTGTTCAGCGGAAAAAGAAAAACACGATAAATCACACATATTTGTGTGACAATTAATCGTCACGTAAAATGACATAATCGTGTTTCGTGACAGCCCTCGCCACGGCGCCCACTCTGAGAAACCCCGATTCACGGCGATAAATGCACAGCAATGTAACGCAAGACATAATTACACCTCACTCCAGCATGTCATGCCCGGCGGCCACGCCAATTAGCATGGAACTCTAGCGGTGGTTTTGTAGCTAGCGCTGAGATTTTGTGGCCTCGGGGCGGCAGTGAAAGTAACACGTTTGATGGCACCCCCGGGGCTGAACTATGCGTAAGGTGCTTTATGTGTTGTTTCTGAATGGAGGAGACCCATGGCGCTTCTCTTTCCTCCAATTAGCTTTTATTAGAGTGTAAAACATGGCAGCATCTCAGCGCTAAGTAACCACATGAGCGCACGCTGGCATGCCAGCAACAAGTCGTCGTCGTCGGGTGAAAACCTTGTATGTCCAAAACCGTTGGTTTTGCATTTATCATTTAAAAAAAAAATATTTCAACTAGTGAAAACAGCCGATCTACAAGCACACAACGCCTCGCACCGCGAGGCGTTGTGTGCTTGTAGATCTGCTGTTTTCACTACTTTTGTGCGACGGCCTTGTATGATGAAGCAGGGCTTTACTTTGCGAAAGAACGTACAAATTTGAAACTTGGAGTTTCCACCCGACAACGACGAAGTGCTGTGGAAAGTAACTGAAGTACATTTATTCAAGTACTTGAGTGGGATTTTTGAGGTACTTTTGCTTTACTTTGAGCGTGTTTCCGTTTTTCAACACTTTCTACCTCTGCTCCACTAAACATCTCGGAGGCAAGTATTGTACTTTTTTACACTACACTATAATTATTTAAAAAGTTGAGTTACAAGTTACTTTATTGAGTTTATTAGTACGCAATAAACCAAATGAGCCCTGTTTTGTACATTGTCTGTTCAAAAAAAGCAGATCTCCAAGTCTGTACGTCTGTACTGGGGTGTGATGTGAGCTGGTAGAGCTTCTACTTTTACTTTTTGGTGCTCACTTTGCATGGTATCAAACGCGACAAACGTACAAATCTCCTTGTATGGGCCGTTCTGTCCATGACGTCATCTCCATACATGGAGATCCGTGCTCACACACATACATACACACACACACACACACACACACACACACACACACACACACACACACACACACACACACACACACACACACACACACACACACACACACACACACACACACACACATACATACATACATACATACATACATACAAAGCCAGACGGAGGAGTAGTTAGCACCATACTTCTTCCATCACTGCGGAACAGGCCTATAATACGTATTCCTCGGCTGGCATCGTGCGATTTCAACGTGTCGCCGTGCGGGCGTTAAAAACAAAGGTAGACTTGTTGTCAAGGCTACTTACGGTACTTTGGAATTAAGAGTTGTTTCAAATGTTTTAGCGTGATGGTGTGTCTTTGCGTTGGCATTTAAAACGTGGGTGTCTATTTCTGCCGGCACAGTGATATTATCTTTGTTTACAACACTCCCTACTTTCTCCCTCATTACCCCTCGCTTGATACAATGAGCCAATTGTTCTTGAAAAGGGGAATCGTCCTGTTTTCTCTCTCTCTCTCTCTCTCTCTCTCTCTCTCTCTCTCTCTCTCTCTCTCCCCCCCCCCCCCCCCCCCCCTCTCTCTCTCTCTCTCTCTCTCTCTCTCTCTCTCTGTGGCTCAGGCATGTGCACACATAGACATCAAAGGGGGCTTGAGCCCCTGCCCTTTTGTCCGCCTCTAAAAAGTGCCCTCTCCAGACCATGAATGCAGTTTTTACTATGGTGAAAGAAACGCAAATGCCCTCTTTCCATTCCATTCCATTCCTGAAGGCAGCATTCAAGAGAATTGCCTCGTCCAAATAAACTCTCCTGAACTTGAATGCAGCGTCTTATGTTGAAAGAATCGCCCTCTCTGTGTGGAAATCCATGCTGTTACGCCACATCTCCAGTATTGACTTAATTATGCCCTATCCCTAACCCTAACCCTAAACTTAACCTCTATGGAAGTGTTGCCACTCCGACAAAAATAAGTCAATGTCGGAATGGAGACATGTCGGAATGGAGACATGTCCCCAGTTCAGTGTGGTATCAATTACCGAAAATAGCCGACCTGCGACGCGTTGTGAGCTCGGAGGTCTGCTATTTTTAATATTTTCACCAAAAGGCCCTTTAAGAAATGTCAGCCCCTGCCTCTCTAACATTCTCTGCACGTCCCTGCACACAGGGATCTCCCATCATCATCCAGCCAGCGTTCAAAGCTTGTGGGGGGGGGGGGGGGGGACCTCAGTGTATCAAATAGTGCTTACCTCAGGCTCACTAGCTGCTAACTCACCACTCTGAGGAGGATGTCAGGGGTGGAGGGGGGCTGCAGAGTCAGGTAGACGTAGACTAGAGAGAGAGAGGAGAATGAAATGAAAGCGCTGACGCGGCATGAATCTAACCATAATAATACTAGCGAGAGGACGTCACGGTTTGGTTCGCGACCGGCTGGTACAGCTGTGGAGTCAGTCTGCTGACTGTAATGTAATGTGCAGTAGTCAGAGTGTTTCAGGCAAAAATCGTGCACTTTATGAAAGAAGCATGACATTTGGCACACAGTTAGAACATGCCATATGGAACATTTTTGGCTATAGGGGCATCGCAGATTTGTCTTGGGAAACTTGTGGGAGCCAATCAAAGTTGGGCTCTCATATACTTTACTATAGAGTAAAATAATACAACAAATAAATATGCTTTAAGTAGCATGTGAGGGGTCAAATTAGTTGTTTTTCGGAATTCTGAGTCCAATGCAAGCATTTGTTTTGCACGAAAAACATTCAAGAAACGTCCGCCACAAAACTGTGAAAAGTGATGACTCATCACTAAATCATAGTTTTATTGCCAAATTATGGGGTCAGTTTTTAGCTCAAGGAATGTTTTTCCTGCAAAACAAATGTTTGCATCGGATTCAGTATCCCGAAAAACACCTAGTTTGACCCCTCACATGCTACATAAAGCATATTTATTTTTTGTATTATTTTACTCTATAGTAAAGTCTATGAGAGCCAAACTTTGATTGGCTCCCACAAGTTTCCCATGACAAATCTGCGATGCCCCTATAGCCAAAAATGTTCCATATGGCATGTTCTAACAGTGTGCCAAATTGCATGCTTCTTTCATAAAGTGCACGATCCATCAAAATACTGCCCGAAACGCCTGGACTACAGTGGTTCTCAACCTTTTCAAGCCACGACCCCCCAAATGATCATATTTTAACTGGTGACCCCCCCTCCCTGACGAACACTTAACTCATTGAGTGCCAATCCCGAACTAGTTCGGCTTTATTAGCGTATCGCAGAGTGCCGATCCCGAACTAGTTCGGCTTTAAAAAATATATATATATATATATATATATATATTTTTTTTTTTTTTTTAATTTTTTTGAATTTTTTTTTTTTTTTTTTGGACCCCATCAAATCTAGTGAACATGATTTCAATCGCGATTTTGCATGTTCCACCCCCATACAACCCCATCTAACATACAGGGCAGCCATGTTTGTTTACATAACATGTAAAACATAATGGCGATTATCTCAAGAATGCCTGAACGGATTTCCAATCGGATTTTTTTGTTTGAAAGCTGTGAACAAACTGCACAAATCCACTCCAATGCAATCCAGGATTGCATTGGATTTTTTAGAGCTCATTCTTCTCTGTTTTTTCCCATGCATGAGGTGTGCAAGGTTTAATCATGGCTAAGTTGACGAAAATAAGGCTTCTAAAATGCTTGGTAGCCAATAGCTAACTTCAAGCTAACTTCATCCTCTTCCTGTACATGCACAAAGGAAAGTGTTCAGGCAAGTCATGGCTGCAGGGCTTCTGCATATACCAGCATATCTCTATGGGGATTTTCTATGGCCACTGGGCGCCCTCTAGTGGTGACTAGGGTGGCACTCAAAGAGTTAAGAGTTGAGGCTTTACAATGTTTCAGATTAAAGGAGTAGTTCACCCCCAAAATGACTTTTTTTCTATTGATTACTCACGCCATGTAGAGTTCAATAATATTTTTTGTTTTTTGTCACATTCCTAAGACAAAAATTTGATTAGAGTAAATTTACCCCCATTGATTCCGGATGGTGACCCGTTTCGAAACGGGTCACCATCCGGAACGAATGGGGGTACATTTATTGTTATCACATTTTTGTCTTAGGAATGCGACAAAAAACTCAAAATATTATTGAACTCTAGTCTCCATGGCGTGACTAATCAATAGAAAAAAGTCATTTTGGGGGTGAACTACTCCTTTAAGCCAATCATATGGGGACCCCCCTGGGCGTCCCGACCCACAGGTTGAGAACCACTGCTGTAATATACGTCACCCCCGCCACGCCGCCCCCAAGCTTCCTTGAAGGGGGTTCCAGGGGGTCCCCCCCCCCCCCCCCAAGCAGCTAAATGGGTGATATTTTTGAGATCTACAAGCTCACAAGCTTGTAGATGTGAGCGGAGGGGGTAGACCACCCCTCCGCTGCGAGGTGTTGTGAGCTTGTAGATCGGCTATTTTCGGCAAAGGGGTTTGGTGTAGAGGGGAAAAAGAACAGACTAGTACAGAGTGAAAGGTCAAGTTTATTCAAGTATTGACGGTTCAAGTGGTTAAATATCTGAAAACACAAATTGACATGAATCCAAAATACACTGATGATTGTGCTGTCAAGCAAAGAAACGTCATCTCTCTTCAAAACTAAGGGGTCCTTGCCCTGAAAACGTTGAAGACCCCTGGATTAGAGTATTGTTATAATGCGGCATACTTTTGCTTTCGTAAAAAGAAAACACGGCAGTGCATTAAGGTCCCTTCCGCTTTAAACTTGAACTTTAGCCTGAGCGTGTGTTACTGTGTTATCCTAGTGACACATCTGGGACAGGGAGTTTGTCACCCGTTCCTGAGCACACACACGCACGCACACACACACACACACACACACACACACACACACACACACACACACACACACACACACACACACACACACACACTTTGAACGTTTGCAGTGTGTGTGACAGCTTAATGATGATTTGCCTTTCCATGACCTCTTCTTCCCTCACCAAAAAATACACACGTCCGCGCGCGGCACACACACACACGCATACACACACGCGCATGCATGCTTGCGCACACGTTCCTATACTAAAGCCGGTTTACTGTACACTCTTGTGCAGGCATGTGCACACATATGACATCAAAGGGGCTTGAGCCCCTGCCCTTTTATCCCTCTGTAAAAAAAAAGTACCCTCTCCAGACCATGAATGCAGTTTTTACTATGGTGAAAGACATGCAAAATTCCCTGTTTCCATGCCATACCTGAAGGCAGCATTCAAGAGAATTGCCTTGTCTAAACTCTCCTGAACTTCATCTTTTGTTGAAAGAATTGCCCTCTCGGTCCCATCCTATTTTACAGTACACTTTAAGACAGATTAAGACAGAATAAGACAGAATAAAGCCATAATAAGAAATAATGTGTTGGTAATTAGAACCAATATTATTTTATTAGATAAAAACAAAGACAGAATAGCAGAAAGAGCGAATACATTCTCTGGCACACGCACCTGCCGCGGAAACTGCAGCGGCAGGTACCGCCGCACGACCGGCAGTCGCACTGCACCGCCGGCGATAGGACCAGCGGCCTCCGCACGGACCAGCAGTTCGACCGGCAGTCCCGGCAGTAGGACCGGCGGCCCGCCGCACGGAACGGTAGGTAGGACCGGCATCGCGGTAACTGCCGCGGCAGCCACCACCGCATGGCCCGCATGGACCAGCAGTTCGACTGGCAGTCCCGGCAGTAGGACCGGCGGCCGCCGCACGGAACAGATAGGTAGGACCGGCATCGCAGTAACTGCCGCGGCAGCCACCACCGCATGGCCCGGCCGCCGGTCCTACTGCGGCATGTGCCGGTGCCAGAGAATGTATTCGCTCTTTCTGCTATTCTGTCTTTGTTTCCTGAACGAGAAAACGAAGGGTTAACTGTACGTGCAGCTGCCTGCCCTCTGAATGACCCTAGTCCATACTTCACCCCGTAGCTCAGAGAGAGAGAGAGAGAGAGAGAGAGAGAAAATGGCACGAGCTGGTTGCATCGATTTCCATTCTACTCTGAAACATAAAAAGGGCTTTATCTATGAATGAGGTGAAAAGAACGCCAGGGAAGCAGAGATCTGATTGTTTTCACGGCGACACTTTACCGCGATGGTCGGCCGCGGTTTGGATTTTAGTTTCGCGAGCGTTTGTAAACAAATGGATCTTTTTCCTCAATCGTCAGCGGACACCCACGTGCACACGCACAAAGCTTCCGAGGCTCTTCAAAATAAAGCGTGAGTGAACGACGGCGGCAGCAGCAACAGCTAGAAATGTTATAAACCTGAGCATCCCATGTGTTAAAGTGTACTGTAAAATAGGATGGGACCGCCCTCTCTGTGTAGAAATCCATGCCATACACATCCAGTATTGCCTTTTCTATGCTTAGTTTAGTGTGGTATCAAGTACTGAAAATAGCCGACCTCCAAGCTCACGTCGCAACGCGGCGCGGCGTGACGCGTTGTGAGCTTGGATCTCTGCTATTTCAATATTTACACCAAAAGGCCCTTTTAGACATTTCAGCCCCCGCCTCTCTAACATTCTCTGCACGTCCCTGTTCCTATACTAAGCCCATTTAGGCCTAGAATTATTGAATGCTTTAACCAGTGAAAAATAGCAGATATACAAGCTCACAGCGCGGCACCGAGTGCCGCACTGCGAGCTTGTAGATCTGCTATTTTTGAAAAAGTCGTGAAAATGTGTGCAAATCTTTGAATATATCTATTTTCAAAGCAAACGTTTGTAACTCACATTTTGCTTCTGGGTGGTCCCTGGAACTAAATAATTTAAGATGCGGGTCCGTGGCCAAATAAATATAATTTTGGGGGTCCTTCACATGAAAAGGTTTGAGAACCACTGACATATAGTAGTCTCTCAAGAACAGACTAACTGAGCACCAGTTAAGTGAAAAGGACCATTTCTTTGACGAAGGCTGGCCAGATTGCTGACATAGAAACATAGGGTTTTTCAAAAATCTTAGAAGGATTCAAAAGACACTTATAGAATCGGGTCAAAATTCAAATTTTCACGATTTATCAAAAATAGCAGATCTACAAGCTCGCAGCGCGGCACTCGGTGCCGCGCTGTGAGCTTGTATATCTGCTATTTTTCAATAGTTAAAGCATAAAATAATGATACACAATAATGTGTACCCGTTCTAAATGGGCTAAAGCCCGGTTAACTGTACACACTTGTGGTTGCTGTGGAGCGTATGAAGTGAGGCGTGCTCTTACTGTACAAGGTGTGTGTTGTACGCGTTGGCTCTGCCCGGTCTCTGCCGCGTGTTTTCAAGCTGATGTCATAATTTTCTCCCACACATGAGGCTCGTTCATCAAATAACCAATCAATCATTTTAGAGAGGCAGGAGAGAGAAAAAAAATGGAAAGTGGATATTTTATGACGCTGTTTTTTTGGAGTGGTTTTGGAGTACACCCTCACCTTTGTAAAAAAGCTTAGTGTAACTGCTCAGCTCGGGGACTTAGGACGTCCGCCGTTGGCCAAGCACAATGAATCATCCCTCTGTGGGGGGGGGGGGGGGGGGGGGGGCTGCTTGTTATTTTCATAACGCAAGAGTTAAGACCGGGGTTTTACATGTTTTAAAGGAGTAGTTCACCCCCAAATGACTTTTTTTTCCTATTGATTACTCATGGAGACTTGAGTTCAATAATATTTGTTTGTATTTGTCACATTCCTTAACACATTCAGTGCCACCTTTTCACCACTAGAGGGCGCCCAATGGCCATAGAATCTCTCATAGACAAGCGTTGTATATGCACAAGCCGTGCGCAGCCATGACGCGCCTGAACACTTTCCTTTGTGTCATGAACAGGGACAGGATGAAGTTAGCTTGAAGTTAGCTATTGGCTACCAAGCATTTTAGAAGCCCTATTTTCGGCGATTTAGCCATGATTAAACCTTGCACACCTCATGGATATGCATGGAACAGAGAAAATGAGCTCTAAAGATCCTGGATTGCATTGGAGTGAATGGTAAATATCGGCGGCACGACGCTCTCGCGGGCCGTGTAAACAGATGACGGCCGGCGGCCCGGCTCAAAAAAAAAAAAAAAAAAAAAAAGCCGAACTAGTTCGGGATCGGCACCCTGATAAGGTCCAAATAAAGCCGAACTAGTTCGGGATTGGCACAGTAAGAGTTAAGACAAAAATATTATTAAAGTAAATGTACCCCCATTGATTCTGGATGGGGACCCAAATGCATTTGGCCGGAATCAATGGGGGTACAATTATTGTAATCAAATTATTGTCTTAGGAATGTGACGACAACAAAAAATATTATTGAACTCAAGTCTCCATGGCAAGAGTAATCAATAGAAATAAAGTAATTTGGCGTGAACTAACTTTTTGGGCTTCAGTACCTCCTTTTCCTGATATAACATATAAATGGATAAAGCGGCTAAAGTGATTGTGATGCTACATTAGCTACTTTTGCTGGGGTTCAGGTGACCCACCCTGCTTTGGGAACCAATGGCTCAAAACCCTTAAAAAAAACAATAAGCAGGGTTCCCACGGTCATGAAATTCCTGGAAATATTTTGAAATTAGAAAAATATTTTTCCAGTACTGGAAAAGTTTTGGAATTTATCAAGGGTCCTGGAAGGTCCTGGAAAAAATAGCTATGCATTGTCTTTGGTTATTGATTTTGTTAATAACTCTGAAATGACAAATTAAACATTGGCCAAATTGTCAAATATTAGAGGCAGAAATTGTGAAAATAGCAGATCTACATGCTCACGCTGTTGTGAGATCGTCTATTTTCACAATAAAAATGTGTTATACAAAATTCCTCAACTGTTAGTGCTTGTCAGGGTGCCGGGTCCCCAGTTAAAATATGATTATTTCGGGGGTCACGGCCTGAAAAGGTTGAGAACCACTGGCATACACTGCCTGTCTTTGGGCATTGCGCATAGGAGCAAGTGACTCGTTATTGAGCTGAATTATTGTTATATAGTCCTGGAAATTGGGTTAAATATTCTGGAAAAGTTTTGGAAAAGTTTTGGAAATGAATTGGTAAAAATGTGTGGGAACCCATAACATTACTGTTGACCGGAGTTGCCCAGGGATCTATCCTCGGCCCCCTTCTGTTTTCGCTCTATCCACCTGTTTCCGCGAGACTTTACTGTAGCATTAATTGCGGGACACTTCCAGTTAACAGCAGACAGACATAGCAGATGCAACCATTGTGAGCTTGTAGATCACACTCCACTGCGACACCGGAAATGCCGCTCGCCTTCTGCGCAATGAATGCACGATGGGATGTTGGAAAGTTGTGGATACGCTAAAAACACTCTTCGATTAAAAAACGATTTCTGATCTGCAAGCGCACCGGCCCATCATAGTGTGAATGCACTGTGAGCTTCTAGGTCTGCAATCTTCACTGAACGTTCGCGCCCAGGATAGGGACGCTACAGGGGTTTGTGTGGCCATAAGTCCTGGGTTTGCATAAGTTTAAGCTTCGGTCACAAGTAAAAACTTTCCTTGAGTATTTCCGATTTCCAATGCTTTTACTTCTACTCCACTACATCTCAGATCCAAACATTGTACTTTTACTCCACAAGTTCACAACATGTATTTGAAAACTTTAGTAACTAGATACTAGGGCATTCACGAATAGTGATTTTTAGTATTCGAATTATGCAACCTCAAAGTATTCGAAATAGTCGAATATTCGACAGGACCGGCCAAACTGTCAAATATTAAGTAAACAAGAGGCAAACATTGTGAAAATAGCGAGGCGTTGTGAGCATGTAGTTTCACAATATTTATCTGTGGAACCGAGTCACATTAATACCTACAATTCCAAGTGCTTGTCAGGGTGGGGGTCCCCAGTTCAAATATGTTTATTTTGGGGGTCACGGCCTAAAAAGGTTTGAGAAGCCCTGGTATAGAGCATTAACAAATTCATCCACCAGGGGCATTGACAACTCATTCTTATGACTTCCTATCTAGCCAAGTTGTATAAACTATATATTTTTTAAAGATAAAAATAAAAATAAATAAAAAATAAGCGAATATTCGACTTCGGTGAACAACGTCGAATAGTGACTTTGATATTCGAATATTCTAATATTTGGTGAATGCCCTACTAGATACTTTGTAGATTTTGATTATTGTTAGAAAGCATACATGAGGGGGCACGGTGGCGCAGTGGTTAGCGCTTCGCCTCACAGCTAGAAGGTCCTGGGTTCGATTCCCGCCGGGGGACGCTGTGGGCACTGGCGGCGTGTTCCTCCTCCGCGTCATCAGCGCCCACACCCTAGGTGGGGTTGGCGATAGGGCCTTTCTGTGTGGAGTTTGCATGTTCTCCCCGTGTCTCCTAGGGTTGATACCCTCACAAAAACATGCACGTAATCCTGGTCTCAATAATGCCTCCCCCTGGCCAGCCGGGGCGCCTGATGGAGGGGAAAGGAACTGGTTGGAATAACGTGTTCCTTCCACGCGCTACGTCCAAACCAGGGAAAATCTCCACTGTCAGGTGAAAAGAAGCAACTTGGACTCCTCATGCATAGAAGGAAGCATGAGGTCAGTCCGTTGCCTCCCCAGGTTGGCAGAGGGAGAGCAGAGCCCAGGATTACATAGGCAATTGGCACTGGGTGAAAAAATGGGTTACAAAATGGTGGGATAAAAATTATGAAAAAAAAAAAAAGAAAGCATACATGAAAAATGTGAGTACCTTTTTGCACCACTCAGGGATTGACACTAAGGCTTGCTCACCTGCCCCCGGCAGGTAAATAAAACTTGGGGTAGGTGAAGTTTGCTTTCAGGTTGCCCGACCGGGCAAGTGCTCATTTGAGAGGGGACGCAACCGTCTATAAACACAACACCAGATATGTCTAAACACCTGAACGTGGCCAGCCTGCTCTGTCTTCTGTCTGTGGAATGTAAAATAAGAGCACTGTTTACTTATAATGTGCTGTTTTTACTGTTAAAAATGTAAAATAACAAGTGTGAAATTATAGACATTCAATCATAGCTATGTAGCACCGGCGCCTAACTCTGTCCCCACTAGGGGGAGCACAAATCCTGGAATCTTTTTTATTTATTTTTTTTGCGCCGCGAAGCGGCGCCGCGAAAATCGGTTATTTGCGGTTATAAAGTCGTTTATTAAGTCATTTTCGGGTGTCTTTGGGGCTTCAGGGGAGGACCTGGATATGTTGCTTGGTGCGCACCTTTTTTTTAATAGGCTCTGACATGACCAAATAAATAGAACACTAGGTCTATGCAAGCCTTTCAGAGCTGCACATTAAATAGTTATCCTATTCAACAGTGCCATTTTTAAAAGCAATGATGAATAGATGGAGAACTATGGCAGATTGTATCAAGATATGCTGCACAGTGCACACCTCGTAGTTGCTCATGCAAGACAATATAAATAATAGCCTAGTAAAGAGAAAAGACGCCGGCGATGGCCGATCTCGTCTTTTGCACCTGATAACTGCACAGCAAGCGTTTTATTGGAGCTACAAGCTCTGCTCCCACAACGTGAAAGCCTTGTGATGCGACATAAACCAGCATGAGAGAGACAGACAGAGAGACAGATGAAATGCTCTACTCACATAATACTGTATGCTGCTACGGAGATTCCGAGAGGTTAATGTGCCGTATTTCCAAAGTGTGTTCTTGTTTAAGTCACTGCATGGTTTAAATATCCTATCGTAAATATGAACTGTGGCTATAATATATTGTTTTTAATCCACGTGGGTCCGTGTTTACTTAGTTACACTAGAGTTTCGAGTGTCATGGCAGCTGGGTTAAGACGGACTTCCTCTAAAATCGGATTTCAAAATAAGAGAAATTAGAGACACTTGTAATGATTAGTCAACACACTACTTTTATTTTTAGGTCTACTTAAAGGACGTACGTGTTAACGTGCAGTAAGTGACGCCAGAGCTAGGGTTTGACGCCAAATAAATTATTAAATAAGAACGCAAAAGCACTTCACGTTGTTTGATCGGCACGCAATATTCCTGCGGGGGGGGGGGGGGGCGGCAGATCTGGGGGAGCCGTTGCTCCCCTTGGCTCTATTGAATAGGCGCCAGTGCTATGTAGATATTTGGATTTGGAAGTATTGAGGTACAGTGTGACTTTTTCTTATCGCACAGCCCCAGAAAGTAAAGAAATATGTGTTAAACCGAGCTTTCATTAAAATCTTACCTATCATTTTATAATGGACAATTTACTTTTCGGGCAAGTGGGCATGACCTTTGGGCAGGTAGAACATGACCTGTACTTGCCCGACGGGCAAGTGCCTCTGAGACCTTAGTGTCAACCCCTGCCACTGGCAGAGAGAGGCTATGTGGGCTAACAGAATGTCCCCGGTTCACCTCCTGCCCGTGTCCCTGAGCAAGACCCGTATAGACAGACAGACCCCCGGCCCTAAGCGCTCCCTCACTGCTGTATTAATAGCACTGCTCCTAATAGCAGTGGTCAGGGGTGTCACAAAGTGGGGGGGAAGTGGGACTGAGCTACTAGGGCCCAAGGTGGAGGGGCCTTAATTATTTTATACTTTAGTTCAGGGGTCTTCAATAGGGGGTCCGGGACCCCTAGGGGGTCCTCAGAGTTACTACAGGGGGTCCTTCAAATCTTTGTGTGATAGAAACCTTTTTGAGAACTTTAGCCAAACATAGCAGATCTACAAGCTCACAACGCCTCACAGCACGAGGCGTTGTGAGCTTGTAGATCGGCTATTTTCGGCAAAGAGGTTTGGTGTAGAGGGAAAAAAAGAGCAGACTAAGTGCAGAGTGAAAGGTCAAGTTTATTAAGTATTGACGGTTCAAAAGGTTACATATCTTATAACACAAATTGACATGAATCCAAAATACACTGATGATTGTGCTGTCAAACGATGAAACTATATGGAATCTGGGGGTCCCTGCTTCATCTCTCTCTCAGCTAAGGGGTCCTTAGACTGAAAACCTTGAAGACCCTTGCTTTAACTATTGAAAAATAGCAGATATACAAGCTCACAGCGCGGCACTCGGTGCCGTGCTGCGAGCTTGAACGTAGATCTGCTATTTTTGAAAAGTCGTGAAAATGTTTGCAAATCTTTGAATATATGTATTTTTTGTAGCAAACATTTGTAACTCAAATTTTGCTTCTGGCGGGTCCCTGGAACTAAATATCTTTAGGTGGGGGGTCCGTGGCCAAATACATATCATTTTGGGGGTCCTTGACATGAAAGAGTTTGAGCCCCACTGACATAGAAACATGGGTTTTAAAAAAAATAAAAAAAAATAATATTCAAAGACAAATGTTCACGATTTTTCTGCGCTGTGAGCTTGTATATCTGCTATTTTTCAATAGTTAAAGCACAAAATGTGAGTGAATCCTTGTACCCAGGGCCCAGAATTTGCAGTAGTGAACATACTAGTAAAAGTATCAATACTGCACTCAGGAGGTAGTGAAGGTGGTTCAAATCCCGGCTCCTCCTGTCCACATGTCGAAGTGTCCTTGGGCAAGACACTGAACCCCACATTGCCTCCAATTCACCCTTTGTTAGCCTTCTGGTTAGTCCCTGACTGACCAACCAGCAGGCTGTATCTGCCTTGTCCCGCCCTGGTTCCTCCTTTTTTATGTTGAATTTGCTAAAACATAATCTTTGGAGAAATAAAAACATTTAAAAACATGCTGAGTCACTATACTGCCACTGAGCAGCTCCATTTTATTGAAACCAAGTTTGAAACGAGAATTGAACACACAGAATAACAATACGAAGCAAGTGAATTAAAATGGTAGTGGATGGAGTGTCCCACCGAGTGTCCCACCAAGACACAGCAACCAATGGGTGTGAAGAGGAGCGGGACAACGGGCAGGACTTGACAAAGGGTGAATTAGTCGGTCAGTGCTAGCCTGCTACCATTGGTGTGGGAAGTGAGGACGCTGCCACGCTGGTGTTGAATGTTCGCCGCTTCACTTCCCAATGTATGAATGAATGAACCATTGTAGAGCACTTGGAAAAGCACTATGAAAATGCGATCGATTATTTCTCTGTTGCAAGTAAAAGTCAGGAATTCAAAATGAGCAAAAGTACCGTACCAAAGTATTGGTACCAAAATACTTCAAGTACCAACATGGGACACATTGAGGTTGTAGATGGGCTATTTTCAAATGGCCCAAATCTATATAGAGTTGAAGTGGCTAATGTATGTTTTGTAATACTCCAAATCTACAAAATAACTAGTAACTCAAGTTTTCAAATACTTGTTGTGGAGTAAAAGTACAACCCCTGAGCCACTAAAATATGTTTGCCTAGATTTCAGAATAGCATGCCCAAAAACAGAAAAAAAAGGTGTTAATTTACAAAAGAAATATATAAAAAGCTAGGAGATGGAGATTAGAGATTCTGCCTGACAGCGACTAAACGTTTTTTAGGTTATAGAATTTGCCACTGTATTGGGAAATGAGTGCACACAAAGTACTGATATAGTAAATAAGTTTTAAAACAAATTGTATTGTACTGTACATGTTGCAACAATAATAGTGTGGTCGCAAAATCTGGAGGCACACCTGGGCTTGCCTCGCGGTACAGAGCGTTGTGCTACCCGCACGTGCGTGCGTGCGTGCGTGCGTGCGTGCGTGCGTGCGTGCGTGCGTGCGTGCGTGCGTGCGTGCGTGTGTGTGTGTGTGTGCCCTGTGTGTGACGGAGACAACATGCTGGGTACTTTTCCACACAGAATCCTTCAGTACAAGTAGTGATGGAAAACAGTCCTCAAATGTTTTGTAAAAGTATCAATGCTTTAAGAAATACTCTGTTACAAGTAAACAACTGGAATTCAACAATGACTTGAGTGAAAGTACAAAAGTATTGGTATAATTGGTATGAATGTGTTTAACGTAACAAAAGTAGAAAGTACTCATTATGCATTATGTCACATTTCGTGACGCAATGTGAACTTGTAATACGGCTATTTTCAAATGCCGAAATGTATAATAGGCAGCGGTGCCATGGCATTGGTCCGAAACCTCTTTGTTAATGTTCCGACAGCCCATTTGTCCGAATCTGTTAAGAATACTATGCCTAACCCTAACGCTAACCCTAACCTCAGTAACTTAACTAAATTCGGACTAATTGAGATGTAAGACTAATGAACCTTCGGACTTATGGGCAGTCCCCAAAGTGAAGTGGTTAATGTACGTTTTGTAATAGTAATCAAAATCTACAAAACAACTAGGTAATTCAAGTTTTCAGATAATTGTAGAGGAGTAAAAGCACCTCAAAATTGTACTTAAGTACAGTACTTGAGTAAATGTACTCAGTTACTTCACACCACCGAGTACAAAAGCAAATACATTTTTCCGTGCAGATGCAATGCACTGGGGAGGCATAACTCAGGAATGCCACAGTTGGTTGTTTTCTTTCCGTTTAGCTCCCATCCTTTGTGGCGGGAGGAATTACTCACCTCCTCCTTGACAGATAAGCAGCGTTGGATCGATCTGCTTTCTGCGGCAGGAATGCAAGTCGGCCGCGTAACCGCGTTGATTCCGTCGATTAACCCATTTAAGCACCGAGCTTGTAGATCTGCTATTTTTTTTAAAGTCGTGAAAATGTGCATGTGCAAATCTTTGAATATATGTATTTTTAAAGCGAACGTTTGTAACTCAAATTTGGCTTCTGGGTGGTCCCTGGAACTAGATATTTTGAGATGGGGGTCCGTGGCCAAATACATATCATTTTGGGGGTCCTTCACATGAAAAGGTTTGAGAACCACTGACATAGTAGTGTCTCAAGAACAGACTAACTGAGCTCCAATTAAGTGAAAAGGACCTTTTCTTTGACGATGGCTGGCCAGATTGCTTACATAGAAACATAGGGTTTTAAAAAAAAAAGGATTCAAAAGACACTTATAGAATCGGGTAAAAATTCTAATTTTCATGATTTTTCAAAAATAGCAGATCTACAAGCTTGCAGCGCGGCACTCGGTGCCGCGCTGTGAGCTTGTATATCTGCTATTTTTCAATAGTTAAAGCAGTCTTAATACCATGACGAAAAATGTTCGTCGACCACCTGTGACGAAAACGAAATAAAAACTAAGCTATTATGAGAAATAGATTGAAAATTCCGTCAACAAATAAAAAATGTCCGGGAGGTACTATAGTGGTGAAGAGATCCAGTAGAACTAAAACACAAGTAATTTTATGTTTGGATGGGCTCGGGTGCTCTGAAAATATCTGAAAATATTTTCTGCATGAAACTACGTGTAAAATGGAGTTTTTTTACTTTCTACATTGCATGCGTTATTGATACATTTATTGATTTAAAACATTCCACCACAGCCTGGTTGCAGGGACATGCTGGGCCCCTGATTCAGCCCGGGAAAAAGAGTTGGAGAGGCCCTCATTGTGCGCGATAGAGAGAGATCTCTCTCTATAGCGCTGCTGCTACTCAAAGATTTGCCATTTCAGATCATGACAAGTGACAAGCCAGTGGCCCAATTACATGAGTTATATTTCGTCATTGTCGGGTGGAAAGCTTGTATGTCCAAAACCGTTTGTTTTGTATGTATCATTTTAAAAATGATTTAAAATAGTGAAAACAGCCGATCTACAAGCACACAACGCCTCGGCGTTGTGTGCTTGTAGATCAGCTGTTTTCACTACTTTTGTGCGACGGCCTTGTATGATGAAGCAGGGCTTTGCTTTGCAAAAAGAATTACAAATTTGAAACTTGGAGATACAAGGTTTCTGCCCGACAGTGACGATTTACTTTGTTGGCTGCTCAGCCCCCAAAATGGAACAAAGGCCGACATTTTATTTAGTTTTTTTTTCCCCTAATGGCCGGCGGGTGCATTCCGCCGGCCAATCTCTAACCCTAACCCTAAACTTAACCACTATGGTAGTGTCGCCACACCGACAATTAGAAGTCAATTTCGTAGTGGCGACATGTCGGAATGGAGAGCGACTCCCATGGCGGGCCTGGACCGGCCGGGAATGACCCGGCCGTTCGGGAGTTGTCCCGCTTTTCCTAATGGCCAGCACGTCCCTGTATTGAAGTAAAACATTCCACCACAGCCTGGTTGTGAGGCTTGGCGTTAGGAGGACATAAGGCTCTGCTACCAGCATGCTGGCAGGTTGTTGTTCACATGGACCGTATCGTCGCTGTCGCGCAGAAACCTCTTATCTCCATATAAGGCACGTGCACACATAGACATCAAAGGGGGCTTGAGCTCCTGCCCTTTTATCCGTCTGTAAAAAGTGCCCTTTCCAGACCATGAATGCAGTTATGCAAATGCCATATGCCATGCCATACCTGAAGGCGGCATTGAAGAGAATTGCGTCGTCCAAACTCTCCTGAACTTGAATGCAGCATCTTCTGTTGAAAGAATTGCTCTCTCTGTGTAGAAATACATGATGTTAGGCCACTGATTATGCTTAATTCAGTGTGATATCTCTACCAAAAGGCCCTTTTAGAAATGTCAGCCCCATGCCTATCAAACATTCTCTGCACGTCCCTGCTCCATATTCTTTTTTCAAACTTTTTTGACTCAGGTCACCCCTGTAAATAACTTTTTCATCCACGGCACCCCTGAATTACACTGTTAATCTTTAGAATCTTACATTATATTACAGTTCACAATGCATGCTGTTTCTGAATTTCTTTGTGAAAGGTGGTTATGTCCTGTAGGGTTTATAAATAATGTAACCAGAGATGTAAAGTAACTAAGTACATTTACTCAAGTACTGTACTGTTTTGAGGTATTTTGACTTTACTTGAGTATTTCCAATGTCCAATACTTTTACTTCTACAAGCTCACAACGTGTTGCGATGCGACGCGGTTTGAGCTTGTAGATCAGCTATTTTCAAAAGAAATTGTACTTTTACTTTTGGTAATTTAAGTACATTTTGAAGCCAACTCTTTCATACTTTTACTCAAGTACATTTTGAATCCTGGACTTTTACTTGTAACAGTCCGAGTATTTCTACATTGAAGTACTTTTACCAAAGTAAAACAATATAACAAATATAACAAGTAACAAATGTACATTTTCCACCACTGAATGTAAACAACTAAAAGTATAATAAAAAAAAATAGGATTGATTGTTTTTGGACACCCAAGGTTTCCAGCCGACAACAAACGATTTGTTAGAGATGTCATCGTGGCGTTCAGCTTAACGTTTACAGTTTAGCAGGAAATTCCTGCAGATTCTTATCGGTGTTTGCCCCTTCAAAACATCCAGGAAGATAAGGGAGGAGGAACAAAAAATGTGTTTGTTCAGAGATGGGCACGGTTTCAACGGCGAGGGCCAGGGTGCGTAAACCAGCGTTGATTTTCAGCGTTGAGCAAATCGTCGTTGTCCAATGAAAACCTTGTATGTCCAAGAAGACCATTCGTTTTGTATTTATCATTTTAAAAATGAACCAAACTAGTGAAAACAGCAGATCTACAAGCACACAACGCCTCGCACCGCGAGGCGTTGTGTGCTTGTAGATCTGCTGTTTTCACTACTTTTGTGTGACGGCCTTTTATGATGAAGCAGGGCATTACTTTGCGAAAGAACGCACAAATTCGAAACTTGGAGATACAAGGTTTACTCCCGACAACGACGAAATGTTGGTTTAGTTTTTCGACTAAAATAAATTGTTTATGTTTTTATATGAATCCATATCTGAAATGTTTTGGTTTAGTCTAGTTTTAGTCTACTAAATTAACGGTTGATTTTGTCCTCACAAATTTATTTTTGGCAGGCCTTGATGGCGTTGTGATGGCTGATTTCACACTTGGATGCATGCTGAAATATTGGGGTGGGGGTCCTCCATGAAAATGTTTGAGAACCACAGCTGCCTTCCAGGTCTGTAACTAACTGTAGTGCCACGTACAAATGGAACCAAAACCAAAATGAAACGGGTCCGCATCAATATGCCGACGGGCTGGTATTCCGACACTATAACTAACCCTAAACCTAACCTCAGTAACCGTGACGAGTAACTAACCTGCCGACGCTAGTCTGCATATTGAGCGCACCCCAATGAAACTAGAAAGGCGCAATTCTGGGAAATTGCAAGTGTGACGCATCTTGCCATTCCTACCTTTATACTGTATATTGTGATGTCAACTGAAGCATGACAACAGCTTTTGTCACTTTTAGAAAGAATACAATTTTGTGTTGCTTATAGCAATCACACTTGTGGGGTGGCATAGCTCAGGGGTAGAGAAATTGTCACTAGAGCACGAAGGGTTCCCGAAGGGTTCCCAGTTCGAATCCAAGCTCCCCAGAGTTAGTGTCGAAGAGTCCTTGAGCAAGACTCTGAACTCCTAATTTCTCCCGGTTAGCAGGTTGGTGCCTTGCATGGTTTCCTCCGCCATCGGTGTATGAATGTGTGTGTGTGAATGGGTGAATGTAATGCACAGTATATGTAAAGCGCCTTGGATAAAAGCGCTATATACATGCACCATTTACCACACGTAATAAAACACTGTGATAAAAGACACGGCTGGACATCACAGGAAGCGGTGATCAAATGCAGAGCGTTTGTTTGATGTTTCCTGAAGCGAGGGGATCCTCTCACTGTGATGTAGAGCATGCAGAGGCAGCCAGGCAGAACTATGATAACACACCTGCCTGGGTCTCACCTTTTAGCCTCGTGAACCCTGGAAACGCTGGTGGAAAAAGTACTCAAATGTTTTACTTAAAGAGGCGGTGCCATAGTTTTGTACTTTCTCTGTTTTTCATGTGTCTAGGAGGTTGACAGTATTTCATTAGACCCCCTCCCCTGGTGTGGTTGTTATGAGCAATTATGTATTCCCATTGTATTTGTTTTTTTTCCCTGGAGGCTGCCACCTTGTGGGTCAAAAGTGCCGGTCCAAAAACACAGATACAATTACATCATAGAATCAACCCCTCCCCTAATTACCATTCACCCAACACTGTGGGTGTGGCTAACTTCAGCTGGGTCACCACCCACCATGAAAACCAAGAATACTTAATGAACTGGTGGGTGTGGCAACATAAAAACCTAATTTTAACTCTTTCTGTACACTTTCTTGGAAATAAATCTTCCTCCTAGTATAATCATAATAGTTGATAATCATGTTTTAGAGGGGGAAACAATCATGTCACCCCATCTTTAAGCAAATGTAGCTATACTGCAATGGAGAAATAGTCTGTTACAAGTAAAAGTACAAAAGTATTGGTAACAAAAATGTATTTAAAGCTATACTGTGTAAGTTGCTAAACTAGTGGTCAGTCAAAACATATAAAGAGAAGGCTTCAGAAGCTGAAAATAACGGAGTGGGTGTTCTAAAACTTTAGCGATTTAACAGTTAGGACAATTTTAAGATTTGTTTTATAAAAAAAGTTACATGGTATAACTTTAAAGTACCAAAGGTAAAAGTACAAAATGTTTGAAAATAGCAGACCTACAAGCTAACAACACGCCACATCAGCCTAGGTATAACATAGGGCTAAAGTCTATTTATATCCGCAAAGTAACTAGTCACTAAAGATTTCAAATAATTGTAGTATAGAGAGTGCTACAGCAAGTGCTACGGGCTAAGGTGGAGTCTGAAGAGGTGAGTCTTCAGATTACCGCGGAGGATTGGGAGTGAGTCCGCAGTTCTAGTTACAATGGGAAGCTCATTCCACAGTTTGGGAGCCAGGAGGGAGTTTTAGCAAAGGTTCTGCCAGCCTACCCATTCTAGCTGATCTGTAGCGGGAGGGGTTGTAGGTTTGGATCAGGCTTTGAAGATACGGGGTGCCATACCTTTGGTTGCTTTGTAGACCAACATCAAGTGTTTTGTACTCTGTGCAGGCAGCAACTGGGAGCCAGTGGAGGGAGCGGAGAAGGGTGGAGACATGTGAAAACACCTGATACCTATCCACCTGTTTCCGCGAGAATTTACTGTAGCATTATTTGCGGGACACTTCCGGTTAACAGCAGACATACAAGCTCACGCCGTGTCGCAGATGCAACCGTTGTGAGCTTGTAGATCACTCTCGGCTGCGGCGCCGGAAGCTGCCTGCACATTCTGTGCACAATGGGATGTTGGAAAGTTGTGGATCATCCCTTGGTATGGGTCTGGTTGAAGCAGGGGTGTCGCACCAAAATCTGGGCCCTGGGTACACATATTCACGGCCCCCCATGAATGTTCTTCATAGGGGAGGGGATTTAACCCATTTAGACTGGGAACACATTCTTTTGGTGCCGCGCTGCGAGCTTGTAGATCTGCTATTTTTGAAAAGTGTCAGTTTCTATGTTTCTATGTCACTTTTTCATGTGAAGGACCCCCAAAATATTTAGTTCCAGGGACCCCCCAGAAGCAAGATTTGAGTTACAAATGTTCGCATTGTTCGTGCTGTTTAACTCATTCCCCGCCTCCCCCGATAGTCCCGAGAAAATCCCAATGTCGTTCCCCGCCAGGCCCGATAGTCCCGAGAATTTGCTTTTATATAATGTAATGTTTAATTACACTCTCCCCCAGCTCGTGACAAATTTTTATCCTTTTATCTTACAGAGAACCTAAAATATCACACATCAAAGTAAGTGTGTTTGAAAAAAAGACTGTAATAATGTATAAATTGCAATACAAATGCATATAAATCTCCCCATAACCCACAGTGAACTGGCACAGTGACGCATTTTGCGCACACAAGGCTGGCGGAAAAAAAAGAGAAGAAAAAAAAAGTGTGAGAACAGCTGTGTGTGTGTGTGTGTGTGTGTGTGTGTGTGTGTGTGTGTGTGTGTGTGTGTGTGTGTGTGTGTGTGTGTGTGTGTGTGTGTGTGTGTGAACATCTCTTAGCTGGCTGGTGGTCCACGGACCACTGTCTGTTTCAGTGGTCCCCCTGTCCTGATCAGCACAGTGCTATCAGAGTCTCTGATTCAGAGATCTGTCTCTCTCTCTCTCTCTCTCTCTCTCTCTCTAGATACAAAATAATTATCGCCAATTCGCCATATAAATGCTTCTAAAACATACCTGAGAATGATGATGGTTGATTAGAATCCACAGGTTATAATCCATATATCCAGGCTATAATATATTGTTTTGTAATGGTCCACAAGCAGCCAAGCAGGCCATTGGCGCCAGGCGGTCCTTTGCAAAGGGGGGTCCCTGGTCGGCTTTCTAACAGGGGGTCCGCGGGCCCAACGCTTCGCTCCGCAGAGCAGTGGGAACACGATAATCAACTCTTACAAAATCAATCAATAAAACTGCCCGATTACATAAAGTTCACGACGCGATCCAGTTGAGTCAGAGACAAGTGAAGTGGTCCCTGGAAGGGGGTCCGTCCTCTCATTACCCTGCCTGGTCTCCAGCCAACACTTCTCACGGACCACCACCAAAACTCCCACGCTCCCCCACCACGCTCTTCCCAAAAAGCAAGAGATCAACTAGTGTCGTTACTAACGAGCAAAGACGCAGAGGAGCTGTTTAGCAGGGCAGTGCAGAGGATTTTTTTAGGGGCAGGGGGAGACATTTTTCCAACATGTCCTAGAATGTGAAAATAGCAGATCTACAAGCTCGACTTTGATTGATTGATTGAAGACTTTATTAGAAGTTTGCATAGGAAAAGGTACAGTTTCATGACGGTACAGTTCACTGGTACAAGGTCTACTAAAAGGAGATCCATGAAAAGACTAAGCTTATTTCCACTGGAAACCATTGAAGTATCTCATATAAAATTGAATGACAAGCTCTCAATGTGTCACAGTCTCAGAGCGATGTGTTGAGCTTGTAGAGCTTGTAGATCTGCTATTTTCACATTCTAGGACATGTTAGAAAAAAGACTCATGCCCCCTTTTATGTCTATTTGTGTGTGTGCACCTGTACAGAGCAAAAGACAACCAGCAGACACACAGAGACAGAGAGAAAGCGCCCCCAAGTGGGGGCTCACAGAAATACTCACAGAAATACTGCAATATAGTATGTGAGTTTTTTGGTCAGATATAGCCAATAAAAATATTTTTCTCTGCATTTTTCTAAACAGAAAATTCTAAAAATAAATCCTATTACATAATTACATTAGTACACTTATCTGATAATGCCTGAAGCCATAAAGACACATCTCAAGTGAGTTATCCACTTGAAAACAGATCATTCACAAAAAGGTCAATAACTCCAATTATTTTGAATTTCCACCTGGATTTTGAAAAAACAAGGGGTTTGAAATGGCCAAAACTCTAGATTGCTACATCGTACATACAAAAAAATATTTTTTGGAGAGACTAGAGGATGTCCTCTTTTAATCCATGCACTGTATGACATTTTCGTGCAAACAGGGAATTTAGGAAAAATGTCTAAATATGAAGAAAATGCTTAAACAAAATGGCAGGGGAGCCTACAGTGAATGTTAAAATGGCGGTCAATGTGTTAAGTGCTGTTTAAGTGCACATGCCAGGAGGCCAGTAAGGAGAGAGATACAGTAGTCGAGTTTTGATATGACTGATGTCTGGATGAGGAGCTGGGCTGACTCCTGGGTGAGGAGGTCTGATGCTTCGAATTTTATACTGCAGTGGTTTTCAACCAGGGACCACCAGTGGTCCTTGAGGGGGATCCAGGTGGTCCCCAGATAAATGATGGAGAGTTGGTAACCAAATGGAACATTTGAATGGGTCCATTTGTTGCCCATCTGTCTTGGCCATCTGTCTTGGCCATATACAGTATGGATTTTGTTAGTGTAGTTCTCCTAACAGGGCATCATCTGGGATACAGCCCTTTTTATGCCCATATATGGAGATCCCTAACAGAATCCCTTTTATGCCCCTGTTGGATATGGACTTAATATTGATGACATCAGGGATCTCCATACACAGCCCATTCTTACCCCCTCTGCTTCACCCGTCCGACGCTTTCCCAACTCGCTTTCTGCTTCACCCGTGCAACGCTTTCGGAACACCTACAGCGTCTATGGTCGGACGCAAACGGAGAATTTTAGGACGAGAACGTAGTCTTAGTACGCATGCGCCGACATTTGTTTACTGGAATATTTTACAATGACGGCCGTCACGGGGAATCGAACCCCTGTCTCTGGATTGGCGTCACCATGCTCTACCGACTGAGCTAACCAGACGACTGGGAAATTCCCTTTTTTTTTGACAAAACGTGGATGATAACGTAGTCCCTTATTTGAGCCGTATTCGGACGCGGAAGCAGTCCCCTGGTCAAAATGTACTATTCTGTCCATAACGGCACATAATTCGGTAACGCGGCTGAGTGGGATTGGTCGCCGTTCCCACCGCTCGTCGCGGCAACTCGGCTCGCTAGCGCTCGCCTCGGTGGCGACTCACGGGGGTCATAGGCGCCCAATACCGCACTGCTCCGTCGTTTATAGTGGCGTGAGCGGTAGCGACGGCTGGCTGGTAAACCAGTGAACCCTTCAAAGCGGTATCGAATCCCGCTTCGGGAACTGCTCTTTTTTTCTTTCTTCTTAGACCACCCAATGCGTCCAACCAGTGAAACATTCGGCAATCCCAAAGCGTCTGTCGTCCGACGCATTACAGTAATTGACAAAGCGTCGGTTGTATGACGCATTAGGGGTGAGAACATGTTGCCATACAGTATATGGGCATAAAAGGGATTCTGTTAGAGTGGTTCACATGACATCACAACATACGATCCAGTTTATGCCCATACATGAAGATCCCTGTCTGAACCAGCCACACCACTGTGATGTCACCTGTTTATGCCCATACTGTATATGGAGATCCCTGCTCTGAGTATCTGACATCACTGTGATGTCACCTGTGATCTCACAGTGATGCGTCAGGGGAACCACAGTGTCAGGCATTATCCGTAAGTAGGCGTTACCCGCGAGGTGTTGTGTGCTTGCAGATCTGCTGTTTTCACTACTTTTGTGCCATGTATGATGAAGCAGGGCTTTACTTTGCGAAAGAACGTACAAATTTAAAACTTGGAGATACGAGGTTTCTGCCGGACAGCGACAATATGTATTTCTTTCACCGCTGGTGCGTTCCAGCCCAGTCCGATCTCTGACCTCAGTGGAGGGGAAGCAGCTTTCTGCCCGTTGTGCCCCCCTCTCTCTCTCTCTCCCCCCTCCCGAGGTTGGTGGGCGTCCAAGGGCCAGCTGCTTCCTATATACTCTGATGTGCTTACATGTGTTGGATCTTTCCTCTTACCTCGTGTCAGCAGTGGTGTAAAGTAACTTAAGTACTTTTACTTAAGCACTGCGCCTAAGTAGAATGTTTATGGCATTTGGACTTTCCTGGAGTATTTCCCATTTACAATACTTTTACTTCTACTCCGCTACATCTTGGATCCAAATATTGTACTTTCACTCTGCTACAATTATTTGAAAACTAGTTACTTCGCAGATAAAAATTATAATATTATAAAAACTACATTAACCACTTTAGCCCTCCAGTAGTAGTACCTACTAGGCTATTTGAAAATAGCCGATTTACAAGCTCACAACGCGTCACAATGCAACGTGTTGTGAGCTTGTAGATCTGCCATTTTTATACATTTCATACTTTTTGTGCCAGTACTTTTGTACTTTTACTCAATTACATTTTGAAATCCGGACTTTCACTTGTAAGGGTGCCCACACACCAAAATACCTAGAGTGGAATCCGCCAATGCATTTCAATGAGAATGGAGTGTTTTTTGCAGAAATCCTCTACTGGCATGAAACTGCTCCATTCTCATTGAAATGCATTGGCGGATTCCACTTTAGGTATTTTGGTGTGTGGGCACCCTAAGGCTGAAGCCACACCAAAGTACCTATGAGAGTGGAATCCCCATTCTGCCAATGTATTTCAATAATAATAATAATAAACTTTATTTATATAGCACCTTTCATACAGCGACTGCAGCTCAAAGTGCTTCACAAAAACAAAAACATCACAATCGCTTCCCAAAAAAGTAGAAAAGCAGTAATAACAATACAATAAGGCAAACCATGGCAACAATATTAATAATATTAAAACTAAAAAAGAAAATGACAAGAGAATATAATCATAAAGACAAAATTAGTGGGTGGAACAGATAAGAATAGGAGAAATAAGAACGGTGGGCAAAGACAGCACAAGGTTAACTAAAAGCTATAAGCAATGGGAATGGAGTGGTCTCATGCCAGTAGAGGATTTCTGCAAAAAAAAAAAGAAATGCTCCATTCTCATTGAAATGCATTGGTGGAATGGGGAATCCACTCTCATACAGTAGGTACTTTGGTGTGGCTTAAGCCTAACTGAGTATTTCTATGTTGCAGTATTGATACTTTTACTTACAGTATGTAAAGGATTTGAGTATTCTTTTCCACCACTGCGTGTCAGTAAGGGCTACAGGGAGAAACCTCCTATTTCCATATTCATTTTTTTCCTTTTTGTAAATCAACAGCCCCACTCGATCACACTAGAGCATAAGAAGACTGAAGGGGAGCACACACTGAACGAGGACGGCTGCGCAGCGTCGCGTCGCGGTATCGACGCACGTTAAGTGCCGCGCGGTAACCCCAACTGGATGCGGCGCGCTGCCACACAGCCCATCCATTTCCCCTGGTGGGGAGAAGCATGGGAGAACATGTTCAACGCGCGGCAACGCTGGAAAAATAGAACAGCGGCGTATCGGCGCGGCAGACGAGGTGGCAGACCCGCGGCTGCGCGCGTCTGACGCCGCCGGTGTGGGTTAGTTCATTGAAAATAATGGGGCTGTATTTGTTGACGCGCCGTCTCCGCGCCGCCTCCGCGCCGCCTCCGCGTCCTGTGTGTGTTCCCCTTTAGATTAAAGGTGTATTCAGTGATAATGAAAGTGGCCGGGGGTCATCTTGTCCCTTACTGGCCTTACAGCGTGGAAATGTTTAGTTTTTTATAGATTTTTTACACCATTATAATGTTCTTGTTTTGATCATTAGACCCAATCACTGAATATCGGTAGGCCTACGTCTGCAGCTTCAGGATATGTATGATACTGATTTACTACGAGACCGTGGCATTTTATGAGTTCAGTAGTTTACAATCTAGGCATTTAGCAGACGTTCTTAATTCAGAGCGACTGTGGTTCTCAAAACTTTTATTTTGACCATCATAACTAAACATCATAACATAACTAGGACTGGCTGGCCACCTCTGAAAACCAAATCTAGCTATGCTCGCAACACGGGCCATGGTGGAGGTCCTTATATGGTCAGCACATATTCTAGTGAGGAGAATGAATGGAATATTTTTATTTGAATGAAATACAATCACTGAATATACCTTTAAAGGACAACTTTGTTTTTTTACAACAAGGGTTCATATTTTAGATTGTAATTAGAGAAAATAAAAAGTGAGTGTTAAAATGTTTTCATTTGCTTCGTTATATTGTTTTATCACGTTTACAGTGCGAAAATGTGGGGCATGCGTACACATGCGGGGGCATGTGTACAAGTGGCTAAATATGTCATTTTAGACACAATATGCCAGCAGTTTATTTAATTTACAGTAACACTTCTAGCCCCCATAAGTCACATCCAACCATGAAAGGTTGTGTTATATCTTGGGAATGGGCTTATTCTGTGTAAAATGACATATTTAGCCACTTGTACGCATGACCCCAACTACTGAAATAAGAATCTCTAAAACAATAGAAAGAAGTAAATGAAATCATTTTAACACTCATCTTTTATATTCTTCAATTACAATCTAAAATATGAACCCTTGTTGTAAAAAACTAAAGTTGTCCTTTAAGTCATCTTGCTTGTTTAATTAATGTATTTCTTTCCACAGACTCTGTGAACACACACACACACACACACACACACACACACACACACACACACACACACACACACACACACACACACACACACACTCACACACACACACACACACACACACACACACACACACACACACACACACACACACGTCTCTGTGGCACAGAGATGTGCGTGCGTTCAAAGGTCATCATTTTAACAACAATAATGGTGACCAGTTTTTGAGGGAGCAAATAAGCAGGCCTACTTCTAAAATAAGATAGCCTTCTAGGCAGAAATTCTCCTTCAAAATGAAATTTGAATTTATTTATGTATAGAGCTGAAGTGGTTAATTTATGTTTGGAAATAATAATAATCCAAATCTATAAAGTAATCAGTAAAATTTTTTATTATTATTAAATTACTAGTAAGACGCCTCAGGGCGACATGTGACCTTGCCCTTTATGATAGTCAACAATTTGATGTCAGAACATGCCCATATACATTACCAAATATGGGCATTCCCAGATGCCCTTAAAATTGACGACATCGGGACAGGGATCTCCATATATGGGCATAAAACGGACAAGGACGTAATTCATTTGCATGTGTGACTCGTGAGACTTGGAGTAGAACCGCTGCTCCTTCACTTGGAAAGGAGTCAGCTTAGGTGGTTCGGGCATCTAGTACGGATGCCCCCCGAGCGCCTTCCTAGGAAGGTCCTCGATGCACGTCCCACTGGGAGGAGACCCCGTGGCAGACCTAAGACCAGATGGAAGGATTATATCTCCAAACTGGCCTGGGAACGCCTCGGTATACTCCCAGAGGGAGTGGAGGAAGTTGCTCAGGATAAGGAAATCTGGAAGGCTCAGTTGGAACTGTTACCCCCGCGACCCGATTCCCGATAAGCGGTTGAAGATGGATGGATGGATGGACTCGCGATGACATCAGCAATCTCCATATTTGGGCATAAAAGGGACATCAAGCCACAGTGACATCAGGGCATGTCAGAGCGACAAGACAAACCCATAGAACCACAGTGTCAGGGGTGACGTACGTACAGCCAGATATACGTGGACAAGATGTGTCGGTTTTCATAGTAAACTTGCGACCTGTGGTCGCAACAATTACTAAACTGTTTGCAAATAACTGTAGTGGCGTAAAAATTTCAACATTTGCCTCTTGAGATAGTAGAGTAGAAGTAAAAGTATTGAATACTTAGCTACTTTCCACCACTGACGTGTGCATGCGTGCAAGTGTTTGTGTGCGTAGACTGGGATTTCTGGTTAACGTCAAGACTCTGGTTACCCTTTGTAAACGTGCCTAGAAACAAACGCACAAATCAAACCGCCCAACGTCGGCTTCAACAAAATAGTGCGGTCTCTTTTCATTTCTGACCCAACGAGGAGCAGGTGAGTAATGAGATGAGAATAATTGAAATGGTTAGGAGGACATCTTTGCAATACATCACTGTCGGGTGAAAACCTTGTATGTCCAAAACCGTTCGTTTTGCATTTATCATTTTAAAAATGATTTAAACTAGTGAAAACAGCCGATCTACAAGCACACAACGCCTCGCGCCGCGAGGCGTTGTGTGCTTGTAGATCTGCTGTTTTCACTATTTTTGTGCGACTGCCTTGTGTGATGATGCAGGGCTTAACTTTGCGAAAGAACATACAAATTTGAAACTTGGAGATACGAGGTTTCCACCCGACAACGACGAATAGTTTTGCGAACCACCTCAAATGTTCCATCGTTTGTTTGACCTATGATCATCCGCTCGCAGTTGAGCATCCAAACCTCATATGTCCAAAACTGTTACTTTTCGGGATTCAAAATTCAAAATTCAAAAGCGGCAAAAGTAGCAGATCTCCCAGCTCAAAACGCGTTGCCTCGCTTGTTTTGATCTGCTACTTTTGATGCTTTCGTGTAGAGCAGGGGTCTTCAACGTTTTCAGGGCAAGGACCCCTTAGTTTGAAGAGAGATGAAGCAGGGACCCCCACAACCCATAGATACCATATATACTGTAGTTTCATTGTTTGACGGCACAATCATCAGTGTATTTTCGATTCATGTCAATTTGTGTTTTCAGATATTTAACCACTTGAACCGTCAATACTTAATAAACTTGACCTTTCACTCTGTACTTGGTCTGCTCTTTTTCCCCTCTACACCAAACCTCAAAGCCGAAAATAGCCGATCTACAATCTCGTTGTGAGCTTGTAGATCGCTAGATCCGCTATTTTTGGCTAAAGTTCTCAGAATGTGGACGCCAGTGTTCAAGTGGTTAATATCAAAAAGGAGACAAAAAAAGCTTCTATCACACAAAGATTTGGAGGACCCCTTGTAGTAACTCTGAGGACCCCCTCTTGAAGACCCCTGAAGTAGGGCTTTCATTTTTCAAAAAGACCCAAAAAGTTAAAATATGGATAAGAGGTTTCTGCCCGACAGCCATGTTATCAAATGGGGGTCCATGGAGTCTCTAGACTCTAATGCATGTCAACCTTGGCATCCTTCAGTCCTATCAAAACCCTGAAGACGACTGATACAGTTAAAACGTTGGTTCAAATTAAAGTTTTGCATCGTGGCTGAAGAGCTGTGCGGCCTCTTTCTTTCTTGACCTTGGCATCCTTGAAATCTGAACTGGTTGAGAATTACTGCTAATAGTCGTGTGTGTTTTACTCTGTGTGTCGTACTCGTGTCAGAGTTAATATCACACCAATAGAACAACACACAGCCTTAACCAGGATGGCGGATATCCAGGCATCGAGGTCTTCTTGATATCACAAGAAGTACTCCGATTCTTTCTTTTTTAAAGGACAACTTTTTTTTTTTTACAACAAGGGTTCATATTTTGAGAGAGGGCGAGATCATTTAGCGACCTACAACCGGGTCGCGACGTGGTCGGTTGTTTTCAGCGACCGGGTCGCTAAATCGACCGACTGGGACGGTAAAACCACCGACCGGGACGCTAGAACCACCGACCGGGACGCTAAAACCACCGACCGGGACGCTAAAACACCGTCCGGGTCGCTAAATCGACCGACCGGGACGTTAAAACCACCGACTGGGACGCTAAAACCACCGACCGGGTCGCTAATTCCACCGACCGGGACGCTAATCCAGCGACCGGGTAGGTAAATCCACCGACCGGTGGTCGCTTCCACCGACCACCGGGCTACTAACCCTAACCCTAACCCTAACCCTAACCCTAACCTCAGTAACCTTACCTCAGTTAGGCTAACCTGCCACACAACCTCCCGACCGGGTCGCTAAATCACCGACCGCGTCGCTAAATCACCGACCGCGCCGCTAAAGCGAGCGACCGGGTCGCTAAATCGACCGACTGGGACGGTAAAACCACCGACCGGGACGCTAGAATCACCGACCGGGTCGCTAAATCTACCGACCTAAAACTGCAGGCAGGTCGGTAGATTTAGCGACCGGGTCGGTCGATTTAACGGCGCGGTCGGTGATTTAGCGACCCGGTCGCTCGATTTAGCGACCCGGTCGCTCGATTTCGCGACCCGGTCGCTGAAAAATACCGACCACGTCGCGACCCGGTTGTAGGTCGCTAAATGATCTCGCTCCTACTGCATATTTTAGATAGTCATTAGAGAAAAGAAAAGATGAGTGTTAAAATGTTTTCATTTACTTCTTTCTGTTGTTTTAGCGATTTTAATATTTTGATTTCAGTGGGGTGGGGGCATGCGTACAAGTGGCTAAATATGTCTTTTTAGACACAATAAGCCGGCAATTTCTTTATTACTACACCAGCCCCCATAAGTCACATCTGCCCATGAGAGATTGCTGTGCATCTTGGGAATGGGCTTATTGTGTCTAAAAATACATATTTAGCCACTTGGTTAACCTGGGGTTTGCATGCATGCAAATCAAAATCGTTAAAATCACAAAAACGATAGAAAGAAGTAAATGAAAACATTTTAACACTCATCTTTTCTTTTCTTTAATGACTATCTAAAATATGAACCCTTGTTGTAAAAAACTAAAGTTGTCCTTTAAAACTTTCCCAGCTACCCCAGATTTGAACCCGGTTTCCTGCGCAGTGTGCTGACATCTTTTAGGGTCAAAATTTGTGTCAGTTTGATGATACCAAAGGTCCTCGAGGTTTAAATAAAGCTAAAGAAACCTCCCTGATCTGCGGGCCCTGCATGACAGGCCGATACGTTTTGATATTGTGAAATATTTTATGGGTTATTAACATCAAACATGCTGAGCGTCCCCCCCCCCTCCCCTCCCTCCTCCTCCAATAATCAGAGGGGAAACAAGAGATTGTGTCCAAGAACAAGATGACTCCAACTGTTTGTCTGGAACTCGTCCTGCTTTCCACTGCACTGGTTCAGTGAAAACACACTGTGCTGCTGCTGATCAGTACAACAAGCCCTGTCATGTACAGTACACTGGTGGCAAGGAGCTGAGTACATTAAGTACTGTGCTTTTAGTATTTCTCATTCATTTCTTTTTTTTTTTTTGGACTTTTAATACTCCTGCATCTCGTAGGCCAGTTTTTCTCAAACGTTTACATTTCAATGTCTCCCCTTAACTCTGACAGTGTACAAATGGAACCAAATGGACCCGTTATGGTTCCATTTGTACACTGTCAGAGTTACAGACAACTCTGGCAAGGAGCTAAGTACATTAAGTACTGTGCTTTTAGTATTTCTTATTAATTCCTTTATTACATTTTTTTTTTTTTTGGTACTACATCTCGTAGGCCAGTTTTCTCAAATGGTTCCATTTGTACACTGTCAGAGTTACACACTTGTATGGGTCAATTTAGACCCCCATAAAGGAATCCACAGAGACCCTGGAATCCACTTTGAGAACCACTGTTGTAGGCAAATGTTGTACTATTCTCTCCGACTTTAGTTCGATTTAGATACATTAACCCACTTAACCCCATGTTTTATTTTATACTTCTGCAATTCGAAAACAGGCGCTTTTTCAAGCCCACAGCATGTCCCGATGTGATGCGTTTGAGGACTTTTTTTTTCCCCCTGCATCATCAAGTAATTTGTGGACTGAGCTACTGTAACACTCCCCTTCCCTCAATGACCATACATGAAGATAGATAGCATTTGTATTGTTGTTGATATACTGACATATTATCTTGCTTATTATAGTGATGTATTACCTGCTTATACAAGTCGCTTTGGATTAAAAGCGTCTGCTAAATGCCTAAACTGTAACTGTAATTCTTTTGAATACGGACCTTTAAAACAGAGTATTTCTATAATGGTGGTGGTATTGATACTTTTACTTAGAATAAGTAACACATCTGAGTATGTCTTCTTCCAGCACTGATGATGATTACAACAAGCCCTGTCATGTCGCTCTAAATCTGGAGCAAATAACACATTGTTCTGAAGCCTTTCCAAACAACTTTTAGTCCCCGATTTGGACAGACACACTCCTTACCTCCATCCACAGACACGCGCCAAACTTGTGCGTGTGCGCACAGCTCTGCCCGTGCATGCTGCGCACGTTTTATCCGTGCACACGCTCGTGAACTGAACATTATAATCACGGTATAATGTGCATTTACGTTACACGTTTGAAATCTCCATATGTCCTTTTTAGTTTTGTTTGTAGATTAAAGCCCCTACTTTATTTCATCACACAAAAGTAGTGAAAATAGCAGATTTACTTAAAGACCTGTCACATCGCAATCTGTATTGTGCTTTTAGATTTTTGCTACCCTGAAAAGTTTGATTTGAACCCTGAAAAGTCCATAGCGCAGGTTTCCACCCGACAGTGACGACATGTCAATTTATTACACGGCTTGGTTGAATGCTTGATTCTGATTGGTCAATCGCTAGCTGAATTCAGCTGTGTGTTATTCCCGGATAATGACCGCTCCGCTCTATAACAGACCGCTGTCTAATCAAAGGCTCAGAGCACCTTGATTTCTATGTTTTATCCAACATGACAGCCCTGTAAACAAACACACAGTGTCATTTACAACTAAATGTTGCTCTCAAGAATGTCTTGAGAGCAGAAATAGACGATGCAGTTTGAAGCGAGAAATAGACGATGCAGTAACAGAAAATGTATTCTATTTCGATCCACACGTTCTTGTTTTCCGAGGCGACCGTGTTGCGCAGCTTGGCTTCGCCTCTGTGTCTAACACATTGAATGCCCAGAATTATTCAACATTTAATTTGCTGGTGCCCTTGGCAACCCACCATTTTACCTACCTTCGAGGTACTGGCGAAAAAAGTAATCCGAGTAAATGTAATCCAAGCATGTCCTGTTTATTTCGCGAAAATCTTTTCTTTCAGTCAGGACCGTTTTTTATCAATCCTAAGCCACAGCGTTTGCGTGACGGCCGGTAGAAGAGGCCGCCGTTTTGAACATGAAAGTGATTTAAAAGCTAGATTAGGAGAAAACTGCATCTTTTGTGCAGCAGCTAAACAGGGCAGTGAACGAGAAGACAGCACTTCCCGGTCATGTGATCCCGCGGTGCATTTTGGGAAATGGAGTTTGTTTCATCACAGCGGTAGCCAAGTACAGTAGCTACAGTACAGTATAGTTTACTGTACAACGCGGCAAAGGCGTTGTTGGGCACATGTAGACATCAACGAGATTGACGCGTTGCCACCTCGTGGGCACCCGATGAGTTAATCATCCTGTCAGGGGTTAACAACGGCCAGCATGCTGACAATTATCCCTTGCGTAGTTTACATAGGTACACTGTGCAAAAACACATATATAACAGACCCAAAGGGATGCTACCCGGTCTATTTGTGTCCCGTTTTGCATTTTCAAATGAACAGTGAGTGTATTATGTCGTTTTATGTGTACCAGCACAAATACAATCCCCTTGTGTTTATTTATGTTAAGGATAATTGCAGCCGTAGGTTGCAGTTAACTATGAAAACCTGCACATTTTGTCCGTGTATCTCTGTAGGTCACGCCTGACACTGTGGTTCCCCTGACACATCACTGTGACATCACAGGTCTATGGGTTTGTCGTGCTGACGTCATGCTCTGACATCACTGTGATGTCAGGTGAAGGCACACTGACAGAATCTCTTTTATACCCATATATGGAGTTCCCTGATGTCATCAATATTAAGCCCATATCTAAAAGGACTTCATATGGGAATGCCCATATATGGAGGCCACATCGGTCACATACCACACTAACAGAATCCATACAGATGACCATACAGATGCCATGACAGCCCATATCTGTGTGGCTGGTTCTACAGACAGGGATCTCCATGTATAGGCATAAAAGGGTATGATGTCAGATGTCATAGACATCATAGGATTTTCACATAACAAATAACTGAATAAGCATGTTTGGGCTCTCACAGCATAACTCCATATAAAGTAAATGGATCTCCATATGGGTACCAGGGGTCTCCATATATGGGTAACTGGTCCGATATACATCACTGGCCAGGTGGCAAAGAATTGGCGCATGTCGCCCTGAGGTGTCTTACTAGTATAATATTAGCTGTCACACTGTCCAATACACATTCATGTCCACCATCCATGCACGCACACTCACACGCACACACGCACACATGCACGCATGCTTTGAGCTCCCGCCAACCCTATTGCTCCCCTAACTCCCACAAGTCATTTAGAATTAATCTCCCTGAAAAGCCAGGAGTTTAACTCTGACATCACACACACACACACACACACACACACACACACGCGCACACACACACACACACACACACACACACACACACACACACACACACACACACACACACACACGTGCGCACGCACACTAAATCTAGCTTCAAATGATGAAAAGAGCTTTTTGTTTCAGAAAAGCCCTCCACCCTTTCTCAACATTCTCTCCTTCCATATCTTCCAGTGAAGCGATGTGTCATTCTGTTCCCCCAGCCGTTCAATACGGACAGACATTCCCACTTTTCACTGGAAAGCTGCTCATGCACTGGGTCTCAACGTCGGGTTCGGGGACCCCTAGAGGTCCTTGAGGGGGTTCCATTTGGTCCCCAGCCAGGGATGTGCAGAGAATGTTAGAGAGGCAGGGGCTGACATTTCTAAAAACTGGAGACCCCTGACTTATAGACTAGGCAGGATTTCAGAAAAAGTGCTTATTTAAAGTGCTGAATGCAAATCGTGTTAATTTATGGCATACATGTTTTCTAGGGGTATTAAAGTGTGCTGAATCCAAATCGGCTGTAGGCCCAGCTAAAAAAAAGCCGTCAAACTGGACAATTTAAAGATGGTGGCCACCACTATGCTGGAATATATTACAAAGCATCAAGGTAGAAACTTTTTTTTACCCAAAATAAATATTCTGATTTCAAATCAAATGTGAGGAAAAATCCCAAATACTACATCATTACATCATCACGCATTTGACAACACAACATTGTCATCACAACCAATGTACTCGTCTTTAAAAGCTACCGTCCAATAAACCAAATGTCATTCAACAACTGTTCCAACTAGTTACGCTGACCTTTAACGACTTATCCTGTAAATTAGTAGCACTGATTCACAGTGGTGCTGGAGTGTGAAATGATTCACTGGACGATAAATCTGAAAGGAGCACCTAAGGGTTCCTACCGTGCTGCTGTGGTGGTCGGACACAATCTGTACTACTTTGGAGGGACCAACAACTACCTGAACAACAGTGATCAGATTGAAGTCCACATCTTCAACACAGTGTCTTTGCGTTGGAGGGAGTTGCATCCAGTGACGAATGGAA
>NC_137833.1:52482855-52485355 GCF_963921795.1 Nannobrachium achirus
CTTCCGAACATCTTGTGGGCAGTTTTATAAAACCTTTATCAGAAGGTAGAAGTGATCAGTCTTAAGGCCTGTAGTATCTCCGAAACCGAACTTTTGTTTTGGTGAGTTACGACTTTCCGACGTGCACATTTCCGAACTCTAATTCAGTGTATAATACTTTTCAGAAGTCGCGAGTGGCGTCATTTTGTAGTCGAAACAGACCTTTCCGCCGAAAAGTTTGGTTTTGGAGAAAGTATGGACAGGCCTTTATAGTCTCTGAGATGTGTGTGTGCTTGCATGTGTGTGTGTGTGTGTGTGTGTGTGTGTGTGTGTGTGTGTGTGTGTGTGTGTGTGCGCGTGTGCGTGTGTGCGTGTGTGCGTGTGTGCGCGTGCGTGCGTGCGTGCGTGCGTGACCGTGTGCGTGCGTGTGTTTTCCCGCAGACAGAGACGAGTGTAACCTGTCCCACTACTGCATGCACCGCTGTGTCAACACGCTGGGCTCCTACTACTGTGAGTGCAACGAGGGTCACCAGCTGGCCAGCAACAACCACAGCTGTATCGGTAAGTCAAGCAGTGGTGGGGAAAGTACTCTCATTTTTTACTTAACACTCCGGTGAAAAAATCACTTCCACTTTGACTGCATTTATCAGTCAAATTGACACCTCCTCCCCTGCTGCCAGCGGGGGTTCTATTGTCTTCCAAATGTTAATTAGCATTCAATTGACCTCTCAAATGGGTAGCGCAAAAGGTGTGAAATTCTCTCCTTGCTTCTGGGAGGGGGAGGAATTTTTACTTAACACTCCGGTGAAAAAATCACTTCCACTTTGACTGCATTTATCAGTCAAATTGACACCTCCTCCCCTGCTGCCAGCGGGGGTTCTATTGTCTTCCAAATGTTAATTAGCATTCAATTGACCTCTCAAATGGGTAGCGCAAAAGGTGTGAAATTCTCTCCTTGCTTCTGGGAGGGGGAGGAATGGGTGAGACCTGTCTTTATGACCGATAACTAACAGTCAGAGTGGTATAATGGTATATTATTACTTAGGTTTCAGAAGGGGAAAAATAACGAGAACATGTCTTGAGTATTTAGGAAAAGTCATGGAAGGGGACATTTCTGAGACCTTCACGGAGAGAGTTATTGCACTTAGCGATCTCAAAATCGGTTAAAATGACCTGTTAGTCACCTGTTTGTTAAGTAAAAGTATCAATACTGCAATGTAGGAATGCTCTGTTAGGGTACGGTCACACCGGAAAAAATATTCTACCTATGATAGTGGATTCCGCCAATGCATTTCAATGGGAATGCCGTGGATTTATGGTCTTGCGCAGCTTTGTGTGTGCCGCGCAGACCTTGCGTTTATGCTTGAAGCACTGTTTCCCCCCTCCGTCCAATCGGATGAGTCGAAGGCGGACCGTCCCAAGACTCAGGAAGTGACAAGTGGTTGGCATTGATGCAAAAAACCGTCGGCTGAGCACAAAAAGAGTTTATCAGCTGCCAGTCATACTTTGGTGTTACCGTGCCCCAACAAGTAAAAGTGTTACGACTGGTGTGAGTTTGACCCAAATGTACAGCAAGGAGGAGGCAGAGGAAGGTTAAAGCCCACCCGGGCGTGTTTATTAACCTAGGAACACACAGAGTTAATATCACAAGGGGGGCAAAAGGGGGTAGTGGGCACTGCTGCAGCTCCGACTTGGTCCGGGGTCTTGAGAAACTGGAAGGAGAGGAGAAGCACGGTCAGCAATAGATCCACAGGAATTAAAGGACAATGCCACTAATTAGAGAGAACAGTCTAAAGCTCTGCTAAACTGGGAAAGCTAGTCTGCAGGTTGTACTTTACCATACGAGTGGAAAGGTGCAGGATCTGACGCAGAGCTGTGTGCTGGCCAAGAACTTGTAGACTCAGGAGCTGATTGCAGACTCGGCCCAGGTGTGGCGATTGGCAACGGGAGACAGGTGTGAAGACCTCTGGGACTCAGAGGTCTGTAGAGGCGTGCTTTGGCTCCCTCTCTTGGCCAAGCACGCCGTGGAGATGGAATCGTAACAAAAAGTCCGGAATTCAAAATGTACTTGAGTAAGAGTACAAAAGTATCGGTATCAAATGTCAAAGAACTCATTGCTGCACGGACACACCAAAATATGGTTACCAGTTGATAAACTCTTTTTGTGCACAGCCAGCGGATTAAAAAGCAGCTCATTCTGTCCCAATAACCAGTGATGCACCTTTTGTCACTCACTTTCAGGGCCCTCCCCCGGCTCCCCGTAGCTACACAACACACGTCTATAGTGAGATAGCTAAAGGCAGGTCTTAAACGCACAGAATCTCCCACGAATCGCCGTCGGAAAGCATCGGGTGGCGACAGGTAGCCGTCGGGAGCTTATCGGCAGGTTTTCAGCAGCGGGTCGGGAACGCTATTGACCAGTATCGACGGAAAACTGGAAGACTGGACTTTCCCGGTTTTGTTGAGTTGGCCCTGGCCGTCGGTGGTTGTAGAGTGGACAGTTTGCTACTGCTGCAGAACC
>NC_137833.1:52490355-52492855 GCF_963921795.1 Nannobrachium achirus
TTTCCCATGCATTCAGACATACACAGAAGGAACACAGAATGGCATACACTGCCACTTCAGCGTATGACGTATGGGTCTTGCATAACATTACACACCCATACTAATTCATGAACCTGAATATGAAATAACCTCGCAAGCTGCGTATCATTTTGTTTCCTCATGCATCCAGACATTGATGAGTGCAGCTTCTCCAGCTACATGTGTCAGTACCAGTGCATCAACAGTCCAGGGAGTTACTCCTGTGGGTGTCCAGATGGATACCAGCTGCAAGGAGCCAGGCTGCTGCTGTGTCAAGGTAACAACTATGTTTAAACACTTTAAAAGCCTATATGAGGGGTTCTGCAGCCTTTTTGACATGAAGTGCCATGTTTTCATTGTCCTGATAGTCAGTGACTATCATCATGAAGTTTAACACATACAATGCCAGGTATTTATTTATTAGTTCAGGTCGGTAGACAGTGCCAGCTTTTTGGGGGGGGCTTTTATGCCTTTATTGATAGGACAGTAGACCGACAGGAAATGGGGGGAGAGATGGGGCACGCAGCACAGAAGGTTATTCTGGTGGCATTATAATAGGCCAATGTGAAAAATGGTGCCAGGTCTAATTGCCTAACATTGGCTTCCAAAGTTTGCAGGATTGGTCCGTTTTGAACAAAATAACTTAAATCTTGATTGAGCTTGTGATTTCAGAGAAATTCTGCACGCACATTCCCACTAGGTCAAGGAACAAATGCCACTCTTTTCACATTGGCCTGTTTTAGTGCCACCAGCAGGTCGACTTTTGCCAAACTCATTTTAGGAACAAAATGCCTCAAATCATGCATGCAGCGTCAGATTACCGTTAAAGGCCGAAGAAGACATGGCACCCTTTTCACATTGGCCTCTTATAGCGCCACCAGGAGGAGGCCACACAATAACATACCTGACCTGGTGGAGACCTGTGCTCGGAACACCACTGCTTCTAGTTTCAACTGATTTTGATAGGCTATACATAAAAACCTCCCCCCCCCCCTCTTTAGAAATATTTTCTTTCACATCAGGATATAATAATCATAATCAACCCCACCTATCTCCCACACTCCCTCCCCGTCAGAGTTACATTATAATTTGTACTGTTATGCAATGATGTTTTCTCTTAAAACTTGAACAAAGTATATTTGTATATAGATGAGAGGGGACTTAATAGACAGATAGATGTGTTGTGATGTGTTGTGTTGTTTTTAAATATTTTATAAAAAAAAAAAGAAGAAAAAAGAAAACAACAACTCACACTTATGCCAGTGTGCCAATGTTGGCTCCAGAGCCTAAGATTGCATACCCATGGCCAATATATGTTGTTAACCACTTATAGGCATTCCTATTTTGAGCATTATAGTTCAGTCAGGCACTTTGGTCAAGACAATCCACTTATGTATAAAATAGGTCTTCAGTCAGTTGTTACATTTTCTATCGAAGACCGTTTCAGCCACTGAATAAAAAGGAAGGGGCCTAAAGTCTTTTTCTCATAATTGCGGATTCATATCTCAGAATTCTCTTGTTTTTTTGCGTGTGTGTGTGTGTGTGTGTGTGTGTGTGTGTGGTTTTTTTTCCCTCACAATTGAAACCCTCTGATTCTGACCCTCCAAAGTCTGAGATATAAAATCAGAATGGCATCACAAGTTTACAGGGATAAATCAGTTGGTGAATTTCACTTTTGTTCCATCCATTTGGTTGTTTTTTGTTTTTGAGTGTTGGAGAGATAGATAGATAGATACCTTTATTATCTCAAGGGGGGAAATCTGTCGCCCAGAGGCGGCACAGCAGTTAAGGTTACAAAGTACAGTATGAAAAGAAAACAGTACTGTTGTGTACAGCGAATAAAACAAAGCAAAGAAGAATCAACAATACAGATCAGTCGTAAACGTAGGTAAAAACCTTAAAAAATATAAAGTACAGTCAATGCTACATAAGTGTCACGTCAGAGTGAGAGCAATTTTACTGATTTGACGAGTCACAAAAACTCCACTGATCTTACACTCCCTCCCAAAGGAGCTATATATAGGCTGATGAAGGAATGACTCTCCAGTAACATCAACTCTCCAGTAATACGGAATGAGTGCAAAGGTTAAGGGGCAAAAAACACACACTGTAAGCTCGGTGTGTTGGGGCTATAAACTGCCTCTGTGGATTTACGTGCGCGAGGATGATGTCTTGAAGTGGATTCATTTGAAGCTCCGTGCGGCCAGGGGTGTCCGGCCCCGGGTACAAGGATTCACTGCGGGCCCCCCATGAATGGTCTTCATAGGGGGAGGGGAGTTTAACCCATTTAGACTGGGAACGCATGATTCCGCATTACTTTAGCAGATATGCAAGCACAGAGTGCCGCGCTGCGAGCTTGTAGATCTGCTATTTCTTTTAAATCTTGAAAATCTTTGAATATTTCAAATTCTTCTAAGGCTTTTTGAAAAACCTATGTTTCTATGTCAGTGGTGCTCAAACTTTTTCATGTGAAGGAACCCCT
>NC_137833.1:52497855-52516853 GCF_963921795.1 Nannobrachium achirus
TGAATCCATTGTAAGCATCTGTTTTGCACAAAAAACATTCCTTGGGCTAGAAAGGCCACCACAAAACTATGGTTTAGTGATGAGTCATCACTTTTCACCGTGATTGTCATGCTTTTGTGGGGGCCTTTCTAGCCCAAGGAATGTTTTTCGTGCAAAACAAATGCTTGCATTGGATTCAGGCTCATGAAAAACCCTTAGTTTGACCCCTCACTTGCTACATAAAGCAGATTTATTTTGTTGTATTATTTTACTCTATAGAAAGTCAATGGGACCCCAACCCTATTTGTTTTTAATTGAGTGGCTAACTTGCTTTTTGGAAAAAGTAGGTCCAGAGGAAACTTTGTGCAAAATTTGGTGCTTGTATCACAAAGTGAACAATTATCTCCGTAGAGGCCGGGCTAGTAGGCAGAGGCGTCAATTGGGTATGGCATAGGCTGCCATACATTGGCTACAAGGGGAAAATAAAATGTACTGCTTACAACAGGGTTCCCCAATTAGTTTTCCCCAAGGGCCGAATCATGTCTAGGGTACCAAGCCGAGGGCCACAACATTGCAGGGGGCGACGGTGGCGTTCCCGCTACTCCAGTGACAGTTCAGATATTGTCGTTGTCGGGTGAAAATCTTGTATGTCCAAAACCGTTAAAATTATTTAAACTAGTGAAAACAGCCGATCTACAAGCACACAACGCCTCGCACCGCGAGGCGTTGTGTGCTTGTAGATCGGCTGTTTTCACTACTTTTGTGCGACGGCCTTGTATGATTTGCGAAAGAACATATACATTTGGAGATACGAGATTTCCAGCCGACAACGACGATATACTAGTGTTGTTGCTACTCTTATACCACCATTATTACTGGGGTTGGTGTGGGCCAGACAGTAGCCCCCCGCGGGCCGCAAGTGGCCCGTGGGCCGCCTATCGGGGAACCCTGGCTTACAATAAATTCATTATGCCTGTTGCTAAGGTAGCCGTGTGCTGTAAGACCCCAGACATGCATACTCAATTACTCGTTATGTGAAAGTCCTATGACGTCTAAGACGTCTGACATCATACATATGCTCCCTTTTATGTCCCTGTCTGTAGAACCAACCATGTGCTGTGAGACCTCAGGCATAAAGGGAATCTATTAGTGTGGTTTCCCTAACAGGGCATCATAGTGGGAGAAATATGTGAAAAAGGTGTTCACTTCTGGCAGAAAGCGTGAAAATTTGCACCTAGGGGTATTTTTGTGCGCTGAATTCAAAAATTGACGGTCCCAAGCACTTTTCTCAAATTCACTTTTCTCTAATTCACTTACCATAGGGGTTAGGGTTAGGAAAAAAAGACCCCCCAAAAATCTTCTTTAAGTAGCATGTGAGGGGTCTATCTAGGGGGTCTTCATGATTCTGAATCCATTCCAAGCATTTGATTTGCACAAAAACATTCCTTGGGCAAGAAATGGACCCCACAAAACTATGGTTTAGTGATGAGTCATCACTTTTCACAGTTGTGTAGGGTCCATTTCTTGCCCAAGGAATGTTTTTCGTGCAAAACAAATGCTTGCAATGGATTCAGAATCATGAAAACCCCCTAGATAGACCCCTCACATGCTATTTAAAGAAGATTTTTTGGGGGGTCTTTTTTCCCTAGTATGGTAAGTGAATTAGAGCCACCAGATCCCATGGGAAAAGTGCTTGGGACCGTAAATTTTTGAATTCGGCGCACAAAAATACCCCTAGGTGCAAATTTTCACGCTTTCTGCCGGAAGTGAACACATTAGCCTATTTTTGTTACATATTTCTTCCACTATCATCTGGGAATCAGATGTAAAGGTCATCTCCATACCGTTGGTGCCTGTTGAGATTGGCACATTTTCTGCGGAAACCTGCCAAGATCACACATGTCACACGTGTCTTCTTCCTTTTTTAGTTTTTTACTAAAAAAAAAAAAAAAGAATATCTGCAATGTATTGCATTTGAAACTGCACATCATGGGGTGATCACTGCTTGCCTCCTGTGAATTGTTTTTATTTTTATTTTGTTGCTGAGTGAGGTCAGCAGACAAAGTGAGTGAGATGAAAACACCTGGGTGAAATCTGCCAATCTCAACAGGCACTAACAATATATGGAGATCTAGGTGATGATCCAGTCATATCCATGTATGGATATCCAGGGTTTGATTGCATAGGAATCATTGCCGGCAGGTGCCGGTGCCGGAAAGTGCTCTTTCAAACCCTGGATATGATGGATATCCATACATGGAGGTGTTTTCATCTCACTCACTTCACTTATTCTTCATCCCCAAAAGTGTATTCGCTGTCCCTCAAACTAGGGGTTTTTCATGATGCTGAATCCATTGCAAGCATTTGTTTTGTATGAAAAACATTCCTTGGGCTAAAAACTGACCCACACAACGATGGTTTAATAATTAATCATCACTTTTCACCGTTTTGTAGGGGCCATTTGTAGCCCACAGAATGTTTTGGATTCAGCATCATGAAAAACCCCAAGCATATTTATTTTTTGTGTTTTTTTCCTGTATAGTAAAGTTAATGGGACACAAACACAAATCTTTTTTTTTATGAGGTGTCCCCCATGAGTTGAATTTCAACCTTTTAGTATTATTATTACACACCTTTAGAAACACATTGGTGAAGAAATTTCTTGGTAACGATTTACTTCACAGATTTTCTTATGTTCCCCTTACTATGAAAATAAACTGCACTGAACAGAACTGAAGGGGTCCTTGGCTTGAAAACGTTGAAGACCCCTGAACTAATTCATTGCGACCGTTAGGGAGCAGTTTACTACCAAAACCTCCACCGGCCGTCCGTCCGTCCGTCCGTCCGTCCGTCCGTCCGTCCGTCCGTCCGTCCGTCACACCTTTGTTTGTGTACGGTGTGATGTCATATATCTTCAGTATGACATCACACCACATGTGTACACAAACCTTTGTGTACGTTGCTGTGGCAACAGTCTGTTGTTGCTGGTCTGTTAGCAACCACCTTAGCAACCATGGTTTTACCCTAGCAACCAACTGTTTCTGTTAGGGATCTCCATATATGGGCATAAAAGGGATTCTGTTAGGGATCTCCATATATGGGCATAAAAAGGATTCTGTTAGCTGTTAGTGATCTCCATATATGGGCATAAAAGGGATGCAGTTAGGGATCTCCATATATGGGCATAAAAGGGATTCTGTTAGGGATCTCCATATATGGGCATGAAAGGGATTATGTTAGGGATCTCCATATATGGGCATAAAAGGGATTGTATCCCAGATGATGCCCTGTTAGGAGATCCACACTAACAGAATCCATATATGGTCCTACCGACAGCTGCTATAAGCCAACCCTGGCGATAAGGTCTGAGTCGAAGAAATGCTTCTTTCCTGGCAAGAATTGCCCCTTTATACTGTAGGGCTCGTTTGTGTATTGTATGACATCACGCCACATCATCGGCTGAGGACTGTGTGATGTCATCATATCTCCATATATGGAGACATAAGTTGCTCATGCCCAAATATGGGCTGGTGAGGTCAGACTTAGTGTGATGCGTAGGTTATCTCCATATATGGAGATTCAACTTCAATGAGTAACCATGGCAAACTGTCAACTGCCCGTATGTCTTGATAATTGGTAAAACAAACTTTTGGCCTATTTGTGGAGATAAGCGACCAACGGTCGCTTATCTCCCGATTAGGGAGTCTTACTGGTAATTCATAATTCATCTCACCGTTTCTTTGTGTGTGTGTGTGTGTGGTTTTGTGTGTCTGTCCGTGTAGCGCTCCAGCAACGTCAGCGCCATGCTGGTGATGACCAAGCCCCTGACGGGCCCCAGGGAGCACGTGGTGGACCTGGAGATGGTCACGCACCACATGACCATGAACTACCGCTCCAGCTCCCTGCTCAGGCTCACCATCATAGTGGGACCCTACGCCTTCTGAGCAGCCGCAGCCAGGGGGCGCCGCTGCTACTGCTGCACCCACCCACCCACCCACCCACCCACATATCAGCTAACCATAGCCCAGTCCAGTGGTTCTCAAACGTTGACATTTGAAGGTCCCCCCTTAATTTTGACGGTGTACAAATGGAACCAAATTAAGGCTCTGCAATATATCGAAATAATTATCGATATCGAGGTATCAACATGCGAGGTATCCACGGTTTCCACCGCCCCATAGTGCATTGCGCAGACGTTGTACCGAGCTTCCGGCGCCGCAGCCGAGTGTGATTTACAAGCTCACAACGGGTTGCATCTGCGACGCGACGTGAGCTTGTATGTCTGCTGTTAAACCGGAAGTGTGGTCCAAATAATCTCCAGTAAACTCCCGCGGAAACAGGAAACATATCGATGAAGACGGCTTGAAATGAGGTATTGGTGTATTTGTCAAATTAATTAACAGACACACTATGCATGCACGTAGCACATGCAAAAATGCAGTCCATCTGTAACCAGGTGTGGTTATTTCAAGAAAACCATTGTTGGAAAATGGAAATAAGGCATTTAATTTCTATGTGTACTGTGCCGTGTGCAAGCATGGATATGCTATTCATTATCTGGGTTAGGCAGGCAGTGGACCTAAAGCAGAAAAAACATTAAAAACAATATAATGCAATTGTTCTTAGTAATATCGTGAGTAATATCGATATCGAGGTATTCAACAACGTTATCGAATATCGAAGGTTTTCCTGATATCGCCCAGCCTTTTTTACAGACTTGTAAGGGTCAATTTAGACCCCCATAAAGGAACCTATAGAGTCCCTGAAATCCACTTTGAGAACCACTGGCCAAGTCTACTGGTACACTTGTCTTCTCAACGTCAGGTCTGGAGTAGAAAAAAAAAACGTTCATTTCCGCGAATGAGCGATTTTGTTCACGCTCGCGGCGATGATCCGTTCGAATGATTCGTTCACGTTCACCATCGCGGGAGCGTTGCTATTGTGTCCGCGTACGAACTGTTTCAGAAAGTGAACAATTTTGTTGCTGTTCACGTCAATGAAAGGGTTATTTTTGAACGAATCTATCGACCTGTCACTAGTCCGGAGACCGCCAGGGGTCCAAATAATGGAGCCTTACTAGGTTCTGTAACTTTTTACAGTGGAGATCGGGCGTCCCAGGGCCAAAAATAACAATATCATTTTGGTCCCCCACTCCTTATTTTTTTTGTCTCTGTACGTTTTGCACAGCCATGAAATTTGTCCTCGTCCTATGATATGCACCGAGCACTACGGTTGGTTGTACTGTAGCGCTCGGGGAGTGGTTTATGGGTTAAGTATCTTGCTCGGGGACACTTTGAGTCATTTGCTTGGGCCTGGAATCGAACCTGGGACCTTTTTGCCTTTCCTAGGACGGGGTTTCTTGCCATTCAGCTATGGCCGCTCCAAAATAAATTGTTATCGAATTGGTGGTCTGTTGACTAATGCACATCAAAGCACTGTGGGGGGGTCCTTGAAATATATATCGTTGTTGTCGGGTGGAAACCTTGTATGTCCAAAACCGTTCGTTTTGTATTTATCATTTTAAAAATGATTTAAACTAGTGAAAACAGCCGATCTGTAGATCAGCTGTTTTCACTACTTTTGTGCGACGGCCTTGTGTGATGAAGCAGGGCTTTGCTTTGCGAAAAAATGTACAAATTCGAAACTTGGAGTCATGAGGTTTCTGCCCGACAGTGACGATCACCAAACGAAACTATCGTCGTTGTCGGGTGGAAACCTTGTATCTCCAAGTTTCAAATGTGTACGTTCTTTCGCAAAGTAAAGCCCTGCTTCATCATACAAGGCCGTCGCACAAAAGTAGTGAAAACAGCAGATCTACAAGCACACAACGCCTCGCACCGCGAGGCGTTGTGTGCTTGTAGATCGGCTGTTTTCACTAGTTTAGTTATTTTTTTAAATGATAAATGCAAAACAAACGGTTTTGGACATACAAGGTTTCCACCCGACAACGACGCTATACTAGAACCCCCAAATCTACATGGTTAAGGCCTGTTCATTTAACGGTTGTTTGGACCTTATTGTGGTCCACACACAAACCCGACACTGAGAAGTGGTGTTACGAGTACAGCAGATATCTGCCCGGCAGTACATAATGCATAGCCCAGTACTCTCTGCATTCTGCACCGCATATCCCAACACAGCCTGGTCAAAGCTATAGTCCGCCATGGAGCCACAGTCCCTTTCTAGGCTGTTTTCTCTGGCACGGCGCTAAGAAGCAGAGGAAAGAAGCGTTATACTGCAGAGAGGAAAAAACAAAGTCCCTGTGTGTGTGTGCGTGTGTGTGTGTGTGTCGTATCTATGACTACACCTCACCTAACATTGTAATGGGGGGAAAGTGCAGCACTTTTCCCGGAGAAAAAGGTCGAAAGGTTCGAAGTGCCTGCTGTGGTGCTGCACGAAGGAAAAACAAAACAAAAGGTGAGGTGCGTGGAGCGAGGTGCCATGGCGTTTCAGGAGAAGAAGCATAGCGCAGTGGTTCTCTAATTGTGGGGAACGGAGGACCCCCAGGGGTCCTTGAGGGGGTTCCAGGGGTTCCCCAGCTAAATACCCCCCCCCCCCCAAGACTCTCAGAGTTATGGGGGCCTTGGCCCTAAATTGTTTGTCGAAATGGAAGAATGTTTGAGAATCACTGGCGATTTGAACGCATTCTCGTTGACATATTCGCTATCTGTTAAACGCATCCCATTTGGTCCCCAAATCTGTCCTCATGTGCTCCTGCAAAGTAAACTCACTTTATCATTAGTGGCGTTTCCATAAAGCCCTTTTTTGTGCATTAAGGCTTTTGCGGATAAATCTTTTTATGGAAACACTTCAAAATTTGAATAAACGTTAATTTTTCGCAAAAACATTTATGCGCTTGGAGGAGGTGGATTTTGGGGATAAATCGAAAATGCGCAAAGGGGAAATGGAAACACTAAGCGAATAGGATTTCTATTAAAATACATTGAACTTGGCTGAAGGGAGCTGAAGGGAGCTACTAACTTGTTGGCGCCGTATTCCCTGCAAGCCTCGTCCGTCGTCCGTCACATCACCCAAGTAAATCCTAGCCTAGCACAGCTAAACAATCCACCCATGTTAACACACAGTGGGGATATGGATATATACTGCAGTTAGTTAGCTGCATTAGTATATAGTCTGGCAATGCCAGGCAGGGCTGTATTAACCAATGGGCCGGTGGGGCCGTTGCCAGGGGCCCTTGGCTCTCAGGGGCCCTTGGGGGAACTGGGCCGCGTGGTCATTGACAATTTACTAAAATTAAATGTATATGTCACGGTTTGTTAGAGAAACAGGACGGTCGAGAAACGGAGCACTTGTGGTGCCGCACGGGGCGGAACAAGCGGTCGCCCACAACAACGTCCTCCAGGCGGAGCCACTCGATTGTCCACGACATTGCAAGTGGCGCGAAGGCCAGTGGACCTTGGTCCTGCTCTTCGCCCCCGAGCGCCGCAGGCGCGAGTGGCCGCGAAGAGCGGGCCAGGGCGCCGTCCGCGCGAGTTACGAAGCCGTGGTGAATGCAATCGTTATATTTATGCCCAGGCCGTAAGGCCTGGGCAAGCCCACGATAAACGCTCATAGTAAGCTAATGGCTAAGCTAATGGCTAAACACCGCCCAGCTAGGCTAGTAAATAAAGAAAGAGAGTCGCAAACGAGTGACGTCAGCGCCTGCACTAGTGAATGGCTGTCTATGGGCTGTCGTCGCCATCTGGTGGTGATTAGTGTGTGGTGAACACAAAACAAGCGCTCTTACAATGAACGTCCTGAGTTACCTAAACATACTGTAACATATACATTAATTACAAATCTAATGTGTGGGCCCCTCCTCTGTTGTCTACAGGTGCTTTCTTGGTCCACAGATGATAATCATGGCTTAAAATACAAGCTGGGTAGTGTGCATCGGGAGGGAGGGGTGGGTTATGATGGAGGGTGGGGGGCCCTTAAAAATGATTGACCGCCCTCACAGGGGTTAATCCGTCCATGATGCCAGGCTAAGTAAATCCTGGCTAACACTTGGTCGACACACCATGTTGCGTGCCAAAAGTGGCCGATCTACAAGCTCACATGGCACCTTGCATGTGCGAAGCTTTGCAGATTTTTTGAAAGCATAACTTGTGTCAGTAGGTTTTGCATGGGGTTCCTCTCTCTCCCATCCCCATCACCCATGTATGTTTGCCTGTGTTTACCCTCATGAGCAACCATTTCCATAGTGGTCCGGGCAGGTTGAGAACAGTGTGGAGGTGTTACAGTCAGAGTCTCTGCCCAGTGAGAAATGCCCTTTGCCTGACCACAGCCACACTGCCCGTAGACTTCGGTCTGAGTCGTGTACTGTGTGTGCATATACATCAGTGGCGTCAGTTCAGAAAAAGCTAAGGTATGGCAACATGACTGGTGTCGACACCAGTCATGTTGCCATACCTTAGCAACAGGCATGATACAGTACATTTATTTTAAGAAGTACATTAAATTTTTCCCCCGTTTCTATGGTTTCTTGGGCTGGATATGGCAGCCTGGAATGGTTGTTCAAGTGCAGCTAAACTTGGCATGTTAGTAAACGTGCCACAATTAACAATAATGCATTGCACCTGTGCAGCTGACCTGCGGAACCTGGGAATATACCATTTTGTCAAGTGACCATTTTGTTAAATTTTGTATTTGTAGTTATTTTACTGTAATTTAACAACACCATAACCAGCACAGATAGACAAAGAGACATTCATGGATTTATATTTAAAAGTAACTTTTATTTCCCCCCCCTGGACCCAGGGTATGGCAGCTGCATACCCCTGCCATACCCAATTGACGCCCCTGATATACATCCGAGGAAAATATCTTGCCTGAATCCAGAGCTAACAAGTGTAGTGTTAGTGCGTGTGTGCGTGCGTGTGTGTGTGTGTGTGTTTGTGAGCACGCAAACCCGTGCTCGCGCTGTGTCCCGCGCGGAAGACCGAGAGGCAAGGAAAGAGTGAGAAAGAGCTGGTTCACAGCTCCGGGTCGTGTGGAAGTGGTTGAGCGTGTTTATTGGTTTCTGTGATGCCATCCTGGTAACCCTCACATTATGAAGCTCTCCTCTGCTCCAGAGCTGCCCTCCTAAGTACTCCCCCCTGGCACGGAGGCGCTCCAGAAACACACTCAGGAAATGATGGCATTTCATAACACATTGGCACATTTGGCATAATCCTTACTCCTCGCTGTTTGTTTAAGGCCGCTTCGCCTGCTACTTGGTACCGTGGTTAAGAGCTTTCTAACGTTGGCTTCCAGTCAGTAAAGTCGCACTGGCACCAGGCTGGCTTTGCGTGAGAGAGATAATTACAATGCACGGCCTTGTAGGTGGCTCATAGCATAAGACACAGGGGATTATTAAAGTGTTAATACAATGCCGCCACACTCCTGGTAGGAACAAGAGAGCCTTCAGCCCATGCTTTTACCCTCCCTCCCCGACCGCTTTTGGCCGCTTGTAACATTTTGTAAGCACTGAAATACCCCTGTATCGAAAATAACAAAAAACCTGGTATATTCACCACCCTTCTCACAGTGCAGGGAAGTTGTATCTTTGGTCAAACTGAATCACTAGCTTCTTGTATACGTTTTGTTTCTGTCGTTTTCAGCACTGAGCGTGTAACCCGGCTCGTTAAGACCATGCAGGCAGATTCTACGAATGCCCTCTTAAAACAGTAGCTTGCACACTTTAAATGTTCAAAAAAACGACAGATGTACAAGCTCGCAGCAAAGTGACGCACTTGCGAGCTTGTATGTCTGCTATTTGTTTATAGACAACGCAAAAATCACGCAGACGCTTTCCCGGTTTTTAATGGGTTAGGGATTCACGTGAACTTAGAAGTGCCAATGAATAGAAGTACATTATACACACATCACAGAGCAAATACTACACAATTCTTTGTTTTGTTTTATATAATTTTGTGCTGTCCAGACTGTTACAACTACTTCCGACTTAAATGTTCATTGAAATGCCTCGACGTTTGTTGTTGTTTTTTGTTGTTTTTTTCTCCTCTATTTAAAATAGCCGATATATTTTTTCACATGTATCTTTTGATCGATCGTACTCTGAAATGCAACGGTTATATTATTAAATAAAATATGACGGATAAATGGAGTGGGATCTTGTGGTTTTCATTTGCATCCGACGGGGGGAACAGATATTGTCCCTGAACACATTTTATTTTTGGGGGGGCTTTTATGCCTTTCAGGGACGTGCTGGCCATTGGGAAAAGCGGGATAACTCCCGAACGGCCGGCTCTTTCCCGGGCCGGTCCAGGCCGGCCATTAGGAAAAAACTTCGTTCCATTTTGGGGGCTGGGCGGCCAACAAAGTAAATCGTCACTGTCGGACAGAAACCTTGTATCTCCAAGTTTCAAATGTGTACATATTTTTGCGGTGCGAGGCGTTGTGTGCTTGTAGATCGGCTGTTTTCACTAGTTTAATAAATGTTTTAAATGATAAATACAAAACAAAAGGTTTTGGACATACAAGGTTTCCACCCGACAATGACGAAATATAACTCATGTAATTGGCCCACTGGCTTGTCACTTGTCATGATCTGAAATGGCAAATCTTTGAGTAGCAGCAGCGCTATGGAGAGAGATCTCTCTCTATAGCGCGCAGTGAGGGCCTCTCCAACTCTTTTTCCCGGGCTGAATCAGGGGCCCAGCACGTCCCTGATGCCTTTATTGGATAGGACAGTAGACTGACAGGAAATGGGGGGGAGAGAGATTGGGAGTGACACGTGGCAAAGGCCATCCGGCGACGCCGCCAGGCATCCATGCCTACGTGGCAATGCCTAAGTGGTACGCGCCTGGACCAGAAGGCCAGCGGGCGCCCCGGTGTGGCCATTTTTGAATGTTCATAACCAAAATGGTGTCGTGATTGTTTTTTCAAATCTTTATAACAACTTGAACCCTCAAGTCCATAATTCTGAGAACTGTAGCCAAAAATAGCAGATCTACAAGCTCACAAGTGAGCTTGTAGATCGGCTATTTTCGGCAAAGAGGTTTGGTGTAGAGGGGGAAAAAAGCAGTACAGAGTAAAAGGTCAAGTTTATTAGGTAATGACGGCTCAGGGGGTTAAATATCTGAAAATGAATCCAAAATACACTGATGATTGTGCTGTCAAACGATAAAACTACATTATATGGAATCTATGAACCGGTTGTGGGGGTCCCTGCTTCATCTCTCTCAACTAAGGGGTCCTTGGCCTGAAAACGTTGAGGACCCCTGAATTAGGGGGACCTAAAAACGCCTGACAGCCAGGACTGCGTTTGCGGTTGAGAAACAAAATGCTACAGAAATCACTGTCAACCGCCATGAACATTTTGTTCTTGTCACAGTCTCGCCCCCACCCCCTTGACTTCACGTCATTTTTTTCACAAGAATTGTGGCCCCCTGCCTAATCTGCTTGCATACCCTTGTGCCATGCCTTACGCGCTGAACATACTGCGGGGATCAAAAGATCTGTCTTCCTATGTCATGGAAAACATACTGCGTGAGCCCTGGTATGAATTCAATGCACTGTTTGTTGCCTTTTCCATGCGCGTTGGAACGCAAGGTGAGGATGATTTCACGTGAACATAATGATGATAAATGCATTGTGTTCCAGGGACGTGCAGAGAATTCTAGAGAGGCAGGGGCTGACATTTCTAAAAGGGCCTTTTGGCAAAAATAGCAAGCCTCCAAGACCTTGGAGGTCGGCTATTTTCCGTGCTTGATAACACACTGAACTAAAGCATAATCAAGTCATTACTGGAGATGTGTCGTATGGCATGTATTTCTACACAGAGAGGGCAATTATTTCAACATAAGACTCTGCAGTTCATGAGAGTTTGAACAAGGCAATTCTGAATGCTGCCTTCATGGAATTTGCATTTCTTTCACCATAGTGAAAACTGCATTCATGGTCTGGAGAGGGCACTTTTTTTACAGACGGATAAAGGGGCAGGGGCTCTAGCCCGTGCCTGCAGTGTGCAGCAGGATGTCACCGGTTCATATCTGCCTTGTATCACCGTGCAGCGCTCCGGAGGGAAGAGAACACTGCCGTCCAACGTGGGCGACGTCCGAAAGAAAGAAACACACTTGCTGGGCAACACAAATATAAATAAAAGCATAATCAATTCCAGACCGGTGAACCTATAACCTCTAAAACAGGGGTCTTCAACGTTTTCAGGCCAAGGACCCCTTAGTTGAGAGAGAGACGAAGCAGGGACCCCCACAACCTTTTCATAGATTCCATAGTTTCAAGGCTTGACAGCACAATCATTTGTGTATTTTGGATTCATGTCCCAATGTATGAATGAATGGACCATTGTGAAGCACTTTGAGTTTGCAACTTGCTTAGAAAAGCGCTATGAAAATGCAATGCATTATGTCAATTTGTGTTTTCAGATATTTAACCACATGAACCGTCAATACTTAAATAAACTTGACCTTTCACTCTGTACTTAGTGTGCTCTTTTTTCCCCTCTACACCAAACCTCTTTGCCGAAAATAGCCGCGAGGCTTTGTGAGCTTGTAGATCTGCCATTTTTGGCTAAAGTTCTGAGAAAATATGGACACTAGGGTTCAAGTGGTTAATATAAAAAAGGAGAAAAAAGTTTCTATCACACAAAGATTTGGAGGACCCCCTGTAGTAACTCTGAGGACCCCCTAGGGGTCCCGGACCCCCTGTTGAAGACCCCTGCTCTATTAATGTCTAATCCTAACCTCTAAACCTGAATATTTTCCTTAATTGTACTGTAAAAGCTTACAGGCCTAACTCCACAACATCTTTCTATACTAATAGCCATAAGAAAACAACCATTTCTTTTGCGAGAACCCTGGAAAATTGTCCTCACGGCGTCTTTATTTCTCAAATTCTACTCTGCTTGTTGTGTGGGGAAATTTGGTAGAATTGGCACTCACAATTGTAGAAACACAAGTACACACACACACACACACACAAGTACACACACATGCGCGCGCGCACACACACACACACACACACACACACACACACACACACACACACACACACACACACACACACACACACACACACACACACACACACACACACACACACACACACACACACATTGGAATCAGAAATGGGCTGAGGCTGGGTTTTTACGTTAAGATGTTACTCAATCATGGTGTTGTGCAGGGCTTTTAGTCAGAGCCGTGTTTTGGGACAAGTATGATGATGCATGATGTGTCACAGCTCTCCCCCTGCACCCCACAGCAACACTGCAGCTCCCCTGTGCATTGATTGGAGCACGCTGTTCTGCTGTGTTTGCACTGCGGGCCTCGTGGTGGAAGAAGTATTGTGATTCCTTCGTTTTTTGTTTGTTTGTTTGTTATATTGTCATAAGATTTGCTTTTCGTGGGATGTGAGGGGTCTAACTAGGTGTTTTTAATTGTTCTGAATTCATTGCAAGCATTTGTTTTGCACGAAAAACATTCCTTGGGCCAAAAATGGACCCCATACACCTTGTGAAAAGTGATGACTCATCACTAAACCATTGTTTTTTTGCGTCTGATTTTGGCCCAATGAATGTTTTTCGTGCAAAACAAATGCTTGCAATGGATTCAGAATAATTAAAAACACCTAGTTAGACCCCTCACATCCCACTTAAAGCATATCTTTTGGGAGTAATTTTTTCCCTTATGGTACAGTGAATGAGACCCAGAATTACCCTAGCTGTCAAATATTTTGCTAGGGATGTTGAATTTCAGTCTTTGTTAGATATGTTACTAGACACCTTTACGAACACATTGGTGTTTGGTAAGGAATTTATTCCCAGGGTTTTATTAAAATTCCCTGACTACTGGCAGAGAATGTTAGAGAGGCAGGGGCTGACATTTCTTATTATATTATTAGTATATAATATTGAAAATAGCAGACCTCCAAGCTCACAACGCGTCGTGCTGTATAATCAAGTCGATACTGGAGCAAGGATTTATACACAGCGAGGGCAATTCTTTCAACATAAGATGCTGCATTCAAGTTCAGGAGAGTTTGGACAAGGCAATTCTCTTGAATGCTGCCTTCAGGTATGGCATGGAAAGATGGCATTTGCATTTCTTTCGCCTTAGTAAAAACTGCATGCATGGTCTGGAGAGGGCACTTTTTACAGACAGATAAAAGGGCAGGGGCTCAAGCCCCCTTTGATGTCTATGTGTGCACGGCCTGTTGTCATGTTACAAAATAAGTTTTTTTTGTTGTTGTCAGCCTGCTTTGTTCCCTATGGAGACACAAAGAGCCTCCTCAAATTATGGGCTTACAATTGCGACAAAAACAAAGAAATATCCATGAATTCAAAAATGTAATTTAGGGGGTAAAGTATCCCTTTAAGCTAATAGAGCTTGCCTGCTTGCTCTGGGGTTAAATTGAATGTCAGATCCTGTGTCTGTAGGTGAGATATGACCTTTGACACAATCTAAATCTAAATGTCTCAATAGAAGAACAGGGAGACAAAAGACAACCACCCCAATTGTTTATGTTGTATTGTATTAACATACTCTACCACCAACACTCTACCACAGGGGTTCCCAAACTTCTTTGTCTCAGGGCACCCCATCAATATTTTTTTTAATCCGAGGCACCCCTACATTATAATTTTCACTCCTAGCACCTTATATTTATAGCATATCGTCGTTGTCGGGTGGAAACCTTGCATGTCCAAAACCGTTCGTTTTGTATTTATCATCTATAAAATGTACTAAACTAGTGAAAACAGCCGATCTACAAGCACACAACGCCTCTGATGCGAGGCGTTGTGTGCTTGTAGATCGGCTGTTTTCACTAGTTTTGTGCGACAGTCTTGTATGATGAAGCAGGGATTTGCTTTGCCAAAAGACATACACATTTGAAACTTGGAGATACGAGGTTTCTGCCCGACAGTGACGATATTAAAAGTACAGTTGCAATACCACAATATGGAGACACAAGTAAAAGTCCCTGTATTAAAAATGTTACTTGCGTGAAAGGACAAAAGTATTGGCATCAAAATATGTAAAGTACGAAAATTACTCATGCACTGTACATCTTTCTGATGATATTTAAAAGAAATGTTCAACGTTGTTTTCAAAAATAGCAGATCTACACGTTGATGAGCTTGTAGGATGCTATTGTGGAATAGCTGAAGTATGAATATGGGTTTTCTATTAATAATAATAATAAGCTAATAACTAAAGTTTTCAACAAAACATGTAGTGGAGTAACACATTGCATTATAATATTTGCCTCTGAGATACTGAGATACTCAAAGTCAACTTGTACAGTACTTGAGTACATGTGCAATTTAGTTACTTCCCACCAGTGCTGCGTGTGTGATTTCTCCTCCCAGCAGAACACACAATTTATCCATAAGCCTCTGCCCTCGACTCTCGCAGGTCTTGAGAACTAAACTCTCTAATATCTGCTTATTCATGAGTAATTTTCCACAGGGGAGAGAGAGAGAGACGTTATTAAACTTGTAGTGTTTCATTAATCATTGTTAGCTTTATTAAACCGATCACTAAGACAATCACTCACCAAAGAGTCAAAGAGAGGGAAAATTTGATCAGTCTAAATCAAGACTCTATGAGCAGGTGCACCAAATTCTGGGCCCTGGGTACAAGGATTCACTGTGGGCCCCCCATGAATGTTCTTCATAGGGGGCGGGGGGTTAACCCATTTAGACTGGGAACGCATTATGTTGTGCTTAAACTCTTGAAAAATAGCAAATATACAAGCTCACAAGTCTTTGAATATTTCAAATCCTTCCAAGATTTTTTGAAAAACCTTTGTTTTTATGTCAGTGGTGCTCAAACTGTTTCATGTGAAGGACCCCAAAATGATATGTATTTGGCCACAGACCCCCATCTCAAAATATTTAGTTCCAGGGACCCCCCCAAAAGCAAAATTGTGGTTACAAATGTTCGCTTAAAATAAATACATATATTCAAAGATTTACAACACATTTTCGCGACTTAAAAAATAGCAGATCGACAAGCTCAATAGCTAAAGTATAAAATAATTAAGGACCCCTCCACATGGGGCCCTGGTAACTCAGTCCCACTTTTCCCCCCCTTGTGACGCCCCTGCTCAAGAGTCACCTTGTATCATTTTGTTCCCACACCGTAGCGCCTTTTCTGGGCGTCCCTTGTTCCATGCAGTTAGTTGTATAACAGTAGTTATGAAGTGTCCTTGGAATTAAAAGGTTTTGAGAACCACTGGTGTGTATACTATGAAGCAGGCGTCTTCAACAGGGGGTCCGTGACCCCTAAGGGGTCCTAGGGGGGACCGCCAAATCTTTGTGTGATAGGATGTGTTTTTCCACTAACCACTTGAACCCTATATTATAGCATCCCAATTCTGAGGGGAACATTAGCTGAACATAGCAGATCTACTGGCTGGTCTGCAAGAGTCTCATATACCGAAGACATCAAAAACACAGAAGAAACACAAAACACACACCAACATAATGTGTATTATGTTTGTTCTCAGCTTCATTAACTCATTGCCTGCCACAGGACCCTAGCGAACTAGCCTATGGCTCAAATTATTTTCCGATTCCCCTGGACGTCACCTGACTAGAGTTCTCAAATTCTGCCCAAACCCGACCCGACATTTAGGGTAGGGTATAGGGCCTAAAATGTATGCTAATTAGTCGGGATGGGTAGGGCCTCGGGCTCAATGAAAAAAGAAAAGATGTTTTTATAATTTTATTTCTATTAGTCTGTGTTCTCAAATTCTTTCCAAACCCGACCATACCCGACCCGCCGTTTGACACGTCGTTGACGTAACCCGAACAAAAAAAGCTTTTCCTTTTTTTTAGGTCCTAAACTAAAACATCTCCATCAATGCAAGGCTTCATGGGGTGTGTAATTGTTAGAACGGACGTAATCCTTTGGACAAACTTCTGCTTCATCTGTCTCCAGGGGCGTCAACTGGGTATGGCAGGGGTATGCAGCTGCCATACCCTGGGTCAAGGGGGGAAAATAAAAGTTACTTTTAAATATAAATCCACAAATGTCTCTTTGTCTATCTGTTCTGGTTATTATGTTGTTAAATTACAGTAAAATAACTACAAATGCAAAATACTAGTCACTTTAACAAGGTATTACAATTATATTCTCCACACTTGTATTCCCCCCATCTTGACAGAATGCTATATTCCCAGGTTCCGTAGGTCAGCTGTACAGGTGCAATGCATTATTGTTAATTGCGGCACGTTTACTAACATGCCAAGTTTAGCTGCACTTGAACAACCGTTCCAGGCTGCCATATCCAGCCCAAGAAACCGTAGAAACGGGGGGGAAATAGAATGTACTTCTTAAAATAAATGTATTATGCCTGTTGCTAAGGTATGGCAACATGACTGGTGTCTTGCACGCGCGCCTTCTCGCGCGCATGCAAGACACCAGTCATGTTGCCATACCTTAGCTTTTTCTGAACTGATGCCACTGTCTGTCTCTCAGCTAAGGGTTCCTTGGCCTGAAAAACATTGAAGGCCCCTGCTATACAGCATTATGTGTACAGTGTATACTGTATAGTGTGCTAAGTCTGCAGGCCAGATTCATGCTGTTCTCTGGGGTTCAGGAACAGGCGCACCTGCAGGGCATAGTTACATATGCAGGACAGATGGACCATCCAAACCCACTTACCTTTTATCATGATCTGCTGCTCTGGAATGCCCCACCAGATGAAGAGCATAACTTCATTCATTAAACACAGTGGTCTGGACTGCAACAAAGAAAAAGTAAAAAAATGTTTTACTTGAGTACAGGATCGACGTGCAGAGAATGTTAGAGAGGCAGGGGCTGAAATTCCTAAAAGGGCCTTTTGGTTGAAATATCGAAAATTCTTTTCGGTGCGTGATACCACACTGAACCAAGCATAATCAACAGAGAGGACAATTCTTTCGACATAAGACGCTGCATTCAGTTCAGGAGAGTTTGGACAAGGCAATTCTCTTGAATCTGTGTTTTGAGATATTTTAGTATTTCAGCATGTACTAGTGATGCATTTTACATCATATGATGCAGCATGATGATGCAGAATGCATCATATGATGCAAAATGCATCACTAGTACATACTAAATACTAAAATATCTCAAAACACAGATTAAACACAAAAAATAACTCGGGATTGTGTTGATCGTGTCCCAAACAACAATAAAATAAGATCTGGTTGTCCCAGGGGTGAAGTGGCCCTTTAAGGACCGGTTTTGGAGTACACTCCAGTGCTGTATCTGCCACTTTGCTTGAGTATTTGTCATTTTGGATACTTGTGACTGTCACTCCTCTTCACTTCAAAAACAAATATTGTACATTTGACATCCACTACATTTCTAGGAAGGGGGAAAAGTACATTATGAACTAACCACTTTTTCAACTTCAGATCTTGTAGATCTTTTATGTTCACTATTATAGAGTTGGGTATGCACGTGACATCATCACCATACCCGGCGGGTTATGTGTTATGTGGCAAAAAACGACTTTCTGGCCTTGACAGCCCATACATCCAAACATAAAAGTCCTATCTGATTGCATTAAACAGCGTTAAACTATGTTAAATATTTGACATTCACTTTATGCATGTGCATGCCCTCTATAGATATCTTAATGGAAATGTCTGGGATATCTTTGATATATAAAAACAAAAATGTAGGAGTTTGTGCTTTTGAATACTTTTTGAAAGCAATTCCTCCCAGCACTTAAGCTACAGTCCAAATTTGACAGAGCAACTTTAACTTTTTAGTTGAGTAATAGTTGACCATGGAGCATTGGTTGAATACCTAATCAACACAATTATTAACAGTGCAGGTATGGTAGGCCTACAGTCAAAGGTTATGCTAAAACAGGGGTCTTCAACGTGTTCAGGCCAGGGAGATGAAGCAGGGACCCCCACAACCTTTTCATGAATTCCATACAGTTTGGTTTGACAGCACAATCATCAGTGTGTTTTGGATTCATGTCAATGTGTGTTTTCAGATATTTAACAACTTGAACCGGCAACACTTAATAAACTTGACGTTTCACTCTGTACT
>NC_137833.1:53119553-53409553 GCF_963921795.1 Nannobrachium achirus
TAGATCGGCTATTTCCACTATCAATGTTATTTTTTAAGTATAAAGTTGTCAAATATGTCAGTAGTTTTTTGGTATATTTAGGTTATGTGTCATGATTGCCAATGTGCAACTTCAAAGCCTAAAAGCCAAACAGAAATGTAATTATAAACGTCAAAAACACAATTAAATCGTTAATCGCCAATTATTTGAGTGACAATTAATCGTCATGTAAAATGTCACATCGTGACAGCCCTACCTGTATCAGTGGTTCCCAAGCACTGGGGTCGGGACCCATTTGTGGGTTGCAGACATATTTTTATGGGTCCCTTGATTTTTGTTTCCTACATTTTGTTTTGGACAAATTGTCAAGAAAGAGGCAAATATTGTGAAAAGAGCTACGCGAGGCGTTGTAATATAAAAAGCTAGATGCCTCGTCCGCCGCTGCGGATCATTGGAGCGACCCGTCAAACTTGATAGGCAGAAATAGATAGATAGATAGATAGATAGATAGATAGATAGATAGATAGATACTTTATTAATTCCCAAGGGCAAATTCAGATATCCCATAGCTCATACAGGAATATTAGTTAAAAACACATGACAAAAAGAGGAGGGAAACACAAGTTAAAAACAAAACAAAGAGTGAATAAACATAAAAGACATTAAAAAGCATTTAAAAGGTAACCATGAAGATCATAAAAAGTCCTTTGCATAGGCCCAGAAAAACAATTTAATGCGAAAGTGTCAAGGGCAGGCTGCCACTCAAAAAAAACTACTGGCCAATCGCAGCGCATGTTTTCCGGGACTTCAATTCAACTGAACGTCCCCTTCTGTGACACACACGGAAGCGTCCACGCCTGCAGCCATACAGTCTTGGAAAAGTTGCCTATCAACCAAGACTGACGCCCCAGAGCCGAAGGAGGCGTCTACCTTTTTATGTCTATGATTGGGACCTGTGGGCTCCGTCTCGGTTAAGGGGGAGGAGGAGGAGGAGGAGGAGGAGGTGGTGTTGGAGGATTCAAGCCCCTCCCCCATCCTTTGATGCTCACTCAGGAAGTGAAGTGTGCACCATCACAACTCAAGGACCTGGGCTTCACAGCCGTTGCCATGACAACGCCGCCTTAAGTGAGTGAGGAGAGCGCCAGCCAATCTGCTCGAGTGTTTTCACAAGACAAAGCAATGGTCAATGACCAAGACATCAGAAATGAGACCACTGATGGCTTTACAGTTTCTGTATTTATCAGACTTACAATAAAGCCCTTTGCACAAAGACGCGTTTATCCGTACGGATAAAACGGACAATTTCACTTTTTAAAAAGAATGATTCTCTACGACCTCATGCACACCGGATCCGAATTGGCCGTGCGACGAGTGGCTGCGGCCGTGCGTTTTTTTCTCGATCGAACCCAGTTCGATTCGTGTGTCTTGTCGCATGCGGTAAAAAACTCATCACTTCTTTTATGACTCCTTTTGGGATCCGCAGTGCCGATTTCTGCACAGCATTGCACACCAAATCCAATGCGTTTTATTCATGCAGCAAACGGAAGAAACGCAACTGTCCTGTGTGCAAAGGGCTTTAGAAACCTAGCATCAGTCTAAACCAGTGGTTCTCAACCTGTGGGTCGAGACCCCACCCCAGGGAGGTCCCCAAATTATTTTGTGAGGTCTCCAGATCGTTAGCTTAATGTAATTTATTTTTTCTCACTCAACGGTAAACAAATCAATATACAGTATAATTGTATACAGGGTATCTGCACATTTATAAAATGACAATTGAAGGACTTTCAAGACCGTTTTAATACCAAACTGGCCAAACCGTCAAATATTAAGTTGGCGAGACGTGAACATTGTGAAAATAGCCAATCTACATGCTCACAACGCCTCGCGCTGCGAGGCGTTGTGAGCATGTAGATCGGCTATTTTCACAATATTTATCTGTGGAACCGAGTCACATTGCATGTAATACCTACAATTCCAAGTGCTTGTCAGGGTGGGGGTCCCCAGTGCAAATATGTTTATTTTGGGCGTCGCTGCCTAAAAAGGTTTGAGAACCACTGGTCTAAAACAACGTGCTATCAAAAATAACAATCTGAACTTTATCCAAATCTTAACTGTTGTGGTCAAGAACAAACAAAGCTAAAACGTGAGAACAAGTGGCCAAGATGTACTGTATGTCTTCACAGTAGCCCATTGTCTTGGTCAGCCGCTCAGTTCATCAGCCGAGAAAGAGGGGGAGAGTGAAGTGCTAAGTGAGGGTGAGGGTGAGGTGGAGTCTCAATAATCCTCCCTCGGCTGTTGTGTGTCGGTCCATTTGTTTAATGAAAAGAAACTACTAATGAGGCTGAATGATGAGCTCTCTGCCTCTCGGGAACAGCCTAATATTATCTACAGTATAATAGATGTCTGGATAGGGCTGTCACGATATGACATTTTACATGACGATTAATTGTCACTCAAATAATTGGCGATTAACGATTTTGACAACTTACTACTTAAAAAATAACTTTGATTGTGGAAATAGCCGATCTACAAGCTCACAACGCGTCGCATCGCGATCTGCTATTTCCACTATTTCGGACATTTTTCAACATTCACGATTATGACGATTATGAAAAAATAATTGCGATAATGTCAAATAATCACGATTAGACGATTATGTAATAATTGTGACAGCCCTACGTCTGGACGTTTCCCCGAGGCCTTTCCTCATGAAGATGCGGTGCATTCTTATTTAATTTTTATGGACGGATGTCCTGTTGAAACAAATACACTGCCTTGAATTTAAAGGGCACGTACCTTTTAGGCGAAGCCCGAACTGGCGAAGTGGGGAAATGTCCGATACCGTAGCGATCTGGCGAACGTCTTCTGGACAGGGCGTTTATCGTGCGCTTGCCCAGGCCTTACGGCCTGGGCATAAATATAACGATTGCATTCACCACGGCTTCGTAACTCGCGCGGCGCTCCGCCGGCCGCGCGGCCCTGGCCCGCTCTTCGCGGCCACTCGCGCCTGCGGCGCTCGGGGGCGAAGAGCAGGACCAAGGTCCGCTGGCCTTCGCGCCGCTTGCAGTGTCGTGGACAATCGATTCGCCAGATCGCTACGGTAGGAGACAAATCCTCACTTCGCCAGTTCGGGCTTCGCCAGAACAGGACTTTCCCAATTTAAAGGTATCGGCTCTGTTTCATACTGTATGTGCAGTAGGTCTAGATGTCAATCCATGGTTTTGTAGTCCTTAGGGTGGTTGTGTTTCTAGCCTTCTTTTGTCGCAACAGTTCACAAATCTTGCAGCCGTGCATTCTTATTTTATTTTTATGGACGGATGTCCTGTTGAAACAAATACACTGCCTTGAATGTGGGCCGACGCAGGTGTGGTCTGACAGGATTCACAAGGCACGCTTCTTCACGTACACACAACCATAGCATTGTCTTGTTTGTGTTTGAGTTTGTTTCTGTGTGTGTTTGCTGACTGTGCACATGGATTATACTGGTGTCTTAAAAGTTTTTCAGGCCAAGGACCCCTTAGCTGAGACAGAGATTAAACGGGGACCCCCCTCTACATACTGTATAAAATTGTGTTGCAGATTAAACCTTTTTGATAAAAAAACAAATAAAAGAATGTAACACAAAGATTTGGCTGTAGTAACTCTCCCGACCCCCTGTTGAAGACCCATGGATTAAAGATTTCACTTGCCATTTTTATAAGATTAAAGTGTTCAATTGGTTGAACTACCAATCGAAGTTCTACTGCTCTGAAATTGATTTTCAGAAGCATCTTCCCTCAAACAGTAATGGCAATTAGGTTATTTAATAAACTAGTAAGACGCCTCAGGGCATATATGGAGAGGGCTGCTCTGAGTATCTGACATCACTGTGATGTCACCTGTGATGTCACAGTGATGTGTCTGTACGGACGGATACAGACAAGCTGTGCCGGTACTGACAGTAAACTGCGACCTATGGTCATGATAAAAAAGCAATGTTCAAAGTCTCAATCTGCAATTTCTTATTTCAGATCTTATAAGTTTACCACAGGGGTATTTCAAATACAAATCATAAAGGTCCAGAACATTTTCAAAGGTCTGTGTATATTAATTACAACTGACGTATGTGGAGACAAAGCAGGAAATATACCGCTGTTGCCTGTTCTAGGCTGTTGCGTGTCGCATACAGTCAGTCTCACATGACAAGTCGACAACACACAGCACAGAGAAATTGAAAAGGAAAGAGAGATGGATGAAAAGAAGACAACGCTGTTGCATAATCTGCTGATTCTTCAGATTTGGTCGTGAAAAAGGAGTCAACCGCCATTGTTTTGGGAAATTTGGATTTAAAATTGAGGATGTAAAACAGCGTTCATGTGTTGTGTATGCGGCCGTGACTCGTGCCGTCCCCCGCCTTGTCACATCGAAGCAAAGCAACACAAGCAACGCTGTACAGTTCAATGAGAAGAAAGTAATTTCCCCATCAATAAACTCTGCATGCTTGCAACGCATCGCCGTGCCAGTCCGGCCCTCTGTGTATTTGACTTTGACATCCCTGTTGCAGAGCGTCCCGTAGGCGATGGGGAGAGGATGCTGGATGTGCTGCAACGATGGGGGCAGCACCGGGCAGAGGTCCGCTTCTTCCTGCGGCACGACAGAGCCCCCAGCAGGGAGTCTGGTAAGTGTCCATGTCTTGCACGCACGCACGCACGCACGCACGCACGCACGTACGCTCACACACACACACACACACACACACACACACACACACACACACACACACACACACACACACACTTACACCTAAACATGGGGCTGGGTTCCGGAACCATTCATTCATTCATTCATTCATTCATTCATTCATGCATGCATTTATTTAAATCACACTGTCATAGCTGGTATGTAGCTTCACGTATCCTAAATGATCCTGATCCTTCACACACACACCTGATAATAGTCCACAGACAGAGACAAGGTTCAAGACCTGTCTTACATAAGGTCCGTCGGCTCCTGGGATTCCTAGCATGTCACACACAGACACACAGACACACAGACACACACACACACACACACACACACACACACACACACACACACACACACACACACACACACACACACACACACACACACACACACTCTCTGCAGGTGGGATCTTGTGGGAAAGGTGTATTACATAATGTTCCAATAGCACAGCTGTGGAGCATGTATCCTATAAGACCCTCTCCCTCCAGGTCCAGACATGGATTTATGGATTTATGAACAGCCTTCAAAATCCCCCTTCAAGCCTCCTTTAGCCTGAATGTAAAGCCATGGAGTCTGAAGAGAAGTGTCTGATCTATCCCTATTTTGGGCAAAGAGAATCTTTTTATTTTTTTGAGCGTAGGTCGCATTTAGTGTGAAAACCTGCAGATCATGTCCGTGCGCGTGCGCGTCACGCCTCATGTCGCGCTCCATATATGGCCAAAACATCTGTTGTGAGCTTGTAGATGGTGTTATTTTACTATTTTCCCAAATTATTAGTGACAAAGCATAAAATAGAGCTCAAATAAAAAAAAATCTTCTTTATTATTCGATTAATTAAAAAAAAAGTAATTGATGGAATAATTACTAAAGAAATAATCGATACTTGCAGTCCTAGTATGTCCCAGCAGTGACATTTAGACAGTTTAAGTTTGACGATTTTCAGGATGGCAACGCCGGGTGGAGTACGGCTGCTATGACGTAATCGCTGTAGCAGTCAAAATCGTTAAGCAAACAGCCGTCGGCGGCGACGGCGTCGCACCCCTTTTACTGAACGCTTTGGTTCCCATGGCGACGCATTTATACAGCAGACGTTTTAGGCGCAACGTGGAAAGGGAGCTTCTGGCGTTGTAGAGACGGCAGGAGGTTGATCTATCGAGCGCTGATCATTTCGGGTTACCGTTGTCATCTGCCGTAGCCATTTGCTTAAAGTCGCTACTGTCATAAGCCTGCTACTTTTCAGTTTTCTTAGAATAAGGCATTAAAAAAGCCTTAGTATTTCAGTCCTGCTCTATCCTGTCCGGTTGCATAATAACTAAGCCCTCTTACCCCCCTCACAGCTTGAGTCTGGAGCAGGGATTAGATGCCTGTTTTCCTTTCCTGTTATCTTAGCCCGCTCTTGTTTTCCCACATGGTTAGCTTAGCGCAGCTCAGCCCGTACAACGCAGCCGGGTGTCCGTCAGAGTCAGGTTGTTCTTTTTTAACAAACATCTGGCGGGCTTCTCTGAGCTGTGTTTTTTATTTAAGTAAAAGTATCAATACTGCAATCTAGAAATACTCTGTTAAGATTAAAAGTCCAGAATGAAAAATGTACTTGAGTACAAAAGTTTTGATATCAAAATATCCTCGGACACACCCCAAAATGATCATGTATGATACAGTAAGTCACATGGTCTCTCTAAAAAACAGTTTGAGACGACGCGCAAAGTTGCTGCGGGCGAGGGGAAGAGATTGTACAGTAAAAGAATTTGATTGGCTTATTGTGCATTCCCACAATTACATAATCAAAATGTTAGCGAATAAAAGAGCAGTTTTCCCCCTTTTTTTGAAATGTCAGCGGTCATTTAAAGTACCAAAAGTACAAGTAATTATGCAGAATGTCAACTTTTCAAATGTATAAATTCTATAAAAATATTTTGAAAATTGCAGATTTTATGTGCTATGTAAGCTTGTAGATTGGCTATTTTCATGGAATTATAATATATTATTATTATAATTTCTTATAATTATATTTAGGCTTCGATTATCGATTATGTCACGTAGCTGCATTGAATTAAATTACGGTACGATGCATTGCTGAACCGATTATTTTTGACATTTAAGTACTAACTTGAATAACTCGACTCTACTTCAGTTTTTTTAGAATCTGTACCATCAAAAATACACCGTGTATAAAAGTAATTGGGTGAAATTATTTTGGGCATGCTTCCCGCCAAATGCAGTACCCTAAAAAAAACAACAACAGTGAGATAAACAAAGTCCGTTGCACACCTGATTAAAAGGCTCAGCGACAGGTGTGCAGTTGGAGCAGCAACGTGTAAGGAGAAGGAGACACCCGCCCACCTCCATCTTCGCTTGCTTAAAGCTATACTGTGTAAGTTGCTCAACTAGTGGTCAGTAGCTCTATAGCAAACCTCGGTCGCGTCCGCGTCTTTTGGCCGTTTTTCGCCGCGGACACCCCCGCGTCTGCCTCCACCTCGCCGAGATCTATCTTTAGAGGGGTCCCTGGTTCCTGTGCGTTCAGGCATTCCGGAGAAACAGACTCCTTCACCCATGCTTCACCGTTCACCCGAGTATAGAGACACACGGGAGACTACAAATATGGCCGCCCTAGCGACCCCACTTCAAGATGCGCTGTGATTGGCTGGCAGTGTATAACCCTCGCTGTGATTGGCCGGTAGTGTATGATGACGTCATTTTGCCGCGAAATTCTCCCCCCCTCACGACTTATAGAAAACATATAAAGAGAAGGCTTTTGAAGCTGAAAATAACGGAGTGGGTGTTCTAAAACTTTAGCGATTTAACAGTTAGGACAATTTTAAGATTTGTTTTATAAAAAAAGTTACATGGTATAACTTTAAATTCGTAACGTTTCGGTCCAAAGACCCGAGGATGGTCTGCAAATGTAATAATAGTATTTTATTTATTGAGCAAGCGAAGATGGCGTGCAGGTGTCTCCTTCTCCATAAATAAACAATAAGAAAAAGAGGTGGAAGTAAGTGCAAAAACATCAAATATCAAACCCGCAGTGTACGACACAAAAGAAAAGACATGTCATGCAAAAGAATAATAGACGCCATGTTGGGTGCTGTGGGTTCCTCATCCTGAGCAGGTGGACTAAGCTTGTTGGCTAATAAGTGTTCTTGTGCGTCTCCCTTTGAAGGCTTAATAAGTCCTGGTCTCTCTGACTGGCAGAGTGTCAGGACACGTATGACACGCATGTCAAAGGGTCGCCGCTCAATGCCATTATGTAAGTGTAAAGGGGCTTTGTTAGACGCGCCACAGCGCTTGGGAGAGGGGCTGCGTTTCTGCTCCACCGACCCCCTAATAAGACCCCGACGCGTTAATAACCTGGATCAACAACAACATGCGTGCTCCGCGGACACGTGGAGCGTACGCCCACGCCGCACACACATGTGCACACACACGCACGCGCGCGCTTACACACACAGACACAGACATACAAAGGGCGCGGCCTGCCTGTGTTGTAGGTTAAATCCCTCAGATTATGACGGCGGCTGAAGACGACACTGATCTCTTTGTGTGTGTCCCGAGAAGAAGCGAAGCTTTAAAGCCGCTTCACACCAGCCAGTCTGTTTGACTAAACTCCTGTTGACCTCTGGCCCCCCGCGGAGACAGCCTAAAGAGGACTAATACACACCTAGGTGTGTTTAGACTGTTTGTGTGAGGAGGGAGGGAGGGGGGAGAGAGAGGGAGAGAGAGAGAAAGAGAATCGAAGCTTCCTGCCACTTAGCTGTTTGTTTTGTTGCTGGAGTTCGGAGAAAGGCTGGGGCAATTAACCCCAACTATATGGAAATATATTATTTAGAACTGATATCCAACTTAAAATCTTGCTCACGTAGCTTGAATTGAATAATAATGATTATATTTCGATCGACGAGGGAAAATTCCAATGGATTATTTTTTCAAATAATTGACTAAATCGAATATACGTTGTTGTACAATGGTAGCGTAAAAAAATAGACGATCTACAAACCTGCAACGCGCTGCCGCTATTTTCAAAGCTATAGTGATTTCTTTACACGTTTCTTTATAATCTTTCACTCGTTGATTATCGGAAGTCGTAAGGCCGCAGCCCCAGTATTTTTTTTTGGGACTAAACAAACCTCGGTTGTGTGAGACATGCAGCTGATGATGACTGAGCGGGTGTTGTGTCGTTTTGCTGGCTACACAGGAGGTTCCAGAAGCCTGGAGCCCAGGAGGAACGGAGTGAAGGCTCCTCCAGACAGAAGGATGGAGAATGGGGTGAGTCTTAACGTCTACAACCCGCGTTTGTGCTGGCCATTCTCTAACCCAGGGGTCTTCAACGTTTTCAGGCCAAGGACCCCTTAGTTGAGAGAGAGATGAAGCCATATATATTCCATATAGTTTCATTGTTTGACAGCACAATCACCAGTGTTTTTTGGATTCATGTCAATGTGTGTTTTCAGATATTTAATCACTTGCACCGTCAATACTTAAAAAACTTGACCTTTGACTATGTACTTAGTCTGCTCTTTTTCCTCTGTACACCAAAGTCCTCTGCCGAAAATAGCCAATCTACAAGCTAGCTTTGTAGATCTGCTATTTTTTGCGATTAAGTTTTTATCACACAAATATTTGGAGGACCCCCGGTATTAACTTTAACTCACTTACTGCCAATTTAAAATGCCCCTCGAGTGGCACTAGTGCCAGAAGCCTCCATAGACTCCCATGTAATTTATAGTGCACAGATCATGCACGCCCATGCACAGATCATGCACCATGTTTGTGCAGGCTGTTCACAGCTTTCAAACAAAAAAAAAAGATTGGAAATCCGTTCTGGCATTCATGATTTATCAGCCATAATGTTTTCTTCAGATGTAAACAAAAATGGCTGCCATGTTTGAAAGATGGGGTTGTATGGGGGGTGGAACATGCAAAATCGCGATTGAAATCATGTTTACTAGATTTAATTGGGTCCAAAAAAAAAGTAAAAGTCGCCCAAAGTCGCTTGGCAGGGAACTCCATAGTGAGAAAGTTGCTCTAAAAGTCGCCTGGCACTGTATGAGTTAAGGAACCCCTGTTGAAGACCCCTGTTCTAACCCATTTAGACCTGAGGCCAATTCTACAAATGGCCTATCTAAGACCATTTGATATGTTTCGAAAATGTTTGAAAATAGCAGATGTAAATGCTTGTACATGTAAGTCTGCTATTTTTGAATGGCCAATGCAAAAAAAATCTAAAATGACACGGATTGGTCAAGGTGCAAGAACATGAAACATGGCCAAAAACAATTAATCGGTCATCATATCAGTAAAATGCAATATCAGTAATCAAACCTATATCGAAATAATATATCGGTTACAGCCGATATTTTATTTTATAATAATTATGTTTGAATGTGAAGCTGAAAAAACCTTTTGAGACGATAAAGGGCTGCAGCAGATTCTATCAGTGTTTTCTGAGGAAGCTCTCAAAAGGGTCAACACGTTGGAACATTTTGAAATAAAAAATACTACACTCAAGCTGTGTTTATGTTGGGGTATGGGCCAACATTTCAATGACGGTGCATCCATAGTTTTGGAATAAAGAGGCATTGCCTTTGTAAATTCCGTGTTTAGGCTACATACCTTTTTTTTCAGAAAGGAAAGAAGGACATTTGGAACATCTGTAAATATCGGTTATCGACCATGACAGCAATGTTGACATCGGTTATCTGTATATCGGCCAGAAATGCAGTGGTGTAAAGTAACTAAGTACATTTACTTAAATACTGTACTTAAGTACAGTTTTGAGGTTTTTGTACTTTACTTGAGTATTTCCAGTTTTCAGTACTTTTACTTCTACTCCACTACATCTCGGATCCAAATATTGTACTTGTTCTCCACTACAATTATTTGAAAACTTTAGTTACTAGTTACTTTGCAGATATTAATAATTATATTATTAAACATACATTAATGCACTTTAGCCCTATTCTATACCGTGGCTATTTGAAAATAGCCGATCTACAAGCTCGCGACCCGTTGTGAGCTTGTAGATCTGCTATTTTCAAACATTTTGTACTTTTACTTTTGGTACTTTTAAGTACATTTTGATGCCAATTCTTTCATACTTTTACTCGAGTACATTTTGAATTCCAGACTTTTACTTGTAACAGAGTACATCTACATTGATACTTTCACTTATGTACAAAATGTGAATACTTTTTCCACCACTGCAGAAATGTCACATGGGTGCATTCCTAATATCAATGAGCGTTTGTGTCTTTGTCCAGGTGGGGGCTCCCAGGATGGACATGACCCTGGCTGAGCTGCAGGAGATGGCCTCCAGACAGCAGCAGCAGATAGACGCACAGCAACAGCTGCTGGCTTCCAAGGTACAATTTGACCATTTAGGCATTCAGCGGACACTGTTATCCAGGGCGACGTACCTTGCGATACCACGTGACATTGAGCAGGGTAATCGCATGACATCAAATGCAGAGAGACAGTGTGGTGCCTCTGTAAACTAGGATTGCAAGGTAAACCAATAACCTAGCATCAGTCTAAACCAGGCGTCTTCAACGTTTTCAGGCCAAGGACCCCTTAGTTGAGAGTGAGATTGTTTGACAGCACGATCATCAGTATATTTGGGATTCATGTTATTGTGGGTTTTCAGATATTTAACCACTTGAACCGTCGATACTTAACAAACTTGACCTTTCGCTGTACTTAGTCTGCTCTTTTCCCCCTCCAAAGCTCTTTGCCAAAAATAGCCGATCTACAAGCTCACAACGCCTCGCAGCAGTGAGCTTGTAGATCTGCTATTTTTGGCTACAGTTCTCAGAATATGGACACCAGGGTTCAAGTGGTTAATATAAAAAGGATTGGAAGATTTGGAGTAACTCTGAGGACCCCCTAGGGGTCCCAGACCCCCTGTTGAAGACCCCTGGTCTAAACAATGTACTGTACTATCAAAAATATTATGTACTGTACATTGAAACCATAGGATGCCCGGTAAAAAAATAACCTAGCATCTGTTTTAAAAAATTATACTTTCAACATTGTGATCAGGATACAGAGATCGAGAGAGAGGGAGAGAGAAGGGCTGGCAAGATTGGGGAGATGGTGACGAGAGGAGATGGGGGGGGAGGATTGGGTGGAGAAACGGGTGGAGAAACGGGTGGAGAAACGGGTGGAGAAACGGGTGGAGAAACGGGTGGACACGGCGAAGGCAAAGCGGCTGAAAGAGAACAGATGAAAGTGTAAAAGCCGGCGAGGAGAGGAAGCAGAGAGACACAGAGATTAAAGGAGCGGTGGAGAGAGGAGCACTACAATCACAACAGAGTGGTGGAGATGGGGAGCCGTGTACCGAACACTCTGGGAAATTGAACACGCCGGGGGGAGGGTCAGTAGGCATTCAGGATTTAGAACAGGGGTCTTCAACAGGGGGTCCGGGACCCCTAGGGGATCCTCAGAGTTACTACAGAGGGGCCGCCAAATCTTTGTGTGATAGAAGCTTTTTTTCTCTCCTTGTTTATATTAACCACTTGAACCCTAGCGTCCATATTCTGAGAACTTCAGCCAAAAATCGCAGCGCGAGGCGTTGTGAGCTTGTAGATCGGCTATTTTCGGCAAAGAGGTTTGGTGTAGAGGAGAAAAAGAGCATACTATTTACAGAGTGAAAGGTCAAGTTTATTGACGTTTCATGTGGTTAAATACCTGAAAACACAAATTGACATGAATCCAAAATACACTGATGATTGTGCCATCAACTATTTGGTATCTATGGATTGTGGGGGTCCCTGCTTCATCTCTCTCTTAACTAAGGGGTCCTTGGCCTGAAAACGTTGAAGACCCCTGAATTAGAATATTGTTTCTGTCGGGTGGAACGCTTGTATATCCAAAATAGGGACGGGACGACATGAAATCGGAAAAATGTCACGATTATTGTGACCAAAGGAATTGCGATTTACGATATAATCGCGATAATCAAAACATCCCCAACGTCCATTATCCTTGGGGCGGACACATTTCCCAAAAAGTAAATAAAGATCTACACGCAATGCGTTGTGAGCTTGTAGATCGGCAAGCATAAGAAGTTGACATTCATGGAGATATAAGGTTTCTGGCCGACAGCAACGAGATCAAACCAGCTGTGTGGATCGCTACAAAGCTGCAATGAGTGTGTTGGTTGTCATAAATCGTTGCAGTCTGGGGGAAACCTTGTATGTTCAACTTTCAGGATTCAAATTCAAAAATGGCTAAAATTGCTGGTAGATTTTTTTTTAGGTTTCGGGCCTGACATTGGAATCGGCACGAATAAATTCTAAATGATTCTTTAGATAATCGACTAAACCGACGAGCTTGATTAACCACATACGCGCCACATTTTCTATACTAAAGCTAATCGTCTATTTTCTCTATTTTTGAAAATTGATTTATTTGATTAAAATCTATATATTTGTGTATTATATATTACATGTTTTATAATCAATTGCATTGATTAGTTTGATTAACTGTTGCACCTCTAGTGTGCATGCTTGTGGACAACATAGTGAGCTTGAGATTGTATAAACTGGGATCGGTCACGCACAGCAGTGGCTCTCAACCTTTTTAGGCCGTGACCCCCCCCAAAATAATCCTATTTTAACACTTATGTTGCAATGATTTTTTCTCTTCAATGTCTCGCGTTGCCATGGTTACCATAGACTTCCATGTAATTGTGCAATTGTGTAAAAAGTGCACGCCCATGCCTAGATGATGCACCACGTGTGTAGATGCTGTTCACAGCTTTCAAACAAAAAAATCCGCTTGGAAATCCGTTCAGGCATTCATGATTTATGGGCCATTATGTTTTCTTCAGATGTAAACAAACATGGCTGCCATGTTTGAAAGAATGGGTTGGTATGGGGGTTAAACATGCAATTTCGCGATCGCGATCATGCCTAATACATTTCTGGAGGTCCAAAAAAAAAATTTGAAAAAAAAAATTTAGATTTTTTTTTTTTATTTATTTTTTTTTTCAAAAACGGCCCAAACTCGGGAAACTCGGGGTTGGCACAGCGTTGGTATCAATACAAACTCGGGAAACTCGGGGTTGGCACCAGATGTGTTAACTTGTTACCCTCCCAAAACCTGTCAAGCACTTGGAATTGTAGGAGTTGAGGCATTTAGTTTGACTCGGTTCCACAGATAAATATTGTGTAAACAGCCGATTTACAAGCTCACAACGTCAGATCATCTAAGAGGCCATAGTATAGTTTCCGTTTGTTGATTACTTTTGAGTCTGTTGTTCTTTTAGTAAAAGGGCAGTAAAAGGGTCTTAAAAGTCCTAAAATTGCCACATGACTGTCATCTGGGGGGCCCCCCCTGAGGGTCCCGACCCGCAGGTTGAGACCTACTGACCTTCAGTATGCTAGTGCTGCACAGCAGTCATGTGTCAACAAACTGGCTCTACTATGTGACATCACCTGAAAAGAGCTGAGTGGCACAAAGGCTGCATTGTGCTCATCCAGGAAGCGCTTCTAGCTTGTTTTTACATCACACAGCTGAGTGGACTGGAGGATTTTAAAGGCACTGTAAAGTGACCAACCTGATTGAATTATACTATTATTTACATCAAAACAGCCGCCCCCATTAATTTCAATGAACCTACCCACACCGGTGGCGTCACTCCTATTTACGCCACTGTTATATTTCCAGGCGTTGCCGCGCTGTGAGAAATGTTTTGTTTAGTCCGCAGCCGGTGTGTGTTCCCCTTTACCCTTTAGCTACCTCCTCCACCCCAGCCTCCACCTTTTTATCTGGCACAGGCTCAAATAATGTTTTTATGATTCATGTCTCTGCTGTTTCTAGCTAATGTGTCAATGTATAACTATTGTACTGCTATTGTATCCCTATGGGGGGTTCTGCTTAACGTTCCCTGACATTAGCCATGTTTCCATAAACTTATTCGAATTAGGGAAGCGAATTATCAGAAATACGCATTAAGACAAAGCGAATTTAGCATGTTTCCATTTGCGGGTGTCATTCCAATTAGCGACGGTCGCAAGAGTTGATCGGGCTGATTTTTTTCAGACCGAACCTGAGCACTGCACCGTTATCAGTCATCATCATGGCCCCAAATAACTTTTAAATATATTACAATTGGCGACGAGTCTCTTACGAAATTGGCAAGAGTTCCTCTCAATACATAAAGCTACCGGTTCACCGGGAAAAACGCGGTCGCGTCGCTGCACAGTGCTCATCCTCCAAGTTTCAGCGTCCTCTGGAAGGTCAGGTGGCCGATCTGCAAGCTCACAACCCGGCGCGGAGACATGGATGCGAGCTGCTGTGAGCTTGTAGATTGGGCACTTCAGGCACGCAACACCGTGTGATGAGGAAGGGTTTGCCACCGATGACTCCGGGAGGTGAAAACGGGAGGAATTTACACACGGTCCGTGTCACTCCGTGTGTAACAAACAACCGGTTTGTTTTGTGGGCTAACGCTATACCATGGACGTAAAGCGGCAGGGGAAATGGACCTAGAACGTCATAATCTATTCGCATTTATTGTCTGACCCGTTTCCATTCACTTATGCGCTTTTAGTTTATTCGATAAAGGCTCAAAATCCTCCTCCTCCAAGCGGATAACTTTTTTTGCGGATAATGAAAGTTTCCATAAAAACATTTTGCGAATAAGCCGTTAATGCGCAAAAAGTGGCTTTATGGAAAAGCCACTATTGCCTAGCAAGCAGCTTGGTCAAAATCCTGGGAACATCTCAGAACGCGGAGCCTTTAGCGCCAAGTTTAACTATTCCATTTGTTGCAATAAATGGTTAAATCTATTTTGACTAAACTATGAAAATGGTACCCAATACAATCCAGCTTGGCACTCCGGATCGGGTCGGACATACTAACTAGCATCATGTCCAGGGGGTGTACTTGTACATCAATCAATCTCACGCTTCAGAAACAGGCTCAGGGATTGTTGTTTCCCAATGCTATTTACTTAACTCATTTAGTGCCCCTGAAATTAACGGATTATAAAGTCCACGATGCCACCTTCAGGCTGGCATCACCGCCGTTATCTTATTTTGAAGGCCAGAAGTCCACCGCGCAATCACTTCCGGTCTGACGTCATCGGATCGTGCGCCGGAACCGATCCGTGTCCACGTGGAGTTGTGTAATGGCCGACCGGGAGCTTTTATAACTGTGTAACATAAGCGAGCATCTGCCTCCATCCTAGCTTCTAAAGTTTAGTTTTGAGATAATGGACATTAAAGATGAGATCCCCCCTCCACCTCAATGTTATGGATGGGACTATTTTGTGCTCGTGGAGCCGTGATGATGCAAAATCAGCGACGGATTTCGTCTCCGGACCGCCGGCCATTCTTCTCGGTAATGTACTCGCCGTTACAGTAATAGATTACTTTTCACGAGTATACTCGGGATTGGCACTGCAGATACTCCATTACTTTTCACGAGTCTTCGCGGGATTGGCACTATATGAGTTAATTAAGATGAGACAAGAAAACACTGAATTATTTAGCTGACTACAAAATCATTCTGTGTTTTCAATGACACCCATCATAAAAGGCCTTTATTGATCCTGTGATGTAAATTTAGTCACCAGAGGCAGCATGGCAGTTAAGATACAGTTCTCCAGGGGCAAGAGAGAAAGTACTGTAGAGATACAGCAGGGTAAATGACATCACTCATACAAAGGATACACCATCAATAATGAACAACAACATCAACTCAACAAAGTGTGCATTATGCAGTACAAAAATAAATAAGGAAGTGCGTTCCGTAATCCTGGGAAGTCTCAGAACTTTTTGCACTGACCGCCGCGCACCTCCAGTCCATGTCCATGTCCTGACTCTCCAAACTATAGTTTGGAAAAGCCTGCCCGAACCGGCAGATTGTTTTCCCCACATCAGAAGGAGCATGCATTGGCCTTTAGCCACTTAACCCATTTAGGCCTGAACACATTATGACGCAATATTTTATGCTTTAAATATAAAGAAATAGCAGATATACAAGCTCACAGCGCGGCACCGAGTGCCGCGCTGCGAGCTTGTAGATCTGCTATTTTCAAAAAATCGTGAAAATTAGAATTTTGACCCGATTCTATAAGTGTCTTTTGAATCCTTCTAAGATCTTTGGAAAAATGTTTCTATGTCAGCAATCTGGCTAAGCCATCGTCAAAGAAAAGGTCCTTTTCACTTGACTGGAGCTCAGTTAGTCTGTTCTTGAGAGACTACTATGTCAGTGGTTCTCAAACCTTTTCATGTGAAGGACCCCCAAAATGATATTTATTTGGCGACGGACCCCCATTTCAAAATATCTAGTTCAAGGGACCCCCCAGAAGCAAAATTTGAGTTACAACCATTCGCTTTGAAAATACATATATTCAAAGATTTGCACACATTTTCATGACTTTTTCAAAAATAGCAGATCTACAAGCTTGTATATCTTCTATTTTTCACTGGTTAAAGCATTCAATAATTCTAGGCCTAAATTTAAACCCTACAGTATATGGTTGAGCGGAGTCCCTCAGCGCGCTATTCTAGTGTCTTTTCAGTTTTCAGTTATTATGGGGCTGAAAATGGCCGACCGACGAGCTCACAGTGCTGTGAACTTGTCGAGCGGCTGTTTTCTGAACATTTTCGGCAAAAGCTATCCTCACAATGCCCGGGGTTTAAGTGGATAATGTCCTTAACTGCAATGAGCTGTTGTTACTTCAGAGCTAATTAGGCTGTTGAGCGAGCCTAACGAACTTACATGTTTGTGCGTGGATGTCTGACACGTCTCTCTCTCTTCTCCTGCGTTCAGGAGTAGGGATGGGACGATAATCGTTATTATCGTTTATCTACGTGGAGATAAAGGATTATCGTGAAATGATCCTCTGTTGTGCACTAGGATCAATTCACCTTTTATTTGCCGAGCTGCAAATCCGGTTAAACCCTCTGTAATTGGTCAAACGGACCAATTATTTGTTGATGGTCTTTTTTTCACTCTCTACAAAATCTCTTTGCCAAAAATAGCTGATCTACAAGCTCACAATGTGTCACATTGTGACGCGATTATTGCGATAATATTGTAAATCGCAAATTTCTTTTACCCACAATAACCGTGGGGTGACATTTTCATATGGTCCCGTCCCCATTCAGGAGCAGCGGCTGCGCTACCTGAAGCAGCAGGAGCAGCGGCAGCAGCAGCAGGCCTCGGAGCAGGAGAAGCTGCTGCGCCTCCGTGAGAATGTGGAGAACCAGGAGACCCGGCTGAAGAAGGTCCGGGCCCTCAAGGGCCAGGTGGAGCAGAAACGCCTCAGCAACGGCAAGCTGGGTGAGTGAGTGCTATAGGCCTTCCGTGTCTCTTGGTGTTGGAGACACAGGGAAGTTTGCAGCAAGATGACAACGTGACAAATACTGTAACTGAAATATACACAGAAACAGGGGTTAAAGTTCTCAGTCCTGGGGACTGATTTCAGTCTTGATATTATGGTATGTGTGGGTTGTATATTGCGATAGCAGTTATATCACATTTAAAAGGAAAATCAAATAAATGGGAAATGTTATTAGAAGACAAATAAAATCCCTACAAACCCCGTATTCAACCACTGAAATTACAGTATTTTACTATGCCTCTCATAAGGATCGCATTGACAGCTGCAGTAAACCGTTCTCCCTTATCTGAAGTGGGGCTGCTATCACAATCAGGGGCGTGAATTTGTAGGCGCCCGTGTGTATCTATTTAGTGGGCGTACAACAAACTTTGAACGCTTTGTGCCAACACTGCTTAAAAATAGTGACATAAGTGAGTGCACATGATGGATCGATGGATGTCCTCTCTCCCTCCTGCAGTGGAGGAGATCAAGAGATTTCTTTATATATATATATATATATATATATATATCCATCCATCCATCCTGATATGTTTAACCCATTTAGGCCTGAACACAATATGACGCAATATTTTATGCTTTAAATATAAAAAAAATAGCAGATATACAAGCTCACAGCGCGGCACCGAGTGCCGCGCTGCGAGCTTGTAGATCTGCTATTTTTGAAAAAGAATTTTGACCCGATTCTATAAGTGTCTTTTTGAATCCTTCTAAGTCATCTTTCTAGGTCATCAATCTGGCCAGCCATCGTCAAAGAAAAGGTCCTTTTCACTTAACTGGAGCTCAGTTGGTCTGTTCTTGAGATACTACTGTGTCAGTGGTTCTCAAACCTTTTCATGTGAAGGTATGTGGCCATGTATTTGGCCACGGACCCCCATCTCAAAGTATTTAGTTCCAGGGACCACCCAGAAGCAAAATTTGAGTTACAAACCTTCACTTTGAAAATGCATATATTCAAAGATTTGCACACATTTTCACGACTTTTTCAAAAATAGCAGATCTACAAGCTCGCAGCGCGGCACTCGGTGCCGCGCTGTGAGCTTGTATATCTGCTATTTTTCACTGGTTAAAACATTCAATCATTTCTAGGCCTAAATGGGTTAATATTAAAACTTGACAAATGTATGTGAACGTGCTGCTGTAAAGCTTTATACCAAATTAAGTACGAAATTTGACTAGCAACTGTTACTGAATAGAAAACAGTACGTTACCGGTACTTGCTTTCAACATATTGACATAAAAAGTGATCTTTTGAGATGTCAGTATATTCCGATCAAAATGGTGTCGATTAAAGGGGGTACTTGGATTCAGCAATCAGGAAAAGCCCAAAAAGTTTGAGAACCACTGCCCTAGGAGACACGGGGAGAACATGCAAACTCCACACAGAAAGACCCTTTTAGCTGTGAGGCGACGGCACCACCTACTGCGCCACCATGCCCCCGAAGATGAACACTTTCTATAATTGTCTCTACTTTCTTCCGCTTTCTCTCCTCTCTCTCTCCTCTCTCCCCTTGCAGTGGAGGAGATCGAGCAGATGAACAGCCTGTTCCAGCAGAAGCAGAGGGAGCTGGTGGTGGCCGTGTCCAAGGTGGAGGAGCTCAGCAGGCAGCTGGACATGCTGAAGAACGGCAAGATGGACGCCTTCCACGACAACCAGAGCTCTGTGGCCGAGCTGGACCGCCTCTACAAGGAGCTGCAGGTGTGTGTGTGTTAACTGAAAAATAGCTGATCTACAAGCGTCGATGTCGGATGGAAACCTTGTATGTCCAAAACTGTTATATTTTTTTAATTATCTTTAGTTAAGTTAAAGTAGTGAAAATGGCTCCCTATACGTGGCCGTGTGGGTCTGTCTGTCTGTCTGTGTGTGTGTGTGTCTGTGTGTATGTAGCCTGAACTTCCTAAACTTCGGCACTAAGAGAAAGGTTCTATAGTTTAATTGATATTAATTTATTAGTGAATTAATTTTCCCCATTGACTTATAATGGGAATTGCAAAAACTCACATTCAATTATTTGTCTCTCGCAAACCATAGGGGCTAGAGTTTCAAGACTTGGAGAGGAGGTTCATAATGATTTCAAGGATTAAATAAAAAATAATTGTGTCATTTGGCCGCATGGTGGCGCCATAACACCCCACTTTACGTTTTGGCCTGTAACTCTTGAACCGTAGGTCGGAAAATTAAAAATATTTTTTCCCTGGATTCCTTGGGTCATGACGCATCTCCCCATATAGGCCACGCCCATTTGCGCCATGATAGATTTTCCGCCATCTTGAATTTTCTCCAAAACACACTTTTTGCTCCTTCTCCTACATATTTTCTTCAAATGTCACAAAAATCGGTACACATGATCCACACACACACACACACACACACACACACACACACACACACACACACACACACACACACACACAGCTCCACTTCACACGGGTGTGATTTTTTGATGAATTAGGGGTTTAATTTACGAAGGAAGATAGTATTTTGAAACTTGGAGATACGAGGTTTCTAACCCTAACCCGGCCCCCAGGGGGGTCCCCAAAATATTTGGGGGGGTCCCCAGATGATTAACTTAATGTGCAACATTGTTTTCTCTCTCAACAGTAAACAAACCATCATAACGTTTAAGTGTATAGAGGGTATGGTATCTGCACATTTCTAGAGTGACAATTTAAGATGACAAATTAAACATTGGCCAAATTGTCAAATATTAGAGGCAGAAATTGTGAAAATAGGAGATCTACACGCAATGAGAGGCGTTGTGAGCCTCTCATGGCGAGGCGTTGTGAGCATGTAGATCTGCTATTTTCACAATAGAACCGTGTTATACAAAATGTTATGCCTCAACTCTTAGTGCTCGTCAGGGTGGGAAGGGTCCCCAGGTAAGATATGATTATTTTGGGGGTCACGGCCCAGGTTGAGAACCACTGGCATAGATGATTAACACCCGTGCTGTGATGACTCTTGGTCCACAGCTGAGGAACAAGCTGAACCAGGAGCAGAACTCCAAGCTGCAGCAGCAGAGGGACAGCCTGAACAAGCGCAACCTGGAGGTGGCCGCCATGGACAAGCGCGTGAGCGAGCTGAGAGACCGCCTGTGGAAGAAGAAGGCTGCGCTGCAGCAGAAAGAGAACCTGCCGGTGAGTTGGAGCTTGCTGCTTCGCACGTCAACACACATCAAGACCATAGATATAAAAAGCTAGATGCCTCACCCGCCTGCTGCAGTTCATTGGAGCGACGCGCAACAACTGGAGGCCGGACATCCGGGAGTGCCGGAGAGACCGCTCCGTGAGCTTGTATATCTGCTGTTTCTTTGAAAATGACGGAATGGATGCTTTCCCGGGTTTTAATGGGTTGTTATAAACACACTTGCGAGGACCTGTCACCATCGTGACTCACTATATCACTATACTTGGTTGACCGGAGTCCCACAGGGCTCTATACCAGGGACCTTTTTATGTTTTCAACCTTTTATGTTGTCCTACCAGTAATTGCTATTATTTAACTGTGTTTTGGCCATTGAAACATCGGGGCATAGTAATCAAAATCACATTTCTGTTGGCCTCTTTAGGCTTTGTAAACGTAACTAGAGGGTCGCGGCCCTTTGGGCCGCTCACATCTAGTTAAAAAACAAAAAACAAAAAAAAAAATGGGGGGGGGGGAACTATTGTGCCGCAGCGCACGTTTCCGGTCGGACATATTTGACCGGCGGACTATTTTATACAGAGGCAAAATATGAGGGTAATAACGAATACAACTGTATACAGAGGTTTGGAAACGACATCTTGCAAAGGTGACATGGGTGTTTGAATTTTTAAGCTATATTTAGTACATATGTAGTACATCTTGGCCAAGTGGTTTGGTATTTAAGTTAGCGATACATGACCCGGAAGTAGATCACTTACTCTGATGTAATATAAAGATAGTTGATAGTTTATCATTAGGAATAGTTTCACTCAGAGCTCCCCCTAGTGTTCAGATAGAGTAAAGCAGAGGTGGGCAACCATGTCTTTTTTCAGTCTATAACCCAGACTAAGACATCCATTCCTTTCTTTTCCCCCATGCAAATAGCCAGACTTTAATCGTTAATATTTAAAAAAAATTTGATTAGCAGCCTGTAATAAGATGTCTCCACATGAACCCTAAGTGTCCCTTTTCCGTTGGGGGATTATGCCAAAATAGCAGATCTACAAGCTCACAGTGTATTGTGACATGTTGTGAGTTTGTAGATAGACACAGATCCCGGGAGGGTTAACCAAGGGCTGTATATAAGAGGGTAAAAGGCAGTAGTTATTTTCACTATGGACTTGGGCTGGTGATGGTACAGTACATGAGGTCGCCCCAAGCCTTAGATACAGTAGATCACATGCCAAAAAAAAGGTCATCCCACACAACAACCCTGGAGTAAAAAGACTGTGTGTTTTTACATGTGTTTACCTCCGGAAGCCACAGATTCCCAGGCAGTCCCAATCGGCCCGTACAAAAGTAAGGTTTCTCCTCGACCTCTCACAAAACCTCTGCTGTCTTCTCTCTGTACCGAGGGAGGCTTAAGCCACGATTCGTACTTCCGTTACGCGGTGGTGTCGCGCACGTGTCTGAGAATAGCAGAATCGTGCGAGTTCACAGCTGTGTACGGTTCTGCTATTCTCGCCCGTTCTCGCCGCGCAACATCATCGCGTAACGGAGCAGAAAAACAGGCCTTAACGACCTCCTGGACAGGAAGGAGACACGTCCCCTTCTGATCTGTCTCTTCCTCTGCTCTTCTTTGATCTCTGTCTCTGTTTGAGTGAAAAAGGGCTGGCAGGGAGAGGGGGGGATTTGATCGCATCTCCGACGCTGATAATAATGATGCCGTCTTGGAGTTTACACTACTAGTCCCCTCCCCTTTTCCCTCTGCCATTTTCCCTGGGTTCCTGCTCTGTGAAGGCTGAGGGGTTAATGAAAACAAGCAGACATGAGAAGACAGGAATGTCAGGGGAGATGCTAATCTCTCTCTTTCTCTCTCTGACTGTGTCTCTTGCAGGGAAAACTGCATACAACTTAAAAGCTGCGATCCATAACTTTTTGGTGGGGAAAAAATGAATACATACATTTTGTATGGTAGAGCAGTGGTTCTCAAAGTGGGGTCCAGGGACCCCTCAGAGGTCCCTGGTGGGGTTCCAGAGGGTCCCCAGCTAAATGATTGATAGTTAGGAACCAAATGGATCCTTAAAGGTCTTTAACTCTGAGAGTGTACAAATGGAACCAAATGGACCCGTGAGGGTTCCTATTGTACTCTTGCGTTATGGGGGTCCGTGACCTAATGCAGAGTGAACTGGGGGTCCTGAAATTAAAACATTTGAGAACCTGGTAGAGAAGGTGGTTGTAGTTTTCTGTTGAGAACTTTATATCCTGAGGTTGGGTGTAGGCCCCCTACCGGTTGAAAAGAGGTATCACAATCAGGCTTTCCGTTATACAGCTCAACAGTATAAATATCTGCGCTTGTGCTGGCGACACGGTTTCAAACACCTGTGTAGGATATAAAAGTTACGGATTGCAGCTTTTAAATCGTATTCGCTCAAGACAATTGTAGACTTGCAATGACAAATTCTAACAAACATTTCTTAACATCAACTACAATATAATAAACACTAATTGGAAGGTGGCCTTTTTTTTGGCCTTTTTATTGCTTAAGTTCCTGAGCTGACGTCTCCTGTGTTCCTTTGCCCCTCTCTTCCCCTCCTGAGCGTCGCCATGGGAACTGTTTAATCTTGAGTAAACCAACTCCTCCTTGAAATGGTTTATCGGGAGAGGAGAAATTAACATATTCAACGTTGCCTCATTCAGAGAGTGATGCGGGAGAGAGTGATGCATTCTGGGGTAGCGAAAACATGGGTGACAACAAGGATGGCAGTCGACGCAAATAAAACTACTCGCAGCCTAACTGATGTGGATGATTGTCTCTCCTGTTCATATTCTTAAATAACAACACATGATTTCTAAGTATTCTGAAAAAACAAGAACACTCTTCTTTTTTTCCCCCCCTAATCAGTTTGAAACTGCTAAACAGAATGATGGTGTTTTGGTGTCGCACAGCCAGACGATTGGAGATGTCTGCCTACCCTATCGTCTGGGGAAATTAAATTAGATGTGGGGGCTTAGAACAACGGAGAACTAAGGCACTAAGACCAGTGGTTCTCAACCTGTTGGTCGGGACCTGTGGGGGGCCATTACGGCATCAAAAGAGTCGATACTGCATCCAAAGAGCCTGTGGATCTGCTATTTGCACAATATTTATCTGTGGAACCGTCAAATAAAATGGACTCCACTCCTACGTTCCAAGTGCTTATCAGGGTGGGGGTCCCCAGTTCAAATATGATTCTTTTTGAAAAGGTTGAGAACCACTGACCTAAAACTGTGGTCCTTTTCAGGCTGCGACCCCCAAAATCATATTTTAACTGGGGACCGCCCCCACCCCCACCGACGAGCACTTGAGAGTTGAGGCATTACACTCTGTATAAAACGGTTCCATTGTGAAAATAGCAGATCTGCATGATCTACCTCGCAACACGAGGCGTTTTCACAATTTCTGCTTCTAATATTTGACAAATTGGCCAATGTTTAATTAGTCATTTTAGAGGGATTAAAATGGACACTTTAGAAATGTGCAGATACCCTCTACACACTTAAACTTTATGTTGGTTTGTTTACTGTTGAGTGAGAAAACAACATTGCACATTACGTTAATCATCTGGGGACCCCCCACAATAATTTGGGGACCCCCCTAGGGGTTCCGACCCACAGGTTGAGAACCACTGACCTAGAAGACCCACGGCCTACTGCTTTGAAAACCAACGCGAAATCCCCGAAGGATCTCTGCGTTGCAGTTTGTTTGTTAAAGTTTCCAAACTGTTTCAACCCAGTTCGATCCCCTACATTGAATTTAGACGTCCCCACATGTCTCTGTACTGTAGGTAGAGGTCGCTGATCATCTGGCTACACGAGAGTAGTGTTTCTGTGACCTATGCTAACTATGCTAAGTTTCTTTTTCTCAAATCAAATTAACCGAATTCAACCACCTAACTATAATGTGTGTATATATGTTGTTGCAGAGTGTTAACATGTAAATACTCTTTTATACATCGCTTCTTCGTAGAGAATACAAAGATAACTTATCGTATTTGAGATTTACATCAGAAACTACTTGATTTGTTTTGGAGATATATACAGTATAGGAGCATGTAGTCATGCTTTGAGGATGCTGTACGAAGCATTTCCATTGCAAATACAGCCTGCCCTGCACAGCTTAGAGCCGCTCTGGACTTTATTCCTCAACAGCGGGTCCCACAGTGCCACCTTGAGGCCTTTCAGTTGAAGTGAAACAACATTGACCTGTGAGGTGGCAGAGTACCCAGCATTTAATACTAAAATCTGGAATTTACAGAAGACCACCTCACTTGATTGTGCCTTCGTCATGTGAGTGTGTGTGTGTGTGTGTGTGTGTGTGTGTGTGTGTGTGTGTGTGTGTGTGTGTGTGTGTGTGTGTGTGTGTGTGTGTGTGTGTGTGTGTGTGTGTGTGTGTGTGTGTGTGTGTGTGTGTGTGTGTGTGTGTGTGTGTGTGTGTGTGTGTGTGTGTGTGTGTGTGTTAGGGATGGGATGATAAGCGATATTAAAAACACTCACAATACGTATTGTTGAGATTTAATTTATCGTGATATATCGTCCTCCGTCATGCACTGGGATCAATTATTTTGATTTGCCGAGCTGCATATCTGGTACCACTTAAACCCTCTATAATTGGTAAAAGGTACTTATAATATACGTACTTGATAAAGTGTTATTTTCACTCTCTACCAAATGTCTTTGCCAAAAAATAGCCTACAAGCTCACAACGCGCTGCGTTGCGTTGCGTTGTGAGCTTATCGGCTATTTTTTGGCAAAGACATTTGATGAGCGTTGTGAGCTTGTAGACGCTCATCTTGTGAGCTGTAGAAGCTCACAAGATGAGCGTTGTGAGCTTGTAGATGAGCTTTTAGATCTGCTATGCAAATCTTTCGCCCCACGATAATGGATTTTGATTACTGCGATAATATTGTAAATCGCAATTTCTTTTGTCACAATCGAGAATTGAAATTTTCATTATCGTCCCATCGTGTGTGTGTGTGTGTGTGTGTGTGTGTGTGTGTGTGTGTGTGTGTGTGTGTGTGTGTGTGTGTGTGTGTGTGTGTGTGTGTGTGTGTGTGTGTGTGTGTGTGTGTGTGTGTGTGTGTGTGTGTGTGTGTGTGTGTGTGTGTGTGTCGGGTGCTGAAGGTCTGAATAGGCCCCCGTGAGGCGGTGATTTACCCTCCACTCTGCCTGGAATCATAATGACTTGGTCTTTTTCAACAGCAGCCACACAAAGCCATGCTCCCTGCACCAGGCAGGCAGCCACACACCACCAGGCCTCTGTTTGACATCACACACCAAGCATGTCCTGCCGCTGTCCCCCGCAGAAACCTCCTAACTCCAAAACCCTCAGGTTTCAGGGAGATTAACCCCAAAAATACCTAGAAAAGTGTTCTAAATCCTAACGGTTTTCTGAAAAACCTTTATCTGTGGTGCTCAAAGTTTTTTATGTCAAGGACCCCTAGAGTTGTATTTATTTGGCTGCGAATTCTTATCTCAAAATATTTTGTTCCAGGGACCCCCCAGATGCAAAGATTTTAATTAAAAATGTTCCCTTTGAAAGAATATTATGTTAAAAGTCTTTCACAAAATAATGTTCATGTTTTCTTTTTTCCAAAAATAGCAGATCTACAAGCTCAAATCTGCAAATTGCATCTGGGGGGTCCCTGAAACAAAATATTTTCAGATGAGAATCCAAAGTATAAAAAAAGTATAAAAACATTGAAATTAAAGTCGGTCTTAATGTTTAATACTTTAACTTTAACTTTAAAACAAATTCAAAACAATTCTGAGCTTGTTGGTGTCACAGAAACAAAAAAAAGTTAAATTATGGAGATACGAGGTTTCTGCCGGACACCGGCGAGGTACCACCACACTGACTGAACAGGCTTGAGAGTTCATCCCACACTCACATTCACACACAGTTAGGCCAGCGATCGGATCAAAAGGACACTATTAGATGTTGATATTAGGACTGTGTAGTGACCAAGAGGAGAGAGGGATTGCCTGGCATTTATTTCTTTGAACTGCTGTTGCATCCTTGTGTTTATTTTATTTTTTTATTTTATTACTTTTTTGTTTTACTTTCTCAAGAATGGCTATGCTGGTAAAGAGCGGGCTTCAAAAGACACTCATCACCAGGTAACTAAAACTAGCGTTGGAGCTGAACCTTTTCTACCCCTTTCCCCCCCCCGCCCCCACGCACACACACACACACACACACACACACACACACACACACATGCACACACACACACGCACACATACAGTACACATCGTTTAATCCGACCTTTTCCCGCAGCATGACTCGACACAAACTGTTGGATTTTTTTTTTTCTTCTTTGCTTCGGCACCGATAACAACTCTTGGCAGGGACTTACTTGGGTTCATCTGGGTTTAAACAGACACTACTTTCTTTTGTGTAATGATTAATTCATGCTCTGTCATTGGTGTTGTGTTTGTGTAGAGCTTATAGATCGATGACGTTTAAATCAGGCTTTTAGAGAAGTCTTCGCACGAGGGATAAAGGGTCTGAGTTGAGCTGCTCAGTTTGGGTGATACATTGTCCAACGTTACAAAGTACACGTCATAATGTGGATGTAATGTGTATCATCATTAGGGCTGTCACGATTATGACATGTCACTCAAATAATTGCGATTAACGATTTAATTGTTTTTATCGCTGACAATTATATTTCTGTTTGGCTTGTAGGCTTTGAAGTTGCACGTGGCAGATATGACACATGACCTAAATATACAAAGAAATTACTCACATATTTGACAACTTTACACTTTAAAAAGAATAGTGGAAATAGCCGATCTTCACTATTTATTTTTTATGTTTGAACATATATAAACATTTTCAACTTGTAAACGATTATGACGATTATCACAAAATAATTACGATTATGTCAAATAATTGCGATTAGACGTTTATGTAATAATTGTGACAGCCCTAATCATCATTGTCGGGTGGAAGCCTTGCATTTCCAAGAAAAATGTCCAAGAAAAAAATATATAACTTTAGTGTCTATTTGAAAATAGCCGATCTACAACGCCTCGCGATGCAAGCCATTGGGAGCTTATAGATCTGCTATTTTGTGTAGCACTCTTATATGATGAAGTAGGGCATTCATTTACAAGAAAGAAAAAAAAACATTAAATAGTGAAAATATCGAGCTATGAGGTTTCAGCCTGACAATGGCAATACGTAGGACTTTCACAGTGTTATTTTGTTCATTCACTGTCTGAGAAGCAGTGAAACTAACATCACGTCTTCACGCACTTAGTCTTTGGGACTCAAATGAACAGCTAGGCATCAGTCACAATGAAAGGACAGTGCATTGTCCTTTTGTTCTGACTTGTGCTTTTGTCATCTCCATGTGTAGAGACAACTGAAGTCTGACATCACTATAATAGTCTGAGCGTTTCGTGCACAAATCGTGCACTTTATGAAAGAAGCATGAAATTTGGCACACAGTTAAAACATGCCATATGGAACATTTTTGGCTATAGGGGCATCGCAGATTTGTCTTGGGAAACTTGTGGGAGCCAATTAAAGTTGGGCTCTCATACTGTGAAGAGTGACGACTCATCACTAAACCATGGTTTTATGGGGGCCGTTTTTAGCCCAACTAACTAGAATGTTTTTCGTGCAAAACAAATGCTTACATTTGATTCAGAATCATGAAAAAAAAACTAGTTTGACCCCTCACATGCTACTTAAAGTATATTTATTTTTTGTATTATTTTACTGTATAGTAAAGTCTATGAGACGCCAACTTTGATTGGCTCCCACAAGTTTCCCAAGACAAATCTGTGATGTCCCTATAGCCAAAAATGTTCCATATGGCATGTTCTAACTGTGTGCCAAATGTCATGCTTCTTTCATAAAGTGCATGATTACATCAACATACTGACCGAAACGCCCGGACTATAAGAACTGTGTTCCAAACATTAACAAAATGAGCATGGCAATTTTACTCGTATGGATATGAAGTATCAACTGACGGTGGAAAAGTTCTAATTCACCCAAAGAGTATGAAAATAAATGCATTTTCTACAAATATAGACGTTATCAAAATGTGACTCAATATCATAAACAACACAGAGTCCTGTGGGCTTATTTATTTATTTTTGGAACACAGTTATGGTTTGACACAATCTTAAGTTTTCCCTAGGGGATTTTCAATAGAAGAAATACTTCTGTGTCCATGGGGTAGCAGGGCTGACGTCAGGATTTTGTTACTCTACATGACTGAATATTAACCTTAAAAGGATCCCTGGCTAATACGACAAATACGCCTTAATACATTATAATTGACCTCTATAACTACAATGTAAAATTAAAAACACCTCAAATATTTTATTTCTTCTAGAAATAGCTAATCTTTGAGTCAATTGGGGAAATGCCTGTCGCAAGTTGATGATGTCATAAATGTCATGTGTGGTCTAATTTATGGCATGCATGTGCAAAATAAACCACAAATACATTTGAAATATTGATTTGATACTCATATTAACCATAGGAAGTATTATGTTTGTTTTTTATTTTTACATGCATGCCATAAATTCCATAGGGATAGATCACACATTACATTTATCATCAACTTGCGACGGGCATTTCCCCTATTGAGTGAAAGATTCGCTATTTCTAGAAGAAATAAAATAATTGAAGTGTTTTTAATTATAATGTATTAACACGTTGCAAGCCGCGGCAGAACCCTCTGAACAGAGGTAGCGCCGAAGAAATAAGCCATTTATTTACAAACATGTTTTAAAAAAACAAAGCCCACATGATAACAACACGTACTGGAGTGCTCGACACAGCGTACATATTCATCCTGCAGAGGTCGGCGATCTTACTTTGGCGAGGCGGAGGGGAGATCAATTCCATTCGTTTACGTGCGGCGAAGCAGGGAAAGGAGCGATAGAGAAGCGGCGCCCGAACGTGATTGAAACCGCGATCCACGAACAGAGACAAAGACCAGCCATCTTGTTTGAGCTTCTTGCTGAGTTTCAACACTGGGGAGAGGATGAGGCTCCTCCTGGCCAGCCATCCATCCAGAATGTGAGTCAACGGCGTGGCCTGCTGGATATTAGGAGTATCACACCCAGCACCAGAAAATGACTGTCAGAGCATATTAACCCTTTCAGATCGCTCCAAAAAGACACAGAGAAGAATTTCCGATGTTTTTTTTTTTTTTATTATAATTTATATCAAAAGTCCGGGAATAGACGGCGTGGCTGATGGGACCCAGTAGGAAGTCCGAGGGAGTACGGCCAGGCTTAGAAGGTGTTAAGGCATATTTGTCGTATTAGCCAGGGATCCCTACACTTGGTCACTGGCACAATATCTTTTCAGATGGGGTTCCGTGGCAAAACAACATTTCAATTTGGGGTTCCTTGACATGGAAATGTTCTCACTGGTCTTCCACACCATCGCTAGACATTTTAACTCTCTCTCACCTCTAACACGGTGGTTCTTTTCAGGCCGCGAACTGGGGACCCCCCACCCTAACAAGCACTTGGAATTGTAGGAGTTGAGGCATTACATTTTGTTTGACTGAGTTCCCACAGATAAATATTGTTAAAGTAGCCGATCTACAGCTCTTTATTTGACAATTTGGCCAATGTGTGAAACATTTTTATAGTATAGTTTGTTGACCTTTGGTGCGTCTTTTTTTCTTTTTTAGGTCGGCCTCTTGCAAAGGTCTTAAAAGTCCTTAAATTGTCACTTTACTCATCTGGGGACCCCCACAAATCATGTGGGTGGGGACCACTGCTCTAACAAATCATATCTCTGTCTCTGTATCTCTCTCTCTCTCCATCTCTCTCTCTCAGGTGCCCTCTGACGGGCCTGTGGTCCAGCAGTCGGGTCCGTCCCGCGTGGCGGCGGTGGGTCCGTACATCCAGTCGTCCACCATGCCCCGCGGCCCGCCAGGCCCAGTGAGACACGAGCTGCTGGTCAAACCCGCCGCCCACCCGGACGGCACCAACACACTGCCGCCCCCTCCGCCCCCCGCTCACGACACGCAAGGTGAGAGACAGAGAGAGAGGGAGAGAGAGAGAGAGAGAGACGCCACTAGACAGTAGGGCTGTCACGATTATGACATTTAAGTTGAAGATTGATTGGCACACAAATAATGGCGATTTAAGGAATTTTTTTTTGCGTTTCATTAAGGATTTTTTTTTTGCGTTTCATTTTGTCAAACATTGGAACACAATGTATGTATACAGTTTACATTTTAGTTTCAGCTTTTAGGCTTCGTAAACAAAAGGTGCACAGGCCAGATAAGAAAACATTACTTTGTAAAAAAAAAGGGGGGGTAGGGAAACCGTCATTAGAACACGGAGGGATCCCGAAGTCTACCTCTACAGTATGTCACGTTTATATTCAAGAGCTGAAATATAACATACAATGTCCTGCTGCACCCCCCTTCACCCCACCCACCCCACCCAGCTGAACCCAAGGAATGTGAGAGATCTTCTGCTTGTGATGTCAGTCTGAGTTCTGAAGGTAGCTGGTCTGGTCCATCTCCTGGATGTGCTGCTGTGGCCTTGAAGCTGCTGTTTCTCAACGTGGGGTTCGAGGACCACCAGCGCCAGTGTCTGTAGGGCTGTCACGATTATGACATTTTACATGACGATTAATTGTCACTCAAATAATTGCGATTAACGATTTAATTGTGTTTTTGTCGTTGACAATTACATTTCTGTTTGGCTTTTAGGCTTTGAAGTTGCACATGGTAGATGAGATGACACAACCTAAATATACAAAGAAATTACTGACATATTTGACAACTTTATACTTAAAAAGAACATTCATAATGGAAGTAGCCGATCTACTTGTAGATCAGCTATTCCTACAATTTGTAACTTTTTTTTTTAAAAGTATATGAACATTTTTCAACATGGAAACGATTATGACGATTATGAGAAATAATCGCGATTATGTAATAATTGTGACAGCCCTAAGTGTCTGTAACTCTTAAGAGGGTGTGAATGGAACCAAATGGACCCGGATGTGCCATTTGAACCAGAGGTTCCATTTGGTTCCGTTTCACTGTACCCCGATATTCACTGTGAAATCCTCAGTGTAAATGTAACTCTGAGACAAATGGAATCAAAATGGTGATGGTGAAGGGTTACATTTGAAGCCCTGGCGGTCCCCAAACCCGGCTGAGTTGAGAACCAATGGCTCAAATGTGTTAAAGTGCACTCATACACAGCAGGTTATGGATGTTCAACTTCTCTCACATTGTTTAGTTTTTTCTGCTTATTTTTGTGTGTGGATTTGCAGTGAGGCTGCTAGCACTGCTGTTGAAATTCAGAGGAGTGTTGTGATGTGTTTGTGTGTGCTATGTTTTCTGTCCTGTCACCATTCTGTTGATCTCACCATGACGGGACAAAGGTCAAGGGGACAATTAGCAAATTATAATGGTGTCCCATGTACAAGTGTATCCAGTAGATGGGGGTAGAGTGCAGGTCATCATAGAGGTCTTCTGGCTGGTGAAAGGGCCAGATTTGGACATACATTCGCGAACATAGAAGATTATTGATTAGTTTAGTATGTGAACGGTCACAGCTTGACCGTATCTTTGTCACGCCTGACACTGTGGTTCCTGTGACATCATCCTCTGACTTCACTGTGATGTCAGGGAAACCACACTAACAGAATCTCTTTTATGCCCATATACTGTATGGAGATCCCTGATGTCATCAATATTAAGCCCATATCTAGGCTTCATATGGGAATGCCCATATATGGAGGCCACATCAGCCACATACCACACTAAAGACCGATGGCCAAGACAGCCCATATCTGTGTGGCTGGTTCTACAGACAGGGATCTCTATGTACGGGCATAAAAGGGATTGTATGTATGATGTCAGATGTCATAGACGTCATAGGACTTTCACCAGCATGTTTGGGCTCCCACAGCATATCTCCATATACAGTACATGGATCTCCACATATGGGTACCAGGGGTCTCCATATATATATATATATATTTATGTCCGATATACATCACTGGCCAGATGGCTAAGACATGGCCACATGTTGCCCTGAGGCGTCTTACTAGTATATATATAGAGAGAGAGAGATAGAGATAGATAGATAGATAGATTTTTTACAAGTCGTTTTTTGGACCGACTTGTATAGTCGGTATGCCAGATTCCCAGTCCACCCCATGGTGAAACAGACGATGGAGTAGTGTATGTGTTATGGATACATACAGGTCCCATTTAGTGATGCCCCCCCGCCCCGCCACACACACACACACACACACACACACACACACACACACACACACACACACACACGCGCTGCACTACTGTACACAATGCACACAAGCACTGTGACAGGCTCTCCTTAGATGCCCCCCTCCCCCCCAGTGACTCCTGGGCCAGCAGAGAGCTTGATATCATTAAAGATAAATGAGCTGGGACTCCAGAACAAAACAAACTAACAAACAACGGCATAATGGATCCTCCTTACGACAAGACACTCCCCCTTCCTCACCCCTTCTCGCTGCCTCCACATCCGACCATCCTGTGTTTTAGTGCAATTGGAGAAAAAAGAAGCCGATAGTAACAAGACTGTACTCGTACTACTTTTACTTTAACCCATTTAGGCCTAGAAATATTAAATGCTTTAACTATTGAAAAATAGCAGATATACAAGCTCACAGCGTGGCACCGAGTGCTGCGCTGCGAGCTTGTAGATCTGCTATTTTTGAAAAGTCGTGAAAATGTGTGCAAATCTTTGAATATTATGCATTTCTTAAGCAAACATTTGTAACAAAAATCTTGCTTCTGGGGGGTTCCCTGGAACTAAATATTTTGAGATGGTGGTATGTGGCCAAATACATATCATGGGGGTCCTTCCTGTGAAAAGGTTTGAGCACCACTGACATGGAAACAGGTTTTTCACACAAAAAAAGACTTGCACAAATGTTCAGGATTTTTTTTAAATAGCAGATCTCGCAGCGCGGCACTCTGTGCCGTGCTGTGAGCTTGTAGATCTGCAATAGATAAAGCATAAAATAACTGTTAAAGCGGTTCAAATCTTAACATGACACAGATTTGTGTTCAGGTCTAAATGGCTTTTTAATAAATAAAAGCAGTGAACCTCTTTCCCTACTGTTTTTCTTCATTCTTGTTTGGTGATGTTGCATGCAATCTGTTCCGCATGGTGAGTTGATATGGGGAGGTTGGAGGGCTTGGAGATCTGGGGCTCCAAGTGCCATTGAGTGCAAGGCAGGCTCCTGGGAGTGTGTGTGTGTGTGTGTGGGGGGGGGGGGGGGTGATGGAGAGAGCAAAGGGGGAGATGGGAATATCTAAGGTGGTCCTCTCTCTCTATCTCTCTCTTTCTCTCTCTCGTGCGCATCTTCTCCAGAAGCCATGTTCTTACTAAATCCAGTGAAAGAGCTGCGGGCAAAGAGAAAAGGTACACACTTGTTGTGTTGTGTGCGCGTGTGTGTGTTCTTATCCTGTGTTTTGCGATTCTCTACGGTTGTTGTGAGCACTTGTCAACTTTAACCCTAGCATCCATATTCAGGCAGGTGGGGTAGGTAAGAATATCAATATTTTGTTAGCAATAATGTCCAAAAACGTGTCGCGTTCTGTGCCTATAGATCGACAATTCTTGGTGATGTGGAAAAAAGCAGTCCAGAGTTAAGAGCCACTGAGTCTAGAGGGGCTTAATTTGTTAAATGAAGTGGCGGCGACCGTAAAGAGCAAACGTCGGCTCCATCCGTCTCTCAAAGCGACGTTACTTTATCCGTCCTGTTTGCTGTGCTTTGCTTCTGTCTTGTGTTTGGCGTGTTGTTGGCTCGGTTGTCCTCCTCGATTCATCTCTCTTCTCTCCGCTGTTCTAAAATGGGTCATAACAATAACCGCGCTCTGAACTGACTTGTGGTGTGGATCCCGGGCAGACTTCTGCGACTGTTTCGCGCACCTCTCAAGAGAACGCTTTTTAGTTGCCGGTGATCAGACGTCCCAGTTTGGATCGGGATTTAAGTGATTAAGGGTCCTTTGGGTTAGGGTTAGGGTCACCCGCCCTAGTGTTTTACGTGCCTCTCAAGAGAATGCATTTTTGTTGTCAATCCTCAAGCAATGCACTGGTGAAGTGGTGATGATCCGTTGTTTTACCATCTTAGTTGTGATGCTAATGTCTCTGGTTGAGAAGAGACTCCCCCTGCTTGAGTGGCTGCCCAACGTTTGCTGATGTCTTGAAGGCTTTTTGGTGCAATCAACCACAATGTGGCTGATTAGTAATCTATGTTGTAATACATAATGGCCTCCTCTGGTTGCCATGTTCTTTTCTTTTCAAACGGTCGAAGCTGGTTTCCATCTCTGTGTTTTGATTCTTCTTTTATTTAGTTTCGCTTCCATACCAGATCCCGAGGTACACAACATTAACATCCTCCCGGTGTCTCTCTGTGTGTGTGTGTGTTTTGTCACAGGTCTTCAGTCATCCAAGCTGGCTGAGTGGGGCTCCTCCTCCTCCTCTGGTCCTGAGTCCAGTGCCAACAGCCATGGCTCAGCATCCACACTGCCACGCATGACCTCCCGCTCCAGCCCCAGCGCTGAGCAAGGTAACGCGCCGCAAACAGTACTGGTCCTCAATCTCAACCTGTGGGTCGGGACCTTATTTTGAGGGGTCCCCAGATGATTAACCTAATGTTCAACATTGTTTTCTCACTCAACAGTAAACAAACTACCATAACATGTAAGTGTATAGAGGGTATATGCACATTTCTAATGTGAATTTTTAAGGACTTTTTAATCATTCTAAAATGAAACATTGGCCGAATTGTCAAATATTAGAGGCAGCAATTGTGAAAATAGCATGTAGATCTGCTATTTTCACAATAGAACCGTATTAAACAAAATGTACTACCTCAACTCTTAGTGCTCGTAGGGTGGGGGGTCCCCAGTTAAAATAGGATTATTTTGGGGGTCGCGGCAGTGGCTCAGGGGTAGAGTTTCGTCTTAGAACACGGAGGGTTGCAGAAGGGTTCCCAGTTCGATCCCGGACTCCCCCAGAGTTAAGGGCTTTGCGCACAGGCTTGTTGCGTTTTTTCCGTTTGCTGCATGATTAAAGCGCATTGGATTTGGTGTGCAAGGCTGTGCAGAATCCACACTGCGGATCCGAAAAGGAGTCATAAAAGGGGTCGATGAGCTTTTACCGCAAAAAGTTAAATGTTTGTGACTTGTTTTGAGCTTGTACCTCTGCAGCAACAAACATTTCATAACTGTGTGTGCGTGTGTGTGTGCGTGTGTGTGTGCGTGTGTGCGTGTGCGTGTGTGCGTGTGTGCGTGTGTGTGTGTGTGTTTCTCTTTCTCTCTCTAGACGAGACAGAATTAAAGAGGGACAGAAAGGTGCGTCCATTCTCCATGTTTGAGCCCACTGAAGTGCCCGCCACCTCCCTGCGCAAGAACCAGAGCAGTGATGACCTGGTCAGGGACGCCCAGGTGAGAGGGGACACGAGCCACACGTCCACCTAGGCTATTAAAAAAAAAAAAGCAGATCTACAAGCTCACCGCGTGTCACTTCGGGCCACGCTATGAGCTTGTGGATATGCTATTTTTTTGCTTCTGGAACTAAATATTTTTAGATGGGAGTCTACGGCCAAATACATGTCATTTCGGGGGTCCTTGACATGAAACATTTGAGCACCACTGATATATAGCAAGTCTTTCCGAAAAATGACAGGATTTAGAAGACATTTCGTAGAATCGGCCTCAGGTCTTTAACTCATTGCATGCCAGGCCCGATAGTCCCGAGATTTTTTCAATGTCTTTCCCTGCCAGGCCCGATAGTCCCGAGAATTTCCGCCATTTTGAAAAAAAACATTTTTTTCAAAATTTTTTTTGGACTCCAAAAAATGTAGTAGGCATGATAGAAATCACGATAGGCACGATAGTCCCGAGAATTTCCGCCATTTTGAAAAAAAAAAAAAATTCAAATTTTTTTTTGGACTCCAAAAAATGTAGTAGGCATGATAGAAATCGCGAAATTGCATGTTTAACCCCCATAGCAACCCCATCTATCAAACATGGCAGCCATCTTTGTTTACATTTTAGGAAAACATAATGGCTTGTATCTCATGAATGCCTGAACGGATTTCCATTCGGATTTTTTTGTTTGAAAGCTGTGAGCAATGTGGACACACATGGTGCATTATCTAGGCATGGGTGTGCATGATCCGTGCACTATGAATTACATGGAAGTCTATGGAGACCAGAGGCACCATAGAGTACGAAGGTATTGTTAAATGGCGGGGAATGTGTTAATGGCTTTTTATACACCCAGTTCTCTGCTCCTGGGCCTCACATGTGTGTCTTACAGGCACGTGCACACATAGACATCAAAGGGGGCTTGAGCCCCTGCCCTTTTATCCGTCCGTAAAAAAGTGCCCTCTCAAGACGATGAATGCCGTTTTTACTATGGTGAAAGAAATGCAAATGCCCTCTTTCCATGCCATACCTGAAGGCAGCATTCAAGAGAATTGCCTTGTCCAAACTCTCCTGAACTTACAGCATCTTATGTTGAAAGAATTGTCCTCTCTGTGTAGAAATCCCTGCCGTTATGCCACATGTGCAGTATTCGATTGATTATACTTAGTGTGGTTAGGGCTGTCACGATATGACATTTTACATGACGATTAATTGTCACTCAAATAATTGGCGATTAACGATTTAATTGCGTTTTTGTCGTTGATAATTACATTTCTGTTTGGCTTTTAGGCTTTGAAGTTGCATATGGCAGATATGACACATAACCTAAACACACAAATAAATTACTGACATATTTGACAACTTACTACTTAAAAAATAACATTGATAGTGGAAATAGCCGATCTACAAGCTCACAACGCGTCGCGATGTGACGCGTTGTGAGCTTTTAGATCTGCTATTTCCACTATTTCTGACATTTTTCAACATTCACGATTATGACGATTATGACAAAATAATTGCGATAATGGTCAAATAATCACGATTAGACGATTATGTAATGATTGTGACAGCTCTAAGTGTGGTTTCAAGTACCGAAAATAGCCGACCTCCAAGCTCGGAGGTCGGCTATTTCCGCTATATTTCCACCAAAAGGCCCTACCTGGTGTCTTTCAACTAAGAACCCTCACTCTCTCCTCTCTCTCGTCAGCAGTCTGCCGCCACCAACAAGCCCCCCGTGGTCAAGGTGCCCCCGCCCGTCCCCAGCAAGCCCAAGGGTCCCTCCGGCGGGCCCTACGGCAAGCCGGCCCTCAACACGGGGACCTTCCCCAAAGCCACCAAGCCCCAGCAGCAGAGCCAGCAGCAGCACCTCCAGAGCCGCGGCAGCCCCGTGCCACCGCCGTCCCAGAGCCAGACGCTGCCCCTGCCCTCCAAGCAGCAGGACCCCCAGGCGCCCCCCGCGGCCACCGTGCGGCCCTTCACCCCGGAGCTGCCCTCGTCCAAGCCCCAGACCCTGGCCGCCAGCTCCATCTACTCCATGTACACGCAGCAGGGCGTCTACCACCAGCCCGTCATCCAGGGGGCGCTCAACAGGGCCCAGGGGCGCGGCAACGGATTCGTCAGTGGTACGAATGTTATGAATATTCTAAATCAATCTGCTTTTTTTGAAAAATTCTTGAACTTTTGTGCAAGTCTTTGAATTTTTTTGACACGATTCTCTAAATGTCTTTTAAAAACCTCTAAGGTTTTTTGAAAAAAGGCATGTTTCTATGTCAGCGGTGCTCAAACTTTTTCATGTGAAGGACCCCCAAAATGATATGTATTTGGCCACGGACCCCCATCCAAAATATTTCGTTCCAGGGACCCCCCAGAAGCACAGTTTGAGTTACAAATGTTCGCTTAAGAAATACATCATATTCAAAGATTTGCACACATTTTCACGACTTTTCAAAGATAGCAGATCTACAAGCTCGCAGCGCGACACTCTGATATTTTTCAATAGTTAAAGCATGAAATAATTCTATGCCTACACTTTTTTTTACTTCAACCCTAGCATTCCTATTCTAGGTGGAATTTACCCCTAAAAAATAACAGATTTACAAAAATGTAGATCAGTTATTTTTGGCCAAGAGGTTTGGTGTAGAGGCAAAAAGTGGCAGACCAAGTACAGAGCCTGTAATACTACCTATGACAATGTAACACAACAAATATGTAGTGGGGGGTCCCTGCTTCATCTCTCCCTTGGACTGAAAAACCTTGAAGACCCCTGATATAGGGCATAAGTGATTCCTTATGCGATGTTGTAACCTTTGGTCCCTGGGGACAGTGGGGAGACTTTTGGGACTTTGAGCTACAAAGGTTTATAGGCAGCACTGCTATAAAGCACACCGCCCCCACACTTTAACTCATTCTGAGCCCCAGACATTAACGGATTATAAAGTCCAGAGTGCCTCCCTCAGGCCCCATTAACGGTCATTATCTTATTTTGAAGGCCAGAAGTCCATAGCAGTAACACTTCCGGTCTGACGTCATCGCGTCATGCGACGGAATAGATCGTTGCTTACGTGGTGTCATGGCGGCTCGGATCAGTGCTTTTATACATGTGTTATATAAGCGAGCATCTGCCTCCATCTTCGCTTCTAAAGTGTAGTTTTGAGATAATGGACATTAAAGATGAGATCCCCCGTCCACCTCAATGTTATGGGATTACTATTTTGTGCCCGTGGAGCCGTGATGATGACAAATCAGCGACGGAGATCGGATCGGGACCTCCGGCCATTGTATCCGGTAATATAACCGCCGTTACAGTAATATATTACTTTTCGCGAGATATCTCGGGAATGGCACTCCAGATACTCGAGTACATTTCGCGAGATATCTCGGGAATGGCACTAAATCGGTTAAAAGTGTCACCCTGTCAACAGTCGGTCTCCATAAGAGAGGAGAGTGGAGAGGAGTGCCCATCTGGTCCTTTATCGCTCCATTTGAGTCCATTTAACTGGACACAGTTCAGAGAGCTTTTTATTTATTTATTATGTACTGTCCTTTTTTCAATCGATCAGAGCGCTTTTCTGGACGCCGTTGTCATTGAGAGTGGCAGTTCCTGGTTCCTCTTGGCAGCCTTAACGGCTCCCCAGATGCTGTTCAGTAGCGGCACGGCAGTGCTTTTACCATCTAGTGACCCAGCAATGAAAGTCATTTTACCCATAGCCAATGCTACACGTAATTCTTACAGTAACCCAAGAAAAATTACTCCATGTGCAAAGTGGTCATCTATAAGCTACTGCAGGGGTGGGCAACTTTGATGATGGCGAGGGCCACTATATTTCCACGTTCACTCCAGAGGGCCACATTACATATTGCTACGTCCTACTTTGTCATTCTAGTATCTCATACAAAAAGAAGCAAAAATAGCCGATCTACAAGCTCAAAACGCATCGCGCTGCGATGCGTTTTGAGCTTGTAGATCGGCTATTTTTGATCAGCTGTGCTCACACTCATGTGCATTAATAGCCGAGCTGAAGCAATGTGAACGTGCCATGGACCTCTCTTGGTCGCAGTAACGATGTCAACGTCAGGTTGTAAATGACCCGTTTGTCGCATACGTAACGATTGGGAGGATCAAAAAGTCGGGCACGCGGAATCGCGGGCGGTCGGCCCGGGGAAGAGGAGCAGCACTAGCGCTCCTTTACCATAGGAACGCATGGCAGACGGGCGCCGCCAGCTCAAACGGCCTTCTCTCTGTGGACGCGGCCCCTTTAGTCCGTCATGATTAGCGGTGATGCCTTAAGGGGAAAATGCCTGTTGACATGTAGCATGTAAAGTGGGTAATGTGCCTTTTTAAATAATATATATCGTCGTTGTCGGGTGGAAACCTTGTATGTCCAAAACCGTTTGTTTTGCATTTCATCATTTTAAAAATGATTTAAACTAGTGAAAACAGCGCACAACACCTCGCACCGCGAGGCGTTGTGTGCTTGTAGATCGGCTGTTTTCACTACTTTTGTGCGACGGGCCTGTGCGATGAAGCAGGGCTTTACTTTGCGAAAGAACGTACAAATTAGAAACTTGCGAGGTCACGAGGTTTCCAGCCGACAACGACGATATGTATTTGTATTATAACTGGGTCTCTGTGCGCTTGTGTGTTTACAGTCTACGGTAAACCGGTGATCTCCAGCGGAGGCCCGCAGCACCCAGACAACCCCTACACGGAGCGCCGTTCCTCCCCCGACAGCGAGGTGGACCACTACGCCGGCGGTCCGCCGTCCCAGGGAGGAGGAGGCGGCGGCGGCTCGTCCTCCGAGACGCCGGCGGCGGCGCCTCCTCCCCCCGAGACGGAGCGCAACCCGCGGCCGCTGAGCCCCACCAAGCTCCTCCCCTTCATCTCCAACCCATACCGCCACCAGAGCGACGGCGACCTGGAGGCCCTGCGCAAGAAGCTGTACAACGCCCCGCGGCCGCTGAAGAAGCGCAGCTCCATCACGGAGCCCGAGGGCCCCGCCGGCCCCAACATCCAGAAGCTGCTCTACCAGAAGACCACGCTGGCCGCCATGGAGACCATGGTCTCCTCGCCTGGGTATTTTAACGTTTTGTTTTTTTTTTCTTCCTGATTGTTTGTTTCTTTCCCTTCGTTGTCAGTTTTTTTTAGTCATATTGGGTAGTCAGAGGCAGGGGCGTAGCCAAGCGTGGGCCTGTATAGGCCTAGGCCCACCCATTTCGTTTTTGTGCCCCACCCAAAAATAACGAAAAGATTTGCGGCGCGGCAATTATGAAGTGATTTCTAAAATTAAAACGTCTCCATGTTGCTTGGGAAGTCCACTTCCGAATGACTGTATTGTGTCCCTGTAAATATTTGAATATTCGCTATTTTAAAATAGCTGATGTACAAGCTCGCAACTGTGCCCGCCCACATTGTGCCAGGCCTTAGTTGGTAAATCCTGGCTACACCACTGGTCAGAGGCAAGATTAAGAATCATATAATAATAAAAGAAAATAGCAGAACAGAAGCTCATAATGCGCTTGTAGATGACTCACATATCAGTTAACTCACATATTTTGCCAATTGTAGTTTTCATTGTGTTGTTAGTATTAATGAAGTACAATCACCTTGCTCCACACCCTCAGCACGCCCACTTATCCCGGTGAAGCGGAGAAAGCGGTGGAGGGATCGATGGCGCCACCTGGTGTCCCTGCAGAGAACGGCCAGCAGGAGGCAGCAGCACAGAGTCAGGAGGGAGGACAGGTTCCACCTCACATCCCCTCTTATACTCAAGGTATCATAGTGTTAAATTCTTCATTTCATTTTTATTTTTATTTACAATATATATACAGAGTGTATGTTAATTTCCCACAAAGTAAAGCCCTGCTCCATCATACAAGGCCGTCGCACAAAGGTAGTGAAAACTACTTTGGATCGTTTTTAAAATGACAAATACAAAACGAACGGTTTTGGACATACAAGGTTTCCACCCGACAACGACGATATACTAGGGAACTAACCAAAAAAGTCGACAAGTCGACTCAGTCGACTTCAGTACACAAGTTGACTCCCACAAGGGAAAGTCGAAAGTAAAAAAAAAAGGAAAAAGAAACAAACTAAAAGCATATCATAATTATTTTTGCTCCATGTGTATGTGTGTACAGCATTCAAACCATAGGCTTGTCCTGTTCCAACTGTGTTTTTTCAATGGAATTAAGCACAGGGTTTTGAGTTTTGTGTCCCCCGTACACGCACAATTGATGACACCTTGATGGACAATTTCTCTATTCACTATATATGTCTCCAATGTTATCTTGAGTCTTTTTCACTATTCAGAATGCAAATTTTCCATAGGAGGAAATCCTCTCAATCCTCTTTTCCCTAGTAAGTGATCACAGCATTACAATTTGGTAAGAGAAATGTGATGTTTTACACTGCATTTGTGAATTCTTAGGGGTTTGCATACATTTGGTGGGTCAAGAGTAGCCACAATCATTGTAGTTTTGTGTCCTCGACTGTTCCAATTTGGGCATGCATTTTAGGCGGATTTTTCCCCTTGACCCCCCTGGGAGCCGTTCAAGTCATGACGTCATCAAACAATAAGTCGATTTCAACTCACCTTTTCACTGAGTTGAGTCGACTTGCAAAAATCACAAGTCGTTAATGCCCTACGACATTCTGTCCCTGTCCGCAGCCCAAAGTGAGCACCACTCCGGCCCTGCATCCTCCTCCTCCTCCTCCTCAGTGGTCCCTGCAGACAGCGAGGACATCATCCCGCCGCCGCCGCCCTCCCACCCGGCGCCCCGGCCCGACGACGGCGGCGCTCTGTTCCCGCCGCCGCCGCCTCCTCCGGGCGGCCTGGAGGAGGAGACGGCGCCCGCTCCTCCCAGCCTGCCTCCTCCCCCGCCGCCCCCCGCCCCTCCCGAGGGCTTCCTGGAGGAGTTCCCCCCCTACCCGCCGCCCCCTTACCCCAGCGGAGCCGAGCAGGAGGGCATGCTGGGAGACGACACCTTCAGCATGAAGGCCCCGGAGGTCACGGGACAGGTCACCACTCTGCCACCGGTACGAACTGTTAGGGCTGTGACCATCATGACATTTTACATGACGATTATTTATCACTCAGATAATTGCGATTAGTGATTTAATTGTGCATTTTGTCGTTGACAATTACATTTGTTTGGCTTTTAGGCTTTGAAGTTGTACTTGGCAATTATGAAACATAACTTAAATATACAAAGGAATTACTGACATATTTGACAACTTTATACTTAAAATAGAACATTGATTGGAAAATAGCCGATCTACAAGCTTGTTGTGAGCTTGTAGATCTGCTATTTCCTCTACTTTTTGAAAGTGTTTGAAACGTAACATTTTTCAACATGGAAACGATCATGACGATTATACAAAATAATTGCGATTACCTCAAATAATTGCGATTAGACAATTATGTAATAATTGTGACAGCCCTAGCTGTGACTGTTATCCACCTTGGACCCTGTCGTCCATATATTGGGGGGAACATTAGCTAAAACAATTGCAGATCTACAATCATTGCATTGCGACCTTTTGTGAGCTCGTAGATTGGTGACAGAAAAATGCAGTCCCGGGCAGCGCAGAGACAACTCATGTCCAGTTCATCAAGTCTAGAGGGTTTAACACATTGGGTGCCTAATATATAATTAATTATTTAGACTAGTCCTTACCCGTTCAAAGATATGAGCTCCGAAATGATGTGCAGTGTGTGGGTTATGGGATGTGCACTGTGCACACAGTATATGAGGGATGGAAAGTAACTTTAACTGGTACTTGCATGATAATATGTAGGAGCATCAATGTAAGAAATACCCGTTTCGTTTAATGGCTATGTGTGTGTGTGTGTGTGTGTGTGTGTGTGTGTGTGTGTGTGTGTGTGTGTGTGTGTGTGTGTGTGTGTGTGTGTGTGTGTGTGTGTGCAGCGGTTTGGACCGTGAGACCATCCGCAGAGTGGTCTGTGTTTCTTTTTGAGAGGGTCGGTCCGCCTGAAAAACGCGTTTTGGAACAAAACGGTTACGTTTTGCGCGTTTGTGACGCCCTCTACGGGTCGAATTGGAAATGCTTCTGGGGATTCGTTGAGTAAGCCACCCGCAACCTGTGGCAGAAATTCAGTGTCGACGTTTTGTTTGTGATTTATGGCTATTGTTTGCAAAACGGGCCCCTCCCGCTAACTTTGGAGGCCCGTTACGAACGAACGGTATGGACTATCAAAATATCCCTTGACTATGTTCATTGCATGGGTTCAGAGATCATGTGTACCCATTTTCGTGACATTTGAAGAAAATATGTAGGAGAAGGAGCAAAAAGTGTGTTTTGGAGAAAATTCAAAATGGCGGAAAATCTATCCTGACGCAAATGGGCGGGGCCTATATCGGGAGATGCGTATTGACCCAAGGAATCCAGGGAAAAAAGAATTTTAATGTTCCGACCTACGGTTCAAGAGTTACAGGCCGAAACGTAAAGTGGACTGTTATAGCGCCACCATGAGGCCAATTTGTGAAAGTGACAAACGGGCTTCACAGTTATGTCAGGTGTGTTCATATGCTAATGGTGATGCGATTTCAGATCAATTGCTCCAGCCACTGAGGAGAAACGCTGTTTCAGACACTCACTCAGACACTCACTCAGACATTTGGTGAATTATATGTTAGATAGGGGCACACACACACTCAATTCAATTCAATTCAAAGGAGCTTTATTGGCATGACAAAACATACGTTTACATTGCCAATGCAAGTGTCACAAATAAAATAAAAACTGTTGAAAATGTAAAACATAAACATGTATATACAGTTGGAGGGGGTACAGCATTGTGCCAACAGAGCTACGTCGCATTAGGGTATAAAGCTTTTGGAACAAATAGCATTATTTTTTTCTCAAAATGCATTTAAAGGTAGCAGCTCTGTTTCATACTGTAATTAGGAATCACTCTCTCTGGTCAACAAGGTTCATGGGTCATTCTGCCTGTCCAGACTCCAGACTGTACATGTCTCATTACTAACAAGCTGTTCTGAGGTTACATAATGAACTAAATCCCCCACCAAGGGCGTCCATTGTTTGGAGAAGAAAGTGCTCTCTGTTTGGTCTCCCCTAATCGGCGGCAGGCCCCGTAATTCCAGCACCGCTCCGTTTATTTACACACGTTGTGCTGTGCTGAAAATAACCAGCGTTGTGTGTTTTAGCTTCTATTCATTCTCCATAAGAGGGCTTAGCCGTGAGGTGGAAGGTCTTGCCCTAAAAGTGTCAAACCAACCAGCAATCAGCAGTGGTGTAATTTTTACTTAACTGGAGTATTTCCAATTTTCAGTAACTTTTACTTCTACTCCACTACAATTATTTTAAAACTTATAGTTACAAGTTCTTGTTAGATTTTTATTATTATTACAAAACATACATTAAGGGGTCTTCAACAGGGGGTCCGCGACCCCTAGGGGGTCCGCGGAGGTACTGCAGGGGGTCCTCGAAATTATTGGTAAAAAAAAAAAAAAAAGATTTCAAAAAATGTTGTTTTTCACATTTATGTTAAAAAATAAATCATGATTCTATCTATTTTGAATAGCTTGAATACATGATTACTATGCAATTGACAGATTGTTGATACTATTGACATTGGTTCTCAGTTAATAAGTAGTATGTTTAGAAATGGTAGTGGTACGGCCCACCCTGCTCGCTGTAACTTGTACATGTTTAAAATAAAAAATATGTCGTAGCCCCGACCCCCCCCCCACTCTACGAGGTGGTAAGGGGTCCCTGCTCCATCTCCTCATCAGTTTGGGGGTCCCCGGCCTGAAAACGTTGAAGACCCCTGCATTAAGCTCTTCAGTCCTACAGTATATACAGGCCATTTGAAAATATTTTAGTTTTCAAAAGATTTTTATACATTTGAAAACGTGCGAAATAGGACATTCTGCATAATGACTATTTTATACTTTTGTTACTTTAAGTACATTTTGATACCAGTACTTTTGTACTATAACTAGAATATATATAGTTTTAATATTGGACTTTAACTTGTAGCAGAGTATTTCTACATTGCAGTATTGATACTTTTACTTAAAAAAAAAGAATTGAACTGACAATCAGTGCTCTGACCAGAGGAGGAAAAAGAATTTCAGAAGTCAGATAAAAGTAATGCAATACCTCAGTGTAAAAATACTCTGTTACAAGTCAGTCGTTTATTCAAAATTACACTTGTGAAAATAGAACAAAAGTGTTGGCATCAAAATATTACTACGGTACCAAAAGTAAAAGTACTTGTTAATCATCTAAATCTACAAAACTACTTGTAATGAATAACTAATTGTACTTCTTAATTACTGAGTCTATGTATTTATTCATTACTTTCCCACCTCTGCTTATGTCCCATTTCTCTCTCCGGCTGCCCTGGGTCCTGCCCTGTGCCCCGTAACCCCAGACAGGATTTGTACAACAATAACAGATTGCATAACAATCTTTCAGCGAAGCGGGTGCGTTTTTGGTACAGCAAGCCACCCTTCAGTGCTGAATTGGATTAGTGGTGAGGTTAAGAGCCTCTCGAAACGAGCACCTCCTCTTTTTCTGCTTCGAAACACCGAAGCAGGCGGACATTATCTGGACGCAAACGCATAGATTTAGTCTCTCTTGCTTTCTTTATTTTATTTGTTTTGTGTTGCTGCTTGGGATTCCTGATGCCTCTGTGGTGCGGCTCACCGGTGGTGTGATTGTGTTCTGCAGGGCAAGAGGACCAACCTGCGTAAGAACGGCTCGGAGCGCATCAGCCACAGCATGAGGGTCAAGTTCAACCCGCTGGCTCTGCTGCTGGACTCCTCGCTGGAGGGAGAGTTTGACCTGGTGCAGAGGATCATCTACGAGGTGAGGAAGCTGCTCCGATCGATCGGTGGCAGATTTAAATTAGCCGATTTATTCAATTAATGATGCGATCGGCCGTCACCGATCCGGAAAGCGGATCTTTTATAATATAGCTGCCAAGTTTACATCCTAAATAGCTGTTGCCACACAGCACAGTCTGATTGGTAGAACACGTTTGGTGGTGGAAGTAATGCAACTGCAGACATCCTTTTGTTAGGTATATTAGTTTAAATAATTTTGAATTCACGTTTCTATAATTTGCAATAATTCAACTGTATGGCATGCTAATGTTTTGTATTTGACATTGTATTTTATTACTACATACGTAATTGATCAATAATCATCTATAACAGAGGTTAAATATTTTCCTTTCAAAATAAATCGGTATCGGCGGATCATGAAAAAATAAATCGGTGATCGGAAATAAACCTCCAAAAAAGTGATCGGAGCATCCCGGAGCACTGGTTCCCATTTAGGGATGGGACGATATGAAAGTTTCATGTCCCGATTATTGTGACCAAAGAAATGGTGATTTACAATCGCGATAATCAAAATATCCCCAACATTATCCCGGTGGCGGAACATTTGCCAAAAAAAATCCGATCTACAAGCTCACAACGCATTACGGTTGCGACGCGTTGTGAGCTTGAAGGTCGGCTATTTTTTGGGCAAAGAGATTTGGTAGAGAGTGAAAAAAAGACTATCAAGTATGTTATTTCCAGGTTAGTTTTATCGAGGGTTTAAATGGTAATGGATGGGACGATAATCGTTGTCGTTTATGCAACTCGGCAAATAAAAGGTGAATTGATCCCAGTGCATGACGGAGGATAATTTCGCGGTTTCATGTTTTTTTATCACGATAACCGACAATAACGATTATCGTCCCATCCCTAGTTCCCAAACAGTGGGTCGGGACCAGTGTTGGTCGTGTCGCGCACGTACAGCTTGTAGATCGGTTGTTTGGGTCCCGGGGCAAACCTCTAATTTCAATTGATTATTATCACTAATTAACCACACGCGACACATTGTGAGCTTTCAAAAGATTTTTACGAGTTACTTTACTTACTTACTTTTAAGTACATTTTTATGCCAATACTTTTGTACTTTCAGTCAAGTACATTTTGAATTTCCGGACTTTTACTTGTAACAGAGTATTTCTATATTCCATCACTGATACTTTTAAGTAAAGAATTTTAGTACTTTATCCACCACTGGTGTTTGGTACTATTTGGCCATTCGAAAGTAGCAGATATACAAGATCCATCAGCCTATTTGGCCATTCGAAAGTAGCAGATATACAAGATCCATCAGCCTAATATATTAGGCTGACAGGTGTGCCTGGAGCTCAGACCAGGCCCCAGTGCCTGTATTTCTGTGACTAACAAGTCAATATGGCGCCCCCAGGTGGACGATCCGAGCCAGCCCAACGACGAGGGCATCACTGCCCTGCACAACGCTGTGTGTGCCGGACACACAGAGATCGTCAAGTTCCTGGTGCAGTTTGGAGTCAACGTCAACGCTGCAGACAGCGACGGATGGTAAGTGGCCGCCGTTACAATCGTGATGACGAAAAATCACATTATGTTTTCCATATGTATGGAAAGTAAAGCCCTGCTTCATCAGACAAGGCTGTCGCACAAAAGTAGTGAAAACAGCAGATTTACAAGCACACAATGCCTCGCGGTGCGAGGCGTTGTGTGCTTGTAGATTGCCTGTTTTCACTAGTTTAGTTCATTTTTTTTAAATGATGAAAACAAACGGTTTTGGACATACAAGGTTTCCACCCGACAATGACTATATATAGCTTGCTGCTTAGAAAAAAATGAAATAGGGCTGTCACGATTATTATATAATCGTCTAATCGCAATTAGTTGACATAATCGCAAATATTTTGTCATAATCGTGAATTTTGAAAAATGCTCATACTTTTCAAACATTTTCAGAAATAGTGGAAATAGCAGATCTACAAGCTCACAATTGTGAGCTTGTAGATCGGCTATTTCCACTATCAATGTTCTTTTTTTAAGTATAAAGTTATCAAATATTTCATATTTTCTTTGTATGTTTAGGTTATGTGTCATATCTGCCATGTGCAACTTCAAAGCCTAAAAGCCAAACAGTAATGTAATTGTCAACGACAAAAACACAATTAAATCGTTAATCGCAGTAATTTGAGTGACAATTAATCGTCATGTAAGATGCCATAATCGTGACAGCCCTAAATGTAAACATAAAATGTAAAGATATGTTAAAATGTATTTTTTTAAGAGAAATGCCAGCTTGAGGGGCGGCATAGCTCAGGGGTAGAGAAACCGTTATTAGAGCACGAAGGGTTCCCGAAGGGTTCCCAGTTCGAATCCGGGCTCCCCCTGAGTTAATGTCGAAGGGTCCTTGGGCAAGACTCTGAACCCCTAATTGCTCCCGGTGAGTAGGTTGGTACCTTGCATGGTTTCCTCCGCCACCGGTGTATGAATGTGTGCGTGAATGTGTGAATGTAATGCACAATCTATGTAAAGCGCTTTGGATAAAAGCGCTATATAAATGCACCATTTACCATTTACCATTTTCCTGATTTTATATACAGCCAGGAAGGGTGTAGTTAGGGTGTAGTGCTCAAATACCTGTAGATGTTCTGGCTACGCGAGACTAGGTTCTATCCTAACCTTTCTTTTTTGTCAATTAAGTCCTGTGTAAAATGACCCCAGAAAATGCGGTTGTAAACTGTAACTCTCTCTCTCTCTCTCTCTCTCGCTCTCTCTCTCTCTCTCTCTCTCTCTCTCTCTCTCTCTCTCTCTCTCTCTCTCTCTCTCTCTCTCTCTCTCTGTCTGTCTCTCTCTCTCTCTCTCTCTCTCTCTCTCTCTCTCTCTCTCTGTCTGTCTCAGGACGCCGCTGCACTGTGCGGCCTCCTGTAACAACGTGCAGGTGTGTAAGTTCCTGGTGGAGTCTGGAGCGGCGGTGTTCGCCATGACCTACAGCGACATGCAGACTGCTGCTGATAAGTGTGAGGAGATGGAGGAGGGATACACGCAGTGCTCCCAGTTCCTCTACGGTAAGACTGTGTGTGTGTGTGTGTGTGTGTGTGTGTGTGTGTGTGTGTTGTTTATTGTGATTAAAAAACATAATCATAACGTGGAGATTTAGATTTATCGTGAGATTGTCCTCTGTCATGCACTGGGATCAATTCACCTTTTATTTGCCAAGCTGCATATCAGGCACCATTTAAACCCTCTATGATTGGTAAAACTGACCAGGAAATAACGTACTTGATACTGTCTCTTTTCACACTCTCTGCCAAAAAATAGGCAATCTATAGCTCACAATGCGGAGCTTGTGGATCTGCTATTTTTCAACGACAAAATGATGGTCGTTATAAGATGGCTCCGTTTCCGTCTAATTTTTGCAAGTCTTTGAATATATTTTTTTAAAAGCGAACATTTGTAACTCAAATATTGCTTCTGGGTGGTCCCTGGAACGACATATTTTAAGATGGGGGTCCGCTGCTAAGTACATATAATACCGGGGGGGGGTCCTTGACATTAAAATGTTTGAGAACCACTGATCACAGGTTTAACAAGAACCTTAGCAGGGCATTTTTTAGAATCAGGTCCTCTGGTCTTAACCCCCACCTCTCCCCACTCCCCAGGCGTCCAGGAGAAGATGGGCATCATGAACCGGGGCGTGGTGTACGGCCTGTGGGACTACGCCGCCGAGAACGCCGACGAGCTGTCCTACCACGAGGGTGACTGCATGGCCATCGTGCGCCGGGAGGACGAGGACGAGGTGGAGTGGTGGTGGGCGCGCACGGCCGCCGGCGCCGAGGGGTACATCCCCCGCAACCTGCTAGGGGTGAGTTCACGGAGGAAGATAATGATAGCCAGTGGCAGAACGATTTTCACAGTGCTTGATTGGCTGTCGGGCCGAAGCTCCAAAATGTGTTCAAGTGGAGTTGGGAGGTTTTGACCGACGTGCTTTTTACTACTTTTCATTGGTTCAATATTATTTTAACCAACACACAGACGTAAAGGGTGTTCAATAGCACATATTTATGAAAACAAGAGAGGGCCAATCGGGTGGAGTTAGCTGGTTTGGCAGAAAGTGTGGAGTTAGGAGGTTTTGGCCCAAGCACTTTTTACTACTTTCCATTGGTTCAATATTATTTTAACCAACACTCAGATGTAAAGAGTGTTCAATAGCCCTGATTTATGCAAAAAGAAATCAAAAACCTCAAAAATGGAGTTAAGAGGTTTTGGCCAGACAGTGACGAATATAATCCGATAGTAATCATTGCTATAGAGTCTTTGTTCAGTAACAGGTGTCTCCCTGTTTCTTCAGCTCTTTAATAAACAGAATAAATCAACCTTTTTTGGTTGGGATACAGATTTTATCCAATCAGGAACTCATACAGGATACAGGTTAAACAAGTGGTATCGGAAGCGATGACACAAAGAAATGAGCAGACACAATTGGAACTGGAACACTACTGTATATAATTGACACTGATAAATGGGTTCTCTCTTATAATTGGTTTAAAATTTCCAACCCACCTAAAAGAATATTTTCTGTTCTGTGATTAATAATGGCGGCAGTGGCTCAGGGGTAGAGTTGCCGTCTTAGAACACGGAGGGTTCCCGAAGGGTTCCCAGTTCGATCCCGGGCTCCTCCAGAGTTGGTGTCGAAGAGTCCTTGAGCAAGACTCTGAACCCCTAATTGCTTCCGGGGATAATGTTTAATGTTTAACAAAAACAAAAATTTCACTTACCCTACCTTTAATTCATAATTATACGTTTGGGTTCCGGGGAGACACCAAATGTATCTTTTTGGGCCTTGAGCTGCAAAGATTGGGAGCCCCTGGATTTAACGTTGTGTCCCTTAACCCATTTAGGCCTAGAATTATTGAATGCTTTAGCTATTGAAAAATAGCAGATCTACAAGCTCACAGCGCGGCACCGAGTGCCGCGCTGCAAGCTTGTAGATCTGCTATTTTTGAAAAAGTTGTGAAAATGTGTGCAAATCTTTGAATATATGTATTTTTAAAGCGAACGTTTTATAACTCAAATTTTGCTTCTGGGGTGGTCCCTGGAACTAGATATTTTGAGATGGGGGTCCGTGGCCAAATAAATATAATTTTGGGGGTACTTCACATGAAAATGTTTGAGAACCACTGACATAGTAGTGTCTCAAGAACAGACTAACTGAGCTCCAGTTCAAGTGAAAAGAACCTTTTCTTTAACGATGGCTGGCCAGATTGCTGACATAGAAACATAGATTTTTCAAAAAACCTTAGAAGGATTCAAATGACACTTATAGAATCGGGTCAAAATTCTAATTTTCATGATTTAAAAAAAATAGCAGATCTACAAGCTCGCAGCGCGGCACTCGGTGCCGCGCTGTGAGCTTGTATATCTGCTATTTTTCAATAGTTAAAGCATAAAATAATGTTCTAACTGGGTTTATGTCTCCTGTCCTCCCAACAGCTCTACCCCAGAATAAAGCCCCGTCAGAGAAGCCTGGCTTAGAGGAGGACATGTCCCACTGTGTCAGACAGACAGACAGACAGACTGAGAGGACACAGACACTCACTGGACATCTTCAGCTGGGTGGACCACCAGAGACAAAGCAATCAAAATGAAGAACGTGGAAATGAGACCAAACCATATGAAGGATCTTTAAAAAATGAACTATGAACTATTATGAACACCACACTAATAGCTGGGCCCGGGAAACCACAGTACGTTTCTGGTCCAACTGGCACTTTTTTTATATAACGTCTCCACAGACAGGATTTCCACATGTATTTTTCCAGACCACTCCTTGATGTACTGTACACTAATGGCATTATGCTGTATTGCTCCCTTTCCTTTTTTTTATTTTCTATTTTTTAACTTGTTTCATAATGAGATTTAAGCATCTGGGGCCGTTTATAATGCGTGCGACCCCCGAGCCATTATGTTGGGATGTCAAATGGAATAGGGTTGCAATATTCTATCGGTTTACTTTTTTCGATTAATCGGATAATCGAGAAGGGTTTCAAATTTAAATGTATTTTATTTTTTATAATCAACTAAATCGATGAGTCTGACTGATTAACCACTTTAGCCCTATTTTATATTTTGTTCTACAATGGTGTTAAGAAGAAAACAGCCAAAATAGCCGATCTACAAGCTCATTAACTCGTAAATGGCTATTTTCACCATTTCACTATCAGTTAGTGTCATTAACTGTTGCGCCCCTAAAAGGGAGCAAGCAGTATTTTACAGTAGAAAATGTGAATTATTTTTTGTCTTTACACCTTTATTTTTTTTTAGTTATTTCTTCGAGCTTAACTGGTTGTTTTCGATAGGTTCACCACACAGTGCATGATATGAATGAAAGGATGATGATGATGATGAAGATGATCGTGATGATGATCGTGCTTTTTGAAAATGTCCCCCTTTCTGTTACCGTGACAATCCCTTGAGGCTTGGTACTTTTGCCTTGGTCCTTTACTTGGCAAATATGCCTCAGTTTAACATAATATACAGTAATTAGCTGCATCAACAACAGCTGTACAGCTTTTCAAACTTGGATTCTTTCCTCAAACCACCATTCCAGCTCTGGATTCTAGAATGTGCAATGATCACCATGATGTGGTTGATGATTTTGCTTAAAAAAAAAAGAGAGAGACCTACTGCTATGCTTTTGACTCTTCTGTGGTCGATGACACCCAAGAAGCCAGCCTCCTTCTCTTCCCCGGGCTGGCAATGTGGCCGAGATACCCACAGACATACTGATACTAACATATACTGCAGCAGGTTGAATATTGGTGTGAAGGAAATCATAGGCAAGAGACCAAGGAGGTGATATAATAATATGTTGTTTTTTTAATCACTTTATTATACAGATTGTTTTAGAGGCGTTGCGATGAGAAGGCCACTCTTGAAGGAGCACTCTTCACCCATTTTCCCCCTTTCCCCCAACCCCATCTTCACATAATTAGTCCTTGCTAATCGTGGTTGTCGGGTGGAAACCTTTTTATCATTTAAAAAAAAATAACTAAACTAGTGAAAACAGCCGATCTACAAGCACACAACGCCTCGCACCGCGAGGCGTTGTGTGCTTGTAGATCGGCTGTTTTCACTACTTTCGTGCGACGGCCTTGTCTGATGAAGCAGGGCTTCGCTTCGCAAAAAAAAAAAACATACACATTTGAAACTTGGAGATACAAGGTTTCTACCTGACAACGACGGAATGATGATCGTTATAAGATGGCGCCCTTTCCGTCTAATCACTGTGACTGTGTCTCGTTGGTTGGCTGCTGGGGACAGGTCAGCAGCCTGCCTGTAGTACCACTGGTACCAGTGACATACATCATCAATGGGGGATTCCTGGCTAATAGAAACCCCGGCCTTTTCGCTTCCCTGGAGCCATTGTTCCATGTTTTGAAAGAAAGTTTGAAATCTTGTTTTGAAATGACCACTGTCATCATCATCGTGCTTATCGATGCCATCATCAATAAGCACGTTTTCCAATCATCCACGGCCCACCGCTGAGACAGCTTGTCGACAGCGTCCTGTAGTGAGCATTCCATAATTACAGTATAATAGTCCATGGGCCATACGAGATGTCGGTATCGGAAAGGTGGCAAAGGTTATCATGCATCTTTTAAAAGCTCTATATCTGTAGATTATAATTTGGTATGATAACCCTTTCTGAGACACAGCTAAATTGGTGTTATCAGCCGCTAGAGTTTTGCACAAAAAACATTCCTTGGGCTAAAAGACGGCCCCACAAGACTATGGTTTAGTGATGAAAAGTGATGAGTCATCACTTTTCACACTTTTGTAGGGGCCGTTTTAGCCCAATGAATGTTTTTTTATGCAAAACAGATGTTTGCAATGGATTTAGAATCATGAAAAATATGTTACTTAAAGCAGATTAATCTTTTGCTTTTTTCCCCTGTAATGTAAAGTTAATGGGACACCAACTCTAGCGGCTGATAACACCAATTTAGCTGTGTCTCAGAAAGGGTTATCATACCAAAATATAATCTACAGATATAGAGCTTTTCAAAAATGCATGATAACCTTTGCCACCTTTCCGATACCGACATCTCGTATGGCCCATGGACTATAATATGGATTCATATATTATATACAGTACGTACATACAATATGTATGGAGGTGATAAAGACGCAAACCGTTCCTTTAATCCAGTGGTTCTCAAAGTGGGCTCCAGGGGGGCCTCCCCAGGGGTCCTCGAGAGGGGTTCCAGGGGGTCCCCAACCAAATGTCTGATAGTTGTCTGTAACTCTGAGAGCGTACAAATGGATTGTGTTCCATTTGTACCACAGTGTAGATTCGGGGTATCAAAATGGTATCAAATGGGCCATATCAAACTGGGCGGTCCTTGAAATGAAAATGGTTGAGAATCATTGCTATTAGTTGTTAAAAGGCTTCTTTTATGGGGGATCCGTGGCTGTGGGCTAATATGTGTCAATTTGGGGGGTCCTTGACATGAAAAAGAACCACTGATTTGATCCAAACCCTCTTCAATCTTTGTTGTTTTGTAGTAACGGTGAACGATGCCGTTCTCTTTATAACGAGTGCAGTTATTTTATTTTAAGTCTCATGTTTCACTAAACCCGTCTGCCATCAGTTGATGCGTTCTAAATCCCAGACATCATGGCTGTCAACGCAGATATATTTATTTTTGCTACCTATCGTTCTATTTTCTTGTCCTCTTGGCAATATACTGTAACCACACACACACGTAGTATTTCCCACATTTACAATAAAAATACTTTGTACTACTAAGTATTTGTGGTGATTTTTATACTCGTTTCTGGCCATTTGGTGCCATTTCTCTTGAGTGTTATCTTAGGAGACTGGGGGTACGTAACAAAAGGTATTTTACCACACTGATCTCTTGCTTAGAATATCGGATTTTAACCTAAGATTCCATGATTTTATTCAATGCACCAAGAAAGAACTGTGTGTGTGTGTGTGTGTGTGTGTGTGTGTGTGTGTGTGTGTGTGTGTGTGTGTGTGTGTGTGTGTGTGTGTGTGTGTGTGTGTGTGTGTGTGTGTGTGTGTGTGTGTGTGTGTGTGTGTGTGTGTGTGTGTGTGTGTGTGTGTGTGGCGCGTACGTACGTACACACAGTTGGCATTCACTGACTATTGGACAACTAGCAGGTGACACTGACTGCACAGACTACAACTGGTATAGATAGGATCCTGCTGTAAGGAATATTTTCAGACTAGTATATAATAGTAATGAAATGGTGCCTGAACTTGGAGAAAATGGAAATAATAACAATACATTGACGTAGAAAATGGAAATAACAATAACAATACATTGACGTAATGAAATTGGGACACTTTTTTTGTATTGTTTGTTATTTATGGTACACTTGCATCATCACAAAGTGGTTTGTACTCTGTAATGATGCTTTGATAAAGTGTTTAAGTATGTCATCTAGTGTGTGCGTGTGTGCGTGCGTGCGTGCGTGCGTTGGTGACGAAACTTTTCGACTAAGCCCCTCCCCTTCATTAACATACGGTCGTCTGCATTTTTTACGCGCTGGGAAACCTACCTTAACGCCCTCATTAGCATAATGTATGCGAGCATAATGTATGCGCACCACGCCCACACGCATTTCCAAACCACGCCCCGCCCCCAATTTGCATATGTCGACTAAGCTCCTCCCCTTCATTTACATACGGCCGCCTGCATTTTTTACGCGCTGGGAAACGCCACTTAACAGCCTCATTAGCATAATTTATGCGGACCACACCCACACGCATTTCCAAACCATGCCCCGCCCCCAATTGTTTTAAGTCGACTAAACTCCTCCCCTTCATTTACATACGGTCGTCTGCTTTTTTTACGCGCTGGGAAACCTACCTTAACGCCCTTATTAGCATAATGTATGCGAGCATAATGTATGCGCACCACGCCCACACGCATTTCCAAACCATGCCCCGCCCCCAATTTGCATATGTCGACTAAGCTCCTCCCCTTCATTTACATACGGCCGCCTGCATTTTTTACGCGCTGGGAAACGCCACTTAACAGCCTCATTAGCATAATTTATGCGGACCACACCCACACGCATTTCCAAACCATGCCCCGCCCCCAATTTTTTTAAGTCGACTAAACTCCTCCCCTTCATTTACATACGGTCGTCTGCTTTTTTTACGCGCTGGGAAACCTACCTTAACGCCCTCATTAGCATAATGTATGCGAGCATAATGTATGCGCACCACGCCCACACGCATTTCCAAACCATGCCCCGCCCCCAATTTGCATATGTCGACTAAGCTCCTCCCCTTCATTTACATACGGTCGTCTGCATTTTTACGCGCTGGGAAAGGCCACTTAACGCCCTCATTAGCATAATTTATGCGAGCATAATAATAATAATAAATCTTTATTTCTATAGCACCTTTCAAAACGAGGTTACAAAGTGCTTTACAAGAGTTACACAGAACATCAAAGGACAGAGAACAAAACATACACACAAGAGGTTATAAGGATTAAAAATAATGCAGAAAACAATGCATTGAATTAAAAACAAAGCTGACATATGGTAGGATACAAATACATAAAAGTTAAGAGAATTAGGGATTAAAAGCTAGTCTATAAAAATGTGTTTTAAGGAGGGATTTAAAGCGGGGGACGGACTCAGCGAGGCGAATCTCAGGGGGCAGGGCATTCCAAAGGGAAGGGGCTCTAAAAACAAAGGCCATATGTCCTTTGGTGTTATATTGACCTGTAGGAGGGTTGAGAAGTGCTTTATTAGCAGATCTTAGTGAACGTGAGGGCACATAATTAGTAATTAGATCTGAAATATAGGTGGGGGTAAGGCCCATCCTGGCCTTACATGTAATTAGGAGGATTTTAAAGTTAATTCTGAACTCAACTGGGAGCCAATGAAGAGATGCTAGGATGGGTGTGATGTGATCATATTTTCTGGTACCGGTTAATAGACGGGCTGCTGCATTTTGAACCAATTGGAGACTATGGATGGATTTTTTTGAGAGACATGTATACAATGAGTTACAGTAATCTAGACGAGAGAATATGAAGGCATGGACTACTTTTGACAGATCGGAAGGGGTTAGGAATGATTTGATTTGTGAAATATTTCTTATGTGATAGAATGATGATTGAATGACCTTTTTTATATGTTGTTGAAAGCTGAGGTCTGGGTCGAAAATTACACCAAGGTTTCTAACTGTGGGTTTAAGGTTGGGAATCAATGGGCCAAGGTTAAGTTCGATCTGGGCTCTGGCGAGGGGGGGGCCGAACACCAAAACTTCTGATTTATTTTCATTTAATTGAAGGAAATTGTTGTGCATCCAGTTTTTTATATCAGTTATGCAGTTATGGAGGGTGGCTAGTCTGTCTGTATTGTCTGGGGTTAATGGTAAGTAAAGTTGAGTGTCGTCTGCGTAACAATGAAATTGAATGTTATGGCTACGGATTATATCACCTAGTGGGAGCATATACAGAGAAAAAAGGATAGGGCCGAGGATCGAGCCCTGGGGGACACCACAGTGTAAAGGGGCTACGGATGATGATGCATCACCGATAGCGACGGAAAAACATCTACCACTTAAATATGATGTAAACCATTTAAGGGCCACACCAGAAATGCCCACAACAGTCTCCAGTCGACTGATGAGGACCGCATGGTCGATGGTATCGAACGCGGCCGTTAGGTCGAGCAGGACCAGGATGGAGCAACTGCCAGAACCGGTGGATAACAGCAGATCATTGGACACCTTTAGGAGCGCTGTTTCCGTGCTATGCATGGAGCGAAAACCTGACTGGAACTTTTCAAAAATTGAGTTTGCACTCAGGTGGGTTATAATGTATGCGCACCACGCCCACACGCATTTCCAAACCATGCCCCGCCCCCAATTTGCATATGTCGTCTAAGCTCCTCCCCTTCATTTAGATACAGTCATCTGCATTTTTTACGCGCTGGGAAAGGCCACTTAACAGCCTCATTAGCATAATTTATGCGAACCACACCCACACGCATTTCCAAACCATGCCCCGCCCCCAATTTTTTTAAGTCGACTAAACTCCTCCCCTTCATTTACATACGGTCGTCTGCTTTTTTTACGCGCTGGGAAACCTACCTTAACGCCCTCATTAGCATAATGTATGCGAGCATAATGTATGCGCACCACGCCCACACGCATTTCCAAACCACGCCCCGCCCCCAATTTGCATATGTCGACTAAGCTCCTCCCCTTCATTTACATACGGCCGCCTGCATTTTTTACGCGCTGGGAAACGCCACTTAACAGCCTCATTAGCATAATTTATGCGGACCACACCCACACGCATTTCCAAACCATGCCCCGCCCCCAATTTTTTTAAGTCGACTAAACTCCTCCCCTTCATTTACATACGGTCGTCTGCTTTTTTTACGCGCTGGGAAACCTACCTTAACGCCCTCATTAGCATAATGTATGCGAGCATAATGTATGCGCACCACGCCCACACGCATTTCCAAACCACGCCCGCCCCAAATTTGCATATGTCGACTAAGCTCCTCCCCTTCATTTACATACGGCCGTCTGCATTTTTTACGCGCTGGGAAACGCCACTTAACAGCCTCATTTGCATAATGTATGCGCACCACACCCACACGCATTTCCAAACCATGCCCCGCCCCCCCTCATTTGCATAAGTCGGCTTAATTTACATAATTAATGCGTGCGACGCCCACAAAACTCATTACGTTAGGCCCACTCATTAAGTCAGACTCCTCCCTCTTGTTGAAACCACGCCCACTCATTAAGTTAGACTCCTCCCACTCATTAAGTTTGACTCCACCTCTTGTATTTGCGTCCACGTCAGCGCGGTGAAGAGAACGCTTGTCATGCGGCCTCATTTACATAATTAATGCAGACCACGCCCCAACCTCATTTACATGATTAATGCAGACCACGCCCCCAATTTGAATAATTAGTCTAATTAGCCCCGCCCCCTGCATTCGCGTATAATTAGCAACAAGACGCGCGCGTCAAATGCATGTTGTGCAGGCTCATTTACGTAATTGATGCAGACCACGCCCCAACCTCATTTACATAATTAATGCAGACCGCGCCCCCAATTTGAATAATTAGGCTAATTAGCCCCACCCCCTGCATTCGCGTGTAATTAGCAACAAGACGCGCGCGTCAAATGCATGTTGTGCAGTCTCATTTACATAATTAATGCAGACCACGCCCCCAACCTCATTTACATGCCACGCCCCCAATTTGAATAATTAGGCTAATTAGCTCCGCCCCCTGCATTCGCGTGCAATAAGCAACAAGACGCGCGCGTGGAATGCATGTTGTGCAGTCTCATTTACATAATTAATGCAGACCACGCCCCCAACCTCATTTGCATAATTACGGCAGACCACGCCCCCAACCTAATTTGCATAATTACTGCAAACCATGCCCCCAACACATTTGCATAATTAATTAGGCTAATTAGCAACAAGACGCGCACGTCGAATGCATGTTGTGCAGTCTCATTTACATAATTAATGCAGACCACGCCCCCAACCTCATTTGCATAATTAATGCAGCCTCATTTACATAATAATCATTTGCATAATTAATGTAGCCTCATTTACATAACAATATGTAAATGAGATTATTTATTTATTTATTTATTTATTTATTGAAGGAAGGAAGAAAGAAAGAAAGAAAGAAAGAAAGAAAGAAAGAAAGAAAGAAAGGTTGCACGCTATTTAATTATTTATTTATTTATTTATTTATTGAAGGAAGGAAGGAAGGAAGGAAGGAAGGAAGGAAGAAAGATGTACGCTATTTGTTTATATATATTTATTTATTTATTTATTTATTTAGCCGATAGGCAGACGCCTGGGGGGGGGGCGGAGACCCGATTCCGGATAAGCGGTTGAAGATGGATGGATGGATGGATGGATGGATGGATGGATGGATGGAAGGAAACATAGTCGGGAGGGAAATAAATAAATACATAAATAAATGAATGAATGAATGAATGAATAAATAAATAAATAAATAAATAAATAAATAAATAAATAAATAAATAAATAAATAAATAAATAAATAAATAAATAAATAGTCAGTCTCGACAGGGGCCTCATATAATAATAATAATTAATTAAATAAATAAAGCTCCTTTTAGTTGACCTTGTACCAGTGAGCCCAGCCAGTGCAGGGGGCGGGGCCATAATTAATTAATTAATTATTTAAAGAATCAGTAGCCTACGCAGTCGGGGGAAAGTTAGTTGCCGGGGCCAATGTGTCCTTTCGGCCTGGTGCAGACAGGGAAATAATTAATTAATTCATTCATTCATTAAATAAATACAGCCAAGGAGTGTGTGTGTGTGTGTGTGTGTGTGTGTGTGTGTGTGTGTGTGTGTGTGTGTGTGTGTGTGTGTGTGTGTGCAACGTTTGGCATGGATAAATAAATAATTAAACCAGTAAGACTCCCTAATATATACTGCGTGGCGATTTGCGTGATTTTAGGGCAAAATCTGTAGGAGTAGTGTCCAGAATGGGTTTCGCCTCATGGTGGCGCTAGAAGAGGAGGAGAGAATCGATGGGTGGAGGGCAAGGACTGTCTGTGCAAAATTTGGCACGGATCGGCCAGCGGTTGCAGAGATAGGTTGCAGAGATATGAGCAGTGCAAAAGTGTGACGGACATACAGACAGCTGGTCGAGGTTTCGATAGACCTGACGGTCGCAATCATTCATTTGTCAGCCTCGACAGTGGCGGCGCCCAAAACAGCTGATCCACAAGCTCACATATGCAGCCTTGTAGATCGGCTGTTTTTATTGTTTTATTTTTTAAATTGTTTCCCCTGCATAGTGCTTTGTTCTATCCGTCATTCAATGTTATATGAGATACTTCAATGGTTTCCTGTGGAAATAAGCTTAGTCTTTTCTAGGATCTCCTTTTAGTTGACCTTGTACCAGTGAACTGTACTGTCAATGACACTGTATACCTATGACAGTCCTATATCAATAATTAGTTCATTCATGAATGACTTCCCTGTGGAAATAAGCCAACAACATTACTGGGATCTCCTTTTAGTTGGGCTTGTACCAAATCATGTTTATTACGTATCTATCTATCTCTCTATCTTCCTATCAATTAGTCACATGCATTCACATTGCACTGAATGCACGCACGCACAGGTCAGCTCAGCTTAGCAGCTGGCTTTTTTTTTTTTTTTTTTCTTTTTCTCTCAGAGCTCCAGACTCAGACACCGAGGTCTCGGAGGGCACCCAAGCCGGACTGCGTGCTCTGGCTGCGGCCGCGAAGCGGCCGCGGCCCCCCTCAACCCCCTGGAGCCAGGTAGAGTCTGGTGAAATAAGAACCTATCTCCCGCTATTGACACTAGCTGCCATGGCAGCTACGCTAGAAAACCCAAACCACGTAACCAATCAAGCCAGCCATGGCCCCCCAGCCCATGGGATACATTCTCCTGGCAGCCGGTTGGCTCTCCCCAATCACCTGACCAGGAAGTGTTCTCTCTCCTTCTCTGTTTACCTAGGAGCAGACGCATGAGTTGAGTGTTGCTTCAAACTATGTCAAGGGATGTATATAGATGTCACATTGCTCTGTTCAATTGCTCTTTAAACAACTTGGGACAACATGAGACGACGCTGTGTACATTTGGACACAAGACGTGGGTCAACGTGCCTCGTGAGGAGAGGAGAGGAGGTGATGCACCATGGTGTCATGAACTTCAAACAGAAGCAGCGCGAGGAACAGGCAGAACCAGACGGCACTGAGGGTGAGAGGAATGAAAATAATGCTGTAATGCTTTGTCACAAAGATTGTATTTAGTTATAATATTCTAAATGAACTAAGCCAGTGGTTCTCAAACCTTTTCATGTGAAGGACCCCCAAAATGATATTTATTTGGCCACGGACCCCCATCTCAAAATATTTAGTTCCAGGGACCACCCAGAAGCAAAATGTGAGTTACAAACGTTCGCTTTGAAAATACATATATTCAAAGATTTGCACACATTTTCACGACTCTTTCAAAAATAGCAGATCTACAGGCTCGCAGCGCGGCACTCGGTGCCGCGCTGTGAGCTTGTATATCTGCTATTTTTCACTGGTTAAAGCATTCAATCATTTCTAGGCCTAAATGGGTTATTTATCACGATAAACGATATTAAGGATTATGGTCCCATCCCTAGGTGGAGGCGGAGTCGGAGTCGGAGGACGAGGGTGCCGCCAGGCGCAGAAGGAGACGGCGCCAGCCCCCGGCGGAGAACGTGGTGTCAGAGGTGGACATCCCCAACGTGGGACGCATCATGGTCCGAGCGGACGCAGACGGATACAACGAAGAGGTTCGTAAAATGTGGTCGGATTGTATCGGTGGTTCTTTTTTATTTACATTTTTATGTCGGGGACTTTTTCAAAAATCTTGACTAAAATCTTACAAATGATTCCCCAAATGTTCATATTGGGAATTGACGATCTACAAGCTCACAACGCGTCGCCATGCGTTGTGAGCTCATAGCTATCTTTGAATATCCGAAGTATAAAATAGGGTTTTTTTTTGCACACAGGGTCTGATTTTCCACACGGACAAAACAGACAATATTGTCCAAGAGAGCTCGCCCTCCCTCCCTGTATGCAAAGGGCTTTATTCACTCATTTTGCTGGGGACCCCCTGGAACCCCTTCAAGGATCCTTGGGGGTCCCCACCGGCTGCTGGGCCTCCCTTTGAGAACCACTGAGTTATGTCACACGTGTGTGTTTTTAATCCATACGTCTTCTGTTCATGGCTATGATGATGTGGATAGGAATGTAGTTTCTAACATCTATGTGCTTGTATGTTGTTCCCTGTCCAGATGATGCTGACTCCAGCCATGCAGGGAGTCATCATGGCTATTGCCAAGGCCAGACAAACCTTTGACGACGAAGGCCCTGAGAAAGCTCTCATCAAGGTATGCCTTTAACCGTGAGGTGGAAGGTCTTGCCCTAAAAGTGTCAAACCAACCAGCAATCAGCAGTGGTGTATTGGAGTATTTCCAATTTTCTGTACTTTTACTTCTACTCGACTACAATTATTTAAAACTTTTAGTTACTACTTCTTTTTAGATTTTGATTTTTATTACAAAACATACATTAAAGCACGTCAGTCCTACAGTATTATACATTTCGGCCATTTGAAAATATTTTAGTTTTCAAAAGATTTGTATACATTTTATTCATTTGAAAACTTGCGAAATAGGACATTCTGCTTAATGACTATTTTATACTTTTGGTACTTTAAGTACATTTTGATACCAGTACTTTTGTACTATAACTAAAATATATATATTTTTAATATTGGACTTTAACTTGTAGCAGAGTATTTCTACATTGCAGTATTGATACTTTTACTTAAAAAAAAAGAATTGAACGTCCCACCACTGACAATCAGTGCTCTGACCAGAGGAGGAAAAATATAATAAAAGTAATAATGCAATACCTCTGTGTAAAAATACTCTGTTGCAAGTCAGTCGTTTATTCAAAATTGCAAAAGTGTTTGCATCAAAATATTACTACGGTGCCAAAAATAAAAGTACTTGTTAATCATCTAAATCTACAAAACTACTTGTAATGAATAACTAATTGTACTTCTTAATTACTGAGTCTACGTATTTATTCATTACTTTCCCACCTCTGCTTATGTCCCATTTTTCTCTGGCTGCCCTGGGTCCTGCCCTGTGCCCCGTAACCCCAGACAGGATTTGTACAACAATAACAGATTGCATAACGATCTTTCAGCGAAGCGGGTGCGTTTTTGGTACAGCAAGCCACCCTTCATTGCTGAATTGGATTAGTGGTGAGGTTAAGAGCCTCTTGAAACCAGCACCTCCTCTTTTTCTGCTTCGAAACACCGAAGCAGGCGGACATTATCTGGACGCAAACGCATAGATTTAGTCTCTCTTGCTTTCTTTATTTTATTTGTTTTGTGTTGCTGCTTGGGATTCCCGATGCCTCTGTGGTGCGGCTCACCGGTGGTGTGATTGTGTTCTGCAGGGCAAGAGGACCAACCTGCGTAAGAACGGCTCGGAGCGCATCAGCCACAGCATGAGGGTGAAGTTCAACCCGCTGGCTCTTCTGCTGGACTCCTCGCTGGAGGGAGAGTTTGACCTGGTGCAGAGGATCATCTACGAGGTGAGGAAGCACCTTCAAGTGGTGTAAAGCACCGGTTCTCAACCTTTTCAGGCAGCAATCCCCAAAAGAATCCCATTTTAACTGGGGACCCCCCCACCAAGACAAGCACTAAGAGTTGAGGCATTACATCTTGTATAACACGGTTCTATTGTGAAAATAGCAGATCTACATGAGCATGTAGATCGTCTATTTTCACAATTTCTGCCACTAATATTTGACAATTTGGCCAATGTTTCATTTGTCTTTTTAGAACAGGGGTTCCCAAACTTTTTTGTCTCAGGGCACCCCATGAGTATTTTTCTAATCTGAGGCACCCCTACATTATAAATTTCACTCCCAGCACCTTATATTTATAGCATATCATCTTGTCGGGTGGAAACCATGTATGTCCAAAACTGTTCGTTTTGTATTTATTAACTATAAAATGTACTAGTGAAAACAGCCAATCTACAAGCACAAAACGCTTCGCGATGGGAGGCGTTGTGTGCTTGTAGATTGGCTGTTTTCACTAGTTTTGTGCGACAGAGGTTTCTGCCTGACAGTAATGATATTTTAGTGATTATGTTGCGAGGAAAACGTTGAGCCAATAGCCATTTTGGTTAGAACTGGCTGAAAATAACTGTGTACTTACTTCAAGTTTAAACTGATACTAAATATTTTTTCAAGTGTCCAAATATTATCAACTGATCTCGCGGCACCCCTGGACTGCCGTCGCGGCCCCCCAGGGTGCCCCGTCACCCACTTTGAAAACCCCTGTTTTAGAGGTATTAAAAAGTCCTTAAATTGTCACTTTAGAAATGTGCAGGTACCCTCTATACACTTAAACTTTACGTTGGTTTGTTTACTGTTGAGAGAGAAAACAATGTTTCAACCACTGGTGTAAAGTACTGGTTCCCAATAGGGACGGGACGATATGAAGGTTTCATGGCACGATTATTGTTACCAAAGAAATAAGCGATTTACAATATTATTGTGATAATCAAATATCCCCGGGGGGCGGAACATTTGCCAACAAAAATAGCAGATCTACAAGCTCACAACGCGTTGCAACCTTGACGCGTTGTGAGCTTTCAAAAGATTTTTATACGCTTGAAAACTTGAAATGGGACATTCTGCATAATGAGTACTTTTACTTTTGTACTTTCAGTTAAGTACATTTTGAATTCCGGACTTTTACTTGTAACAGTATTTCTATATTCCATCACCGATACTGTACTTTTACTTAAGTAAATAATTTTAGTACTTTTTCCACCACTGGTGTTTGGTACTCTTTGAATTATACTCCTCTTCTAGCTACCCTGATTTCCTCAACAAATGAAGACCGCAAAAGCATGTGTGTCATCTTGGATTCGAAAGCTTTGGCTATTAAAAAATAGCAGATATACAAGATCCATCTGCCTAATACATTAGACTGGCACTAGGTGTGCCTTAGTCCTGTGGAACTCCAGGCCCCCAGTGCCTGTATTTTTGTCACTAACATGTCAATATGGCGCCCCCAGGTGGACGATCCGAGCCAGCCCAACGACGAGGGCATCACTGCCCTGCACAACGCAGTGTGTGCCGGACACACGGAGATCGTCAAGTTCCTGGTGCAGTTTGGAGTCAACGTCAACGCAGCAGACAGCGACGGATGGTAAGTGGCCGCCGTTACACTCCTGATGACAAAAAAATCACATTATGTTTTCCATATGTATGTTTTCCCACAAAGTAAAGCCCTGCTTCATCAGACAAGGCCGTCACACAAAAGTAGTAAAAACAGCAGATTTACAAGCACACAATGCCTTGCCGTGCGAGGCGTTGTGTGCTTGTAGATCGGCTGTTTTCACTAGTTTAGTTAAATTTTTTTAAATGATAAAAACAAAAGGTTTTGGACATACAAGGTTTCCACCCGACAACGACGATATATAGCTTGCTGTAAACATAAAATGTAAAGATATTTTAAAATATATTTTTTAAGAGAAATGCCAGCTTCCTGATTTTATATACAGCCAGGAAGGGTGTAGTTAGGGTGTAGTGCTCTATATACCTGTAGCATTCTGAGATTTTCTGGCTACGCAAGACTAGGTTCTATCCTAACCTTTCTTTTGTTGATTAAGTCCTGTGTAAAATGATCCCAGAAAATGTGGTTTTAAACTGTAACTCTCTCTCTCTCTCTCTCTCTCTCTCTCTCTCTCTCTCTCTCTCTCTCTCTCTCTCTCTCTCTCTCTCTCTCTCTCTCTCTCTCTCTCTCTCTCTCTCTCTCTCTCTCTCTCTCTCTCTCTCTCTCTCTCTCTCTCTCTCTCTCTCTCTCTCTCTCTCTCTCTCTCTCTCTCTCTGTCTGTCTCTCTCTCTCTCTCTCTCTCTCTCTCTCTCTCTCTCTCTCTGTCTGTCTGTCTCAGGACGCCGCTGCACTGTGCGGCCTCCTGTAACAACGTGCAGGTGTGTAAGTTCCTGGTGGAGTCTGGAGCGGCGGTGTTCGCCATGACCTACAGCGACATGCAGACTGCTGCTGATAAGTGTGAGGAGATGGAGGAGGGATACACGCAGTGCTCCCAGTTCCTCTACGGTAAGAGTGTGTGTGTGTGTGTGTGTGTGTGTGTGTGTGTGTGTGTGTGTGTGTGTGTGTGTGTGTGTGTGTGTGTGTGTGTGTGTGTGTGTGTGTGTGTGGGGCTGTCACAATTATTACATGATCGTCTAATCGCAATTATTTGACATAATCGCGATTATTTTTCATAATCGTTTCCACGTTGAAAAATGTTCATTATATATTTTTTTAAAGTCGAAAATAGTGGAAATAGCAGATCTACAACAAGCTCGTACTGTAGATCGGCTATTTCCACTATTAATCTTCTTTTTTAAGTATAAAGTTGTCAAATATGTCATAATTTCTTTGTATATTTAGGTTATGTGTCATATCTGCCATGAGCAACTTCAAAGCCTAAAAGCCAACAAGTAATGTACGACAAAAACACAATTAAATCGTTAATCACAATTATTTGAGTGACAATAATCGTCATGTAAAATGTAATTATCGTGACAGCCATGTGTGTGTGTTCGGGATGGGACGACATTCGTTATTATTGTTTATCGTGATAAAGAAAACAGTCCGTCATGCACTGGGATCAATTCACCTTGTATTTGCCGAGCTGCATATCTAGTACCATTTTAAACCCTCTGATTGGTAAAACGGACCAGGAAATGACGTACTTGATACTGTCTCTTTTCACTCTCTATCAAATCTCGCTCTGCCAAAAAATTGCCGATCTACTATCTCACAATTGTAGATCTGCTATTTTTTTTTTTTTTTTTTTTTAACATTCCACCTCAGAATAATGGATGTTTGGGATGTTTTGATCATTGCGATAATATCGTAAATAGCCATAACTCTCACATGAAATGTTCATATCGTCCCATCCCAAATATTTAGAGATGGGAGGGTCCGCTGCTAAATACATATAATTCTGGGGGGTCCTTGAGATTAAAACTTTTGAGAACCACTGATCATAGAAACATAGGTTTTTCAAAAGCCTTAGAAGTAAGCCATTTACCATGAGAGGGAGTGGGTTGTTCTGGTAAATCAGCCAACAACCCACGACCCTTGAATGGTAAATTGCTTTTATACCACTTCTACCATATAAATGAAAGAAAACACAGTTGTAACTTGCAAGATCTTGGAAATGTTACAACTGCAACACAACAGTGGGCGGGGTCCATGAGCCAACTCAAGGTTGTTGACTGATTTACTACTGTTTTAAGCCAATCAGAATCCAGTATCTGAACATGTGACCACAAAAAGTGGTAGAAGGACATTTTTAGAATCGGGTCCTCAGGTCTTAACCCCCACCTCTCCCCCACTCCCCAGGCGTCCAGGAGAAGATGGGCATCATGAACCGGGGCGTGGTGTACGGCCTGTGGGACTATGCCGCCGAGAACTCCGACGAGCTGGCCTACCACGAGGGCGACTGCATGGCCATCGTACGCCGGGAGGACGAGGACGAGGTGGAGTGGTGGTGGGCGCGCACGGCCGCCGGCGCCGAGGGGTACATCCCCCGGAACCTGCTAGGGGTGAGTTCACTGAGGAAGATAATGATAGCCAGTGGTAGATCGATTTTCACAGTGCTTGATTGGTTAATCCATTTAGGAATTATTTAATACTTTAACTATTGAAAAATAACAGATCTACAAGCTCACAGCGTGGCACCGAGTGCCATGCTGTGAGCTTGTAGATCTGTAATTTTTTGAAAAAGTCACGAAAATGTGTGGATCTTTGAATATCGATTTTTTTAAGTGAACATTTGTAACTCAAATATTTGCTTCTGGGGGGTCCTGAAAATATATATATTTTGAGACGGGTGTCGGTGGCCAAATACATATTCTAGGGGTCCTTGACATGAAAGAGTTTGAGAACCACTGACGTAGAAACGTGTTTTTCAAAAAACCTTCTGAGGATTTAGAAGACACTTATAGAAGGGGTCAAAATTCAAATGTTCACGATTTTTCAAAAATATCACTTACCGCACCTTTAATTCATAATTGTACGTTTGGGTTCCGGGGAGACACCAAATGTATCTTTTGGGCCTTGAACTGCAAAGTTTGGGAGCCCCTGGATTTAACATTGTGTCCCTCTGTGTCTCCTGTCCTCCCAACAGCTCTACCCCAGAATAAAGCCCCGTCAGAGAAGCCTGGCTTAGAGGAGGACATGTCCCACTGTGTCAGACACACAGACAGACAGACAGACAGACAGACTGAGAGGACACAGACACTCACTGGACATCTTTAGCTGGGTGGACCACCAGAGACAAAGCAATCAAAATGAAGAACGTGGAAATAAGACCAAACCATATGAAGGATCTTTAAAAAATGAACTATGAACTATTATGAACACCACACTAACAGCTGGGCCCGGGAAACCACCGTACTTTTCTGGTCCAACTGGCACTTTTTTTATATAACGTCTCCACAGACAGGATTTCCACATCTATTTTTCCAGACCACTCCTTGATGTACTGTACACTAATGGCATTATGCTGTATTGCTCCCTTTCCTCTTTTTTTATTTTCTATTTTTTAACTTGTTTCATAATGAGATTTAAGCATCTGGGGCCGTTTATAATGCGACCCCCGAGCCATTCTGTTGGGATGTCAAATGGAATAGGGTTGCAATATTCTATCGGTTTACTTTTTTCGATTAATCGGATAATCGAGAAGGGGTTCAAATTTAAATTGTATTTTACTTTTTTTTATAATCAACTAAATCGATGAGTCTGACTGATTAACCACTTTAGCCCTATTTTATATTTCGTTCTACAATGGTGTTAAGAAAAAAACAGCCAAAATAGCCGATCTACAAGCTCATTAACTCGTAAATGGCTATTTTCACTGTTTCACTATTAGTGTCATTAACTGTTGCACCCCTAAATGGGAGCAAGCAGTATTTTACAGTAGAAAATGTGAATTATTTTTTGTCTTTACACCTTTATTTTTTTTAGTTATTTCTTCGAGCTTAACTGGTTGTTTTCGATAGGTTCACCACACAGTGCATGATATGAATGACAGGAGGATGATGATGATGAAGATGATCGTGATGATGATCGTGCTTTTTGAAAATGTCCCCCTTTCTGTTACCATGACAATCCCTTGAGGCTTGGTACTTTTGCCTTGGTCCTTTACTTGGCAAATATGCCTCAGTTTAACATAATATACAGTAATTAGCTGCATCAACAACAGCTGTACAGCTTTTCAAACTTGGATTCTTTCCTCAAACCACCATTCCAGCTCTGGATTCTAGAATGTGCAATGATCACCATGATGTGGTTGATGATTTTGCTTAACCCATTTAGGCCTAGAATTATTGAAAGCTTTAACCAGTGAAAAATAGCAGATATACAAGCTCCCCCCATCTCAAAATATTTAGTTCCAGGAACCCCCCAGAATCAAAATTTGAGTTACAAACGTTCGCTTTGAAAATACATATTATTCAACGATTTGCACACATTTTCACGACTTTTTCCAAAAATAGCAGATCTACAAGCTCGCAGCGCGGCAGTCGGTGCCGCGCTGTGAGCTTGTATATCTGCTATTTTTCAATAGTTAAAGCTTAAAATAATGTGACACAATAATGTGCACACGTTCTAAAAGAGAGAGACCTACTGCTTTGCGTTTGACTCTTCTGTGGTCGATGACACCCCAGAAGCCAGTCTCCTTCTCTTCCCCGGGCTGGCAATGTGGCCGAGATACCCACAGACATACTGATACTAACATATACTGCAGCAGGTTGAATATTGGTGTGAAGGAAATCATAGGCAAGAGACCAAGGAGGTGATATAATAATATGTTGTTTTTTTAATCACTTTATGATACAGATTGTTTTAGAGGCGTTGCGATGAGAAGGCCACTCTTGAAGGAGCACTCTTCACCCATGTTTCCCCCTTTCCCCCAACCCCATCTTCACATAATTAGTCCTTGCTAATCGTGGTTGTCGGGTGGAAACCTTTTTATCATTTAAAAAAAAATAACTAAACTAGTGAAAACAGCCGATCTACACACAACGCCTCGCACCGCGAGGCGTTGTGTGCTTGTAGATCGGCTGTTTTCACTACTTTCGTGCGACGGCCTTGTCTGATGAAGCAGGGCTTCGCTTCGCAAAAAAAAAACATACACATTTGAAACTTGGAGATACAAGGTTTCTACCCGACAACGACGGAATGACGATCGTTATAAGATGGCGCCCTTTCCGTCTAATCACTGTGACTGTGTCTCGTTGGTTGGCTGCTGGGGACAGGTCAGCAGCCTGCCTGTAGTACCACTGGTACCAGTGACATACATCATCAATGGGGGATTCCTGGCTAATAGAAACCCCGGCCTTTTCGCTTCCCTGGAGCCATTGTTCCACGTTTTGAAAGAAAGTTTGAAATCTTGTTTTGAAATGACCACTGTCATCATCATCGTGCTTATCGATGCCATCATCAATAAGCACGTTTTCCAATCATCCACGGCCCACCGCTGAGACAGCTTGTCGACGGCGTCCTGTAGTGAGCATTCCATAATTACAGTATAATAGTCCATGGGCCATACGAGATGTCGGTATCGGAAAGGTGGCAAAGGTTATCATGCATTTTTGAAAAGCTCTATATCTGTAGATTATAATTTGGTATGATAACCCTTTCTGAGACACAGCTAAATTGGTGTTATCAGCCGCTAGAGTTTTGCACAAAAAACATTCCTTGGGCTAAAAGACGGCCCCACAAGACTATGGTTTAGTGATGAAAAGTGATGAGTCATCACTTTTCACACTTTTGTAGGGGCCGTTTTAGCCCAATGAATGTTTTTTATGCAAAACAGATGTTTGCAATGGATTTAGAATCATGAAAAACCCCTAGTTTGACCCCTCATATGTTACTTAAAGCAGATTAATCTTTTGCTTTTTTTCCCTGTAATGTAAAGTTAATGGGACACCAACTCTAGCGGCTGATAACACCAATTTAGCTGTGTCTCAGAAAGGGTTATCATACCAAAATATAATCTACAGATATAGAGCTTTTCAAAAATGCATGATAACCTTTGCCACCTTTCCGATACCGACATCTCGTATGGCCCATGGACTATAATATGGATTCATATATTATATACAGTACGTACATACAATATGTATGGAGGTGATAAAGACGCAAACCGTTCCTTTAATCCAGTGGTTCTCAAAGTGGGCTCCAGGGGGGCCTCCCCAGGGGTCCTCGAGAGGGGTTCCAGGGGGTCCCCAACCAAATGTCTGATAGTTGTCTGTAACTCTGAGAGCATACGAATGGATTGTGTTCCATTTGTACCACAGTGTAGATTCGGGGTATCAAAATGGTATCAAATGGGCCATATCAAACTGGGCGGTCCTTGAAATGAAAATGGTTGAGAATCATTGCTATTAGTTGTTAAAAGGCTTCTTTTATGGGGGATCCGTGGCTGTGGGCTAATATGTGTCAATTTGGGGGGTCCTTGACATGAAAAAGAACCACTGATTTGATCCAAACCCTCTTCAATCTTTGTTGTTTTGTAGTAACGGTGAACGATGCCGTTCTCTTTATAACGAGTGCAGTTATTTTTTTTTAAGTCTCATGTTTCACTAAACCCGTCTGCCATCAGTTGATGCGTTCTAAATCCCAGACATCATGGCTGTCAACGCAGATATATTTATTTTTGCTACCTATCGTTCTATTTTCTTGTCCTCTTGGCAATATACTGTAACCACACACACACACACGTAGTATTTCCCACATTTACAATAAAAATACTTTGTACTACTAAGTATTTGTGGTGATTTTTATACTCGTTTCTGGCCATTTGGTGCCATTTCTCTTGAGTGTTATCTTAGGAGACTGGGGGTACGTAACAAAAGGTATCTTACCACACTGATCTCTTGCTTAGAATATCGGATTTTAACCTAAGATTCCATGATTTTATTCAATGCACCAAGAAAGAACATTGTGTGTGTGTGTGTGTGTGTGTGTGTGTGTGTGTGTGTGTGTGTGTGTGTGTGTGTGTGTGTGTGTGTGTGTGTGTGTGTGTGTGTGTGCGCGCGCAGAGCGTGTGCGTGTGCGCGCGTTGCACACACACAGTTGGCATTCACTGACTATGGGACAACTAGCAGGTGACACTGACTGCACAGACTACAACTGAATGGAATCATGACATGATATCATCGTATAGCGCCTGGGTATAGATAGGATCCTGCTGTAAGGAATATTTTCAGGCTAGTATATAATAGTAATGAAATGGTGCTAGGCCCACTCAGCTATGTTTACAATGATGTGCCTGCCTGGGACTGGGCCTGAACTTGGAGAAAATGGAAATAACAATACATTGACGTAATGAAATTGGGACACTTTTTTTGTATTGTTTGTTATTTATGGTACACTTGCATCATCACAAAGTGGTTTGTACTCTGTAATGATGCTTTGATAAAGTGTTTAAGTATGTCATCTTAAGTGTGTGTGTGTGTGCGTGCGTGCGTGCGTGCGTGCGTGCGTGCGTGCGTTGGTGACGAAACTTTTTTGCATACATCGACTAAGCCCCTCCCCTTCATTAACATACGGTCGTCTGCATTTTTTACGCGCTGGGAAACCTACCTTAACGCCCTCATTAGCATAATGTATGCGAGCATAATGTATGCGCACCACGCCCACACGCATTTCCAAACCACGCCCCGCCCCCAATTTGCATATGTCGACTAAGCTCCTCCCCTTCATTTACATACGGCCGCCTGCATTTTTTACGCGCTGGGAAACGCCACTTAACAGCCTCATTAGCATAATTTATGCGAACCACACCCACACGCATTTCCAAACCATGCACCGCCCCCAATTTGCATACGTTGACTAAGCTCCTCCCCTTCATTTACATACGGTCGTCTGCATTTTTACGCGCTGGGAAAGGCCACTTAACGCCCTCATTAGCATAATGTATGCGAGCATAATGTATGCGCACCACGCCCACACGCATTTCCAAACCACGCCCCGCCCCCAATTTGCATATGTCGACTAAGCTCCTCCCCTTCATTTACATACGGCCGCCTGCATTTTTTACGCGCTGGGAAACGCCACTTAACAGCCTCATTAGCATAATTTATGCGGACCACACCCACACGCATTTCCAAACCATGCCCCGCCCCCAATTTTTTTAAGTCGACTAAACTCCTCCCCTTCATTTACATACGGTCGTCTGCTTTTTTTACACGCTGGGAAACCTACCTTAACGCCCTCATTAGCATAATGTATGCGAGCATAATGTATGCGCACCACGCCCACACGCATTTCCAAACCACGCCCCGCCCCCAATTTGCATATGTCGACTAAGCTCCTCCCCTTCATTTACATACGGCCGCCTGCATTTTTTACGCGCTGGGAAACGCCACTTAACAGCCTCATTAGCATAATTTATGCGAACCACACCCACACGCATTTCCAAACCATGCACCGCCCCCAATTTGCATACGTTGACTAAGCTCCTCCCCTTCATTTACATACGGTCGTCTGCATTTTTACGCGCTGGGAAAGGCCACTTAACACCCTCATTAGCATAATGTATGCGAGCATAATGTATGCGCACCACGCCCACACGCATTTCCAAACCACGCCCCGCCCCCAATTTGCATATGTCGACTAAGCTCCTCCCCTTCATTTACATACGGCCGCCTGCATTTTTTACGCGCTGGGAAACGCCACTTAACAGCCTCATTAGCATAATTTATGCGGACCACACCCACACGCATTTCCAAACCATGCCCCGCCCCCAATTTTTTTAAGTCGACTAAACTCCTCCCCTTGATTTACATACGGTCGTCTGCTTTTTTTACGCGCTGGGAAACCTACCTTAACGCCCTCATTAGCATAATGTATGCGAGCATAATGTATGCGCACCACGCCCACACGCATTTCCAAACCACGCCCCGCCCCCAATTTGCATATGTCGACTAAGCTCCTCCCCTTCATTTACATACGGCCGCCTGCATTTTTTACGCGCTGGGAAACGCCACTTAACAGCCTCATTAGCATAATTTATGCGAACCACACCCACACGCATTTCCAAACCATGCACCGCCCCCAATTTGCATACGTTGACTAAGCTCCTCCCCTTCATTTACATACGGTCGTCTGCATTTTTACGCGCTGGGAAAGGCCACTTAACGCCCTCATTAGCATAATTTATGCGAGCATAATGTATGCGCACCACGCCCACACGCATTTCCAAACCATGCCCCGCCCCCAATTTGCATATGTCGTCTAAGCTCCTCCCCTTCATTTACATACGGTCATCTGCATTTTTTACGCGCTGGGAAAGGCCACTTAACAGCCTCATTAGCATAATTTATGCGAACCACACCCACACGCATTTCCAAACCATGCCCCGCCCCCAATTTTTTTAAGTCGACTAAACTCCTCCCCTTCATTTACATACGGTCGTCTGCTTTTTTTACGCGCTGGGAAACCTACCTTAACGCCCTCATTAGCATAATGTATGCGAGCATAATGTATGCGCACCACGCCCACACGCATTTCCAAACCACGCCCCGCCCCCAATTTGCATATGTCGACTAAGCTCCTCCCCTTCATTTACATACGGCCGCCTGCATTTTTTACGCGCTGGGAAACGCCACTTAACAGCCTCATTAGCATAATTTATGCGGACCACACCCACACGCATTTCCAAACCATGCCCCGCCCCCAATTTTTTTAAGTCGACTAAACTCCTCCCCTTCATTTACATACGGTCGTCTGCTTTTTTTACACGCTGGGAAACCTACCTTAACGCCCTCATTAGCATAATGTATGCGAGCATAATGTATGCGCACCACACCCACACGCATTTCCAAACCATGCACCGCCCCCAATTTGCATACGTTGACTAAGCTCCTCCCCTTCATTTACATACGGTCGTCTGCATTTTTACGCGCTGGGAAAGGCCACTTAACGCCCTCATTAGCATAATTTATGCGAGCATAATGTATGCGCACCACGCCCACACGCATTTCCAAACCATGCCCCGCCCCCAATTTGCATATGTCGTCTAAGCTCCTCCCCTTCATTTACATACGGTCATCTGCATTTTTTACGCGCTGGGAAAGGCCACTTAACAGCCTCATTAGCATAATTTATGCGAACCACACCCACACGCATTTCCAAACCATGCCCCGCCCCCAATTTTTTTAAGTCGACTAAACTCCTCCCCTTCATTTGCATACGGTCGTCTGCTTTTTTACGCGCTGGGAAACCTACCTTAACGCCCTCATTAGCATAATGTATGCGAGCATAATGTATGCGCACCACGCCCACACGCATTTCCAAACCACGCCCCGCCCCCAATTTGCATATGTCGACTAAGCTCCTCCCCTTCATTTACATACGGCCGCCTGCATTTTTTACGCGCTGGGAAACGCCACTTAACAGCCTCATTAGCATAATTTATGCGAACCACACCCACACGCATTTCCAAACCATGCACCGCCCCCAATTTGCATACGTTGACTAAGCTCCTCCCCTTCATTTACATACGGTCGTCTGCATTTTTACGCGCTGGGAAAGGCCACTTAACAGCCTCATTAGCATAATGTATGCGCACCACGCCCACACGCATTTCCAAACCATGCCCCGCCCCCAATTTGCATATGTCGTCTAAGCTCCTCCCCTTCATTTACATACGGTCATCTGCATTTTTTACGCGCTGGGAAAGGCCACTTAACAGCCTCATTAGCATAATTTATGCGAACCACACCCACACGCATTTCCAAACCATGCCCCGCCCCCAATTTTTTTAAGTCGACTAAACTCCTCCCCTTCATTTACATACGGTCGTCTGCATTTTTTACGCGCTGGGAAACGCCACTTAACAGCCTCATTTGCATAATGTATGCGCACCACACCCACACGCATTTCCAAACCATGCCCCGCCCCCCCTCATTTGCATAAGTCGGCTTAATTTACATAATTAATGCGTGCGACGCCCACAAAACTCATTACGTTAGGCCCACTCATTAAGTCAGACTCCTCCCTCTTGTTGAAACCACGCCCACTCATTAAGTTAGACTCCTCCCACTCATTAAGTTTGACTCCACCTCTTGTATTTGCGTCCACGTCAGCGCGGTGAAGAGAACGCTTGTCATGCGGCCTCATTTACATAATTAATGCAGACCACGCCCCAACCTCATTTACATGATTAATGCAGACCACGCCCCCAATTTGAATAATTAGTCTAATTAGCCCCGCCCCCTGCATTCGCGTATAATTAGCAACAAGACGCGCGCGTCAAATGCATGTTGTGCAGGCTCATTTACGTAATTGATGCAGACCACGCCCCAACCTCATTTACATAATTAATGCAGACCGCGCCCCCAATTTGAATAATTAGGCTAATTAGCCCCACCCCCTGCATTCGCGTGTAATTAGCAACAAGACGCGCGCGTCAAATGCATGTTGTGCAGTCTCATTTACATAATTAATGCAGACCACGCCCCCAACCTCATTTACATGCCATGCCCCCAATTTGAATAATTAGGCTAATTAGCTCCGCCCCCTGCATTCGCGTGCAATAAGCAACAAGACGCGCGCGTGGAATGCATGTTGTGCAGTCTCATTTACATAATTAATGCAGACCACGCCCCCAACCTCATTTGCATAATTACGGCAGACCACGCCCCCAACCTAATTTGCATAATTACTGCAAACCATGCCCCCAACACATTTGCATAATTAATTAGGCTAATTAGCAACAAGACGCGCACGTCGAATGCATGTTGTGCAGTCTCATTTACATAATTAATGCAGACCACGCCCCCAACCTCATTTGCATAATTAATGCAGCCTCATTTACATAATAATCATTTGCATAATTAATGTAGCCTCATTTACATAACAATATGTAAATGAGATTATTTATTTATTTATTTATTTATTTATTTATTTATTTATTTATTGAGGAAGGAAGAAAGAAAGAAAGAAAGAAAGAAAGAAAGAAAGAAAGAAAGAAAGAAAGAAAGGTTGCACGCTATTTAATTATTTATTTATTTATTTATTGAAGGAAGGAAGGAAGGAAGGAAGGAAGGAAGGAAGGAAGAAAGATGTACGCTATTTGTTTATATATATTTATTTATTTATTTAGCCGATAGGCAGACGCCTGGGGGGGGGGGCGGAGACCCGATTCCGGATAAGCGGTTGAAGATGGATGGATGGATGGATGGATGGATGGATGGATGGATGGAAGGAAACATAGTCGGGAGGGAAATAAATAAATACATAAATAAATGAATGAATGAATGAATGAATAAATAAATAAATAAATAAATAAATAAATAAATAAATAAATAAATAAATAAATAAATAAATAAATAGTCAGTCTCGACAGGGGCCTCATATAATAATAATAATTAATGAAATAAATAAAGCTCCTTTTAGTTGACCTTGTACCAGTGAGCCCAGCCAGTGCAGGGGGCGGGGCCATAATTAATTAATTAATTATTTAAAGAATCAGTAGCCTACGCAGTCGGGGGAAAGTTAGTTGCCGGGGCCAATGTGTCCTTTCGGCCTGGTGCAGACAGGGAAATAATTAATTCATTCATTCATTCATTAAATAAATACAGCCAAGGAGTGTGTGTGTGTGTGTGTGTGTGTGTGTGTGTGTGTGTGTGTGTGTGTGTGTGTGTGTGTGCAACGTTTGGCATGGATAAATAAATAATTAAACCAGTAAGACTCCCTAATATATACTGCGTGGCGATTTGCGTGATTTTAGGGCAAAATCTGTAGGAGTAGTGTCCAGAATGGGTTTCGCCTCATGGTGGCGCTAGAAGAGGAGGAGAGAATCGATGGGTGGAGGGCAAGGACTGTCTGTGCAAAATTTGGCACGGATCGGCCAGCGGTTGCAGAGATAGGTTGCAGAGATATGAGCAGTGCAAAAGTGTGACGGACATACAGACAGCTGGTCGAGGTTTCGATAGTAACTGCGACCTGACGGTCGCAATCATTCATTTGTCAGCCTCGACAGTGGCGGCGCCCAAAACAGCTGATCCACAAGCTCACATATGCAGCCTTGTAGATCGGCTGTTTTTATTGTTTTATTTTTTAAATTGTTTCCCCTGCATAGTGCTTTGTTCTATCCGTCATTCAATGTTATATGAGATACTTCAATGGTTTCCTGTGGAAATAAGCTTAGTCTTTTCTAGGATCTCCTTTTAGTTGACCTTGTACCAGTGAACTGTACTGTCAATGACACTGTATACCTATGACAGTCCTATATCAATAATTAGTTCATTCATGAATGACTTCCCTGTGGAAATAAGCCAACAACATTACTGGGATCTCCTTTTAGTTGGGCTTGTACCAAATCATGTTTATTACGTATCTATCTATCTCTCTATCTTCCTATCAATTAGTCACATGCATTCACATTGCACTGAATGCACGCACGCACAGGTCAGCTCAGCTTAGCAGCTGGCTTTTTTTTTTTTTTTTTTTTTCTCTCAGAGCTCCAGACTCAGACACCGAGGTCTCGGAGGGCACCCAAGCCGGACTGCGTGCTCTGGCTGCGGCCGCGAAGCGGCCGCGGCCCCCCTCAACCCCCTGGAGCCAGGTAGAGTCTGGTGAAATAAGAACCTATCTCCCGCTATTGACACTAGCTGCCATGGCAGCTACGCTAGAAAACCCAAACCACGTAACCAATCAAGCCAGCCATGGCCCCCCAGCCCATGGGATACATTCTCCTGGCAGCCGGTTGGCTCTCCCCAATCACCTGACCAGGAAGTGTTCTCTCTCCTTCTCTGTTTACCTAGGAGCAGACGCATGAGTTGAGTGTTGCTTCAAACTATGTCAAGGGATGTATATAGATGTCACATTGCTCTGTTCAATTGCTCTTTAAACAACTTGGGACAACATGAGACGACGCTGTGTACATTTGGACACAAGACGTGGGTCAACGTGCCTTGTGAGGAGAGGAGAGGAGGTGATGCACCATGGTGTCATGAACTTCAAACAGAAGCAGCGCGAGGAACAGGCAGAACCAGACGGCACTGAGGGTGAGAGGAATGAAAATAATGCTGTAATGCTTTGTCACAAAGATTGTATTTAGTTATAATATTCTAAATGAACTAAGCCAGTGGTTCTCAAACCTTTTCATGTGAAGGACCCCCAAAATGATATTTATTTGGCCACGGACCCCCATCTCAAAATATTTAGTTCCAGGGACCACCCAGAAGCAAAATGTGAGTTACAAACGTTCGCTTTGAAAATACATATATTCAAAGATTTGCACACATTTTCACGACTCTTTCAAAAATAGCAGATCTACAAGCTCGCAGCGCGGCACTCGGTGCCGCGCTGTGAGCTTGTATATCTGCTATTTTTCAATAGCTAAAGCATTCAATAATTCTAGACCTAAACGGCTTAAGAGCCTCTTGAAACGAGCACCTCCTCTTTTTCTGCTTCGAAACACCGAAGCAGGCGGACATTATCTGGACGCAAACACATAGATTTAGTCTCTCTTGCTTTCTTTATTTTATTTGTTTTGTGTTGCTGCTTGGGATTCCTGATGCCTCTGTGGCGCGGCTCACCGGTGGTGTGATTGTGTTCTGCAGGGCAAGAGGACCAACCTGCGTAAGAACGGCTCGGAGCGCATCAGCCACAGCATGAGGGTCAAGTTCAACCCGCTGGCTCTGCTGCTGGACTCCTCGCTGGAGGGAGAGTTTGACCTGGTGCAGAGGATCATCTACGAGGTGAGGAAGCTGCTCCGATCGATCGGTGGCAGATTTAAATTAGCCGATTTATTCAATTAATGATGCGATCGGCCGTCACCGATCCGGAAAGCGTATCTTTTATAATATAGCTGCTCAGTTTACATCCTAAATGGCTGTTGCCACACAGCACAGTCTGATTGGTAGAACACGTTTGGTGGTGGAAGTAATGCAACTGCAGACATCCTTTTGTTAGGTATATTAGTTTAAATAATTTTGAATTCATGTTTCTATAATTTGCAATAATTCAACTGTATGGCATGCTAATGTTTTGTATTTGACATTGTATTTTATTACTACATACGTAATTAATCAATAATCATCTATAACAGAGGTTAAATATTTTCCTTTAAAAATAAATCGGTATCGGCGGATCATGAAAAAATAAATCGGTGATCGGAATCGACCTCCAAAAAAGTGATCGGAGCATCCCGGAGCACTGGTTCCCATTTAGGGATGGGACGATATGAAAGTTTCATGTCCCGATTATTGTGACCAAAGAAATGGTGATTTACAATCGCGATAATCAAAATATCCCCAACATTATCCCGGTGGCGGAACATTTGCCAAAAAAAAATCAGATCTACAAGCTCACAACGCATTACGGTTGCGACGCGTTGTGAGCTTGAAGGTCGGCTATTTTTTGGGCAAAGAGATTTGGTAGAGAGTGAAAAAAAGACTATCAAGTATGTTATTTCCAGGTTAGTTTTATCGAGGGTTTAAATGGTAATGGATGGGACGATAATCGTTGTCGTTTATGCAACTCGGCAAATAAAAGGTGAATTGATCCCAGTGCATGACGGAGGATAATTTCGCGGTTTCATGTTTTTTTTATCACGATAACCGACAATAACGATTATCGTCCCATCCCTAGTTCCCCAACAGTGGGTCGGGACCAGTGTTGGTCGTGTCGCGCACGTACAGCTTGTAGATCGGTTGTTTGGGTCCCGGGGCAAACCTCTAATTTCAATTGATTATTATCACTAATTAACCACTTCAACCCTATTTACATTTCGGCCATTTGAAAATAGCCGATCTCATCGCGACACATTGTGAGCTTTCAAAAGATTTTTACGAGTTACTTTACTTACTTACTTTTAAGTACATTTTTATGCCAATACTTTAGTCTCTCTTGCTTTCTTTATTTTATTTGTTTTGTGTTGCTGCTTGGGATTCCTGATGCCTCTGTGGCGCGGCTCACCGGTGGTGTGATTGTGTTCTGCAGGGCAAGAGGACCAACCTGCGTAAGAACGGCTCGGAGCGCATCAGCCACAGCATGAGGGTCAAGTTCAACCCGCTGGCTCTGCTGCTGGACTCCTCGCTGGAGGGAGAGTTTGACCTGGTGCAGAGGATCATCTACGAGGTGAGGAAGCTGCTCCGATCGATCGGTGGCAGATTTAAATTAGCCGATTTATTCAATTAATGATGCGATCGGCCGTCACCGATCCGGAAAGCGTATCTTTTATAATATAGCTGCTCAGTTTACATCCTAAATGGCTGTTGCCACACAGCACAGTCTGATTGGTAGAACACGTTTGGTGGTGGAAGTAATGCAACTGCAGACATCCTTTTGTTAGGTATATTAGTTTAAATAATTTTGAATTCATGTTTCTATAATTTGCAATAATTCAACTGTATGGCATGCTAATGTTTTGTATTTGACATTGTATTTTATTACTACATACGTAATTAATCAATAATCATCTATAACAGAGGTTAAATATTTTCCTTTAAAAATAAATCGGTATCGGCGGATCATGAAAAAATAAATCGGTGATCGGAATCGACCTCCAAAAAAGTGATCGGAGCATCCCGGAGCACTGGTTCCCATTTAGGGATGGGACGATATGAAAGTTTCATGTCCCGATTATTGTGACCAAAGAAATGGTGATTTACAATCGCGATAATCAAAATATCCCCAACATTATCCCGGTGGCGGAACATTTGCCAAAAAAAAATCAGATCTACAAGCTCACAACGCATTACGGTTGCGACGCGTTGTGAGCTTGAAGGTCGGCTATTTTTTGGGCAAAGAGATTTGGTAGAGAGTGAAAAAAAGACTATCAAGTATGTTATTTCCAGGTTAGTTTTATCGAGGGTTTAAATGGTAATGGATGGGACGATAATCGTTGTCGTTTATGCAACTCGGCAAATAAAAGGTGAATTGATCCCAGTGCATGACGGAGGATAATTTCGCGGTTTCATGTTTTTTTTATCACGATAACCGACAATAACGATTATCGTCCCATCCCTAGTTCCCCAACAGTGGGTCGGGACCAGTGTTGGTCGTGTCGCGCACGTACAGCTTGTAGATCGGTTGTTTGGGTCCCGGGGCAAACCTCTAATTTCAATTGATTATTATCACTAATTAAACACTTCAACCCTATTTACATTTCGGCCATTTGAAAATAGCCGATCTCATCGCGACACATTGTGAGCTTTCAAAAGATTTTTACGAGTTACTTTACTTACTTACTTTTAAGTACATGTTTATGCCAATACTTTTGTACTTTCAGTCAAGTACATTTTGAATTTCCGGACTTTTACTTGTAACAGAGTATTTCTATATTCCATCACTGATACTTTTAAGTAAAGAATTTTAGTACTTTATCCACCACTGGTGTTTGGTACTATTTGGCCATTCGAAAGTAGCAGATATACAAGATCCATCAGCCTAATATATTAGGCTGACAGGTGTGCCTGGAGCTCAGACCAGGCCCCAGTGCCTGTATTTCTGTGACTAACAAGTCAATATGGCGCCCCCAGGTGGACGATCCGAGCCAGCCCAACGATGAGGGCATCACTGCCCTGCACAACGCTGTGTGTGCCGGACACACAGAGATCGTCAAGTTCCTGGTGCAGTTTGGAGTCAACGTCAACGCTGCAGACAGCGACGGATGGTAAGTGGCCGCCGTTACAATCGTGATGACGAAAAATCACATTATGTTTTCCATATGTATGGAAAGTAAAGCCCTGCTTCATCAGACAAGGCCGTCGCACAAAAGTAGTGAAAACAGCAGATTTACAAGCACACAATGCCTCGCGGTGCGAGGCGTTGTGTGCTTGTAGATTGCCTGTTTTCACTAGTTTAGTTCATTTTTTTTAAATGATGAAAACAAACGGTTTTGGACATACAAGGTTTCCACCCGACAATGACGATATATAGCTTGCTGCTTAGAAAAAAATTAAATAGGGCTGTCACGATTATTATATAATCGTCTAATCGCAATTATTTGACATAATCGCAAATATTTTGTCATAATCGTGAATTTTGAAAAATGCTCATACTTTTCAAACATTTTCAGAAATAGTGGAAATAGCAGATCTACAAGCTCACAATTGTGAGCTTGTAGATCGGCTATTTCCACTATCAATGTACTTTTTTTAAGTATAAAGTTATCAAATATTTCATATTTTCTTTGTATGTTTAGGTTATGTGTCATATCTGCCATGTGCAACTTCAAAGCCTAAAAGCCAAACAGTAATGTAATTGTCAACGACAAAAACACAATTAAATCGTTAATCGCAGTAATTTGAGTGACAATTAATCGTCATGTAAGATGCCATAATCGTGACAGCCCTAAATGTAAACATAAAATGTAAAGATATGTTAAAATGTATTTTTTTAAGAGAAATGCCAGCTTGAGGGGCGGCATAGCTCAGGGGTAGAGAAACCGTTATTAGAGCACGAAGGGTTCCCGAAGGGTTCCCAGTTCGAATCCGGGCTCCCCCTGAGTTAATGTCGAAGGGTCCTTGGGCAAGACTCTGAACCCCTAATTGCTCCCGGTGAGTAGGTTGGTACCTTGCATGGTTTCCTCCGCCACCGGTGTATGAATGTGTGCGTGAATGTGTGAATGTAATGCACAATCTATGTAAAGCGCTTTGGATAAAAGCGCTATATAAATGCACCATTTACCATTTACCATTTTCCTGATTTTATATACAGCCAGGAAGGGTGTAGTTAGGGTGTAGTGCTCAAATACCTGTAGATGTTCTGGCTACGCGAGACTAGGTTCTATCCTAACCTTTCTTTTTTGTCAATTAAGTCCTGTGTAAAATGACCCCAGAAAATGCGGTTGTAAACTGTAACTCTCTCTCTCTCTCTCTCTCTCTCTCTCTCTCTCTCTCTCTCTCTGTCTGTCTCTCTCTCTCTCTCTCTCTCTCTCTCTCTCTCTCTCTCTCTGTCTGTCTCAGGACGCCGCTGCACTGTGCGGCCTCCTGTAACAACGTGCAGGTGTGTAAGTTCCTGGTGGAGTCTGGAGCGGCGGTGTTCGCCATGACCTACAGCGACATGCAGACTGCTGCTGATAAGTGTGAGGAGATGGAGGAGGGATACACGCAGTGCTCCCAGTTCCTCTACGGTAAGAGTGTGTGTGTGTGTGTGTGTGTGTGTGTGTGTGTGTGTGTGTGTGTGTGTGTGTGTGTGTGTGTGTGTGTGATTTATTATTGTTTATTGTGATTAAAAAACATAATCATAACGTGGAGATTTAGATTTATCGTGAGATTGTCCTCTGTCATGCACTGGGATCAATTCACCTTTTATTTGCCAAGCTGCATATCAGGCACCATTTAAACCCTCTATGATTGGTAAAACTGACCAGGAAATAACGTACTTGATACTGTCTCTTTTCACACTCTCTGCCAAAAAATAGGCAATCTATAGCTCACAATGCGGAGCTTGTGGATCTGCTATTTTTCAACGACAAAATGATGGTCGTTATAAGATGGCTCCGTTTCCGTCTAATTTTTGCAAGTCTTTGAATATATTTTTTTAAAAGCGAACATTTGTAACTCAAATATTGCTTCTAGGTGGTCCCTGGAACGACATATTTTAAGATGGGGGTCCGCTGCTAAATACATATAATACCGGGGGGGTCCTTGACATTAAAATGTTTGAGAACCACTGATCACAGGTTTAACAAGAACCTTAGCAGGGCATTTTTTAGAATCAGGTCCTCAGGTCATAACCCCCACCTCTCCCCCACTCCCCAGGCGTCCAGGAGAAGATGGGCATCATGAACCGGGGCGTGGTGTACGGCCTGTGGGACTACGCCGCCGAGAACGCCGACGAGCTGTCCTACCACGAGGGCGACTGCATGGCCATCGTGCGCCGGGAGGACGAGGACGAGGTGGAGTGGTGGTGGGCGCGCACGGCCGCCGGCGCCGAGGGGTACATCCCCCGGAACCTGCTAGGGGTGAGTTCACGGAGGAAGATAATGATAGCCAGTGGCAGAACGATTTTCACAGTGCTTGATCGGCTTTCGGGCCCAAACTCCAAAATGTTAATTTTCTTGAAAATGAGTTCAAGTGGAGTTGGGAGGTTTTGACCGACGTGCTTTTTACTACTTTTCATTGGTTCAATATTATTTTAACCAACACACAGACGTAAAGGGTGTTCAATAGCACATATTTATGAAAACAAGAGAGGGCCAATCGGGTGGAGTTAGCTGGTTTGGCAGAAAGTGTGGAGTTAGGAGGTTTTGGCCCAAGCACTTTTTACTACTTTCCATTGGTTCAATATTATTTTAACCAACACTCAGATGTAAAGAGTGTTCAATAGCCCTGATTTATGCAAAAAGAAATCAAAAACCTCAAAAATGGAGTTAAGAGGTTTTGGCCAGACAGTGACGATACAATCCGATAGTAATCATTGCTATAGAGTCTTTGTTCAGTAACAGGTGTCTCCCTGTTTCTTCAGCTCTTTAATAAACAGAATAAATCAACCTTTTTTGGTTGGGATACAGATTTTATCCAATCAGGAACTCATACAGGATACAGGTTAAACAAGTGGTATCGGAAGCGATGACACAAAGAAATGAGCAGACAAAATGGAACTGGAACAATATATCATTGAAGCTGATAAATGGGTTCTCTCTTATAATTGGTTTAAAATTTCCAACCCACCTAAAAGAATATTTTCTGTTCTGAGACAGGGAGACTGTTACAAAAAATATACATATATAAAACTCTATAGCAGTGATTAATAATGGCGGCAGTGGCTCAGGGGTAGAGTTGCCGTCTTAGAACACGGAGGGTTCCCGAAGGGTTCCCAGTTCGATCCCGGGCTCCTCCAGAGTTGGTGTCGAAGAGTCCTTGAGCAAGACTCTGAACCCCTAATTGCTTCCGGGGATAATGTTTAATGTTTAACAAAAACAAAAATGTCACTTACCCTACCTTTAATTCATAATTATACGTTTGGGTTCCGGGGAGACACCAAATGTATCTTTTGGGCCCTGAGCTGCAAAGATTGGGAGCCCCTGGATTTAACGTTGTGTCCCTTAACCCATTTAGGCCTAGAATTATTGAATGCTTTAGCTATTGAAAAATAGCAGATCTACAAGCTCACAGCGTGGCACCGAGTGCCGCGCTGCAAGCTTGTAGATCTGCTATTTTTGAAAAAGTTGTGAAAATGTGTGCAAATCTTTGAATATATGTATTTTTAAAGCGAACGTTTGTAACTCAAATTTTGCTTCTGGGGTGGTCCCTGGAACTAGATATTTTGAGATGGGGGTCCGTGGCCAAATAAATATCATTTTGGGGGTACTTCACATGAAAATGTTTGAGAACCACTGACATAGTAGTCTCTCAAGAACAGACTAACTGAGCTCCAGTTCAAGTGAAAAGAACCTTTTCTTTGACGATGGCTCGCCAGATTGCTGACATCGAAACATAGATTTTTCAAAAAACCTTAGAAGGATTCAAATGACACTTATAGAATCGGGTCAAAATTCTAATTTTCATGATTTTTCAAAAATAGCAGATCTACAAGCTCGCAGCGCGGCACTCGGTGCCGCGCTGTGAGCTTGTATATCTGCTATTTTTCAATAGTTAAAGCATAAAATAATGTTCTAACTGGGTTTATGTCTCCTGTCCTCCCAACAGCTCTACCCCAGAATAAAGCCCCGTCAGAGAAGCCTGGCTTAGAGGAGGACATGTCCCACTGTGTCAGACACACAGACAGACAGACTGAGAGGACACAGACACTCACTGGACATCTTCAGCTGGGTGGACCACCAGAGACAAAGCAATCAAAATGAAGAACGTGGAAATAAGACCAAACCATATGAAGGATCTTTAAAAAAATGAACTATGAACTATTATGAACACCACACTAATAGCTGGGCCCGGGAAACCACAGTACGTTTCTGGTCCAACTGGCACTTTTTTTATATAACGTCTCCACAGACAGGATTTCCACATCTATTTTTCCAGACCACTCCTTGATGTACTGTACACTAATGGCATTATGCTGTATTGCTCCCTTTCCTTTTTTTTATTTTCTATTTTTTAACTTGTTTCATAATGAGATTTAAGCATCTGGGGCCGTTTATAATGCGTGCGACCCCCGAGCCATTCTGTTGGGATGTCAAATGGAATAGGGTTGCAATATTCTATCGGTTTACTTTTTTCGATTAATCGGATAATCGAGAAGGGGTTCAAATTTAAATTGTATTTTACTTTTTTTTATAATCAACTAAATCGACGAGTCTGACTGATTAACCACTTTAGCCCTATTTTATATTTCGTTCTACAATGGTGTTAAGAAAAAAACAGCCAAAATAGCCGATCTACAAGCTCATTAACTCGTAAATGGCTATTTTCACTGTTTCACTATCAATTAGTGTCATTAACTGTTGCGCCCCTAAATCGGAGCAAGCAGTATTTTACAGTAGAAAATGTGAATTAATTTTTGTCTTTACACTTTTTTTTTTGTTTGTTCTTTTTTCTAGCTTAACTGGTTGTTTTCGATAGGTTCACCACACAGTGCATGATATGAATGACAGGAGGATGATGATGATGAAGAAGATGATCGTGATGATGATGATCGTGCTTTTTGAAAATGTCCCCCTTTCTGTTACCGTGACAATCCCTTGAGGCTTGGTACTTTTGCCTTGGTCCTTTACTTGGCAAATATGCCTCAGTTTAACATAATATACAGTAATGGCTGCATCAACAACAGCTCTACAGCTTTTCAAACTTGGATTCTTTCCTCAAACCACCATTCCAGCTCTGGATTCTAGAATGTGCAATGATCACCATGATGTGGTTGATGATTTTGCTTAAAAAAAAAGAGAGAGACCTACTGCTATGCTTTTGACTCTTCTGTGGTCGATGACACCCAAGAAGCCAGCCTCCTTCTCTTCCCCGGGCTGGCAATGTGGCCGAGATACCCACAGACATACATATACTAACATATACTGCAGCAGGTTGAATATTGGTGTGAAGGAGATCATAGGCAAGAGACCAAGGAGGTGATATAATAATATGTCGTTTTTTTAATCACTTTATTATACAGATTGTTTTAGAGGCGTTGCGATGAGAAGGCCACTCTTGAAGGAGCACTCTTCACCCATGTTTCCCCTTTCCCCCAACCCCATCTTCACATAATTAGTCCTTGCTAATCGTGGTTGTCGGGTGGAAACCTTTTTATCATTTAAAAAAAAATAACTAAACTAGTGAAAACAGCCGATCTACAAGCACACAACGCCTCGCACCGCGAGGCGTTGTGTGCTTGTAGATCGGCTGTTTTCACTACTTTCGTGCGACGGCCTTGTCTGATGAAGCAGGGCTTCGCTTCGCAAAAAAAAAACATACACATTTGAAACTTGGAGATACAAGGTTTCTACCCGACAACGACGGAATGATGATCGTTATAAGATGGCGCCGTTTCCGTCTAATCACTGTGACTGTGTCTCGTTGGTTGGCTGCTGGGGACAGGTCAGCAGCCTGCCTGTAGTACCACTGGTACCAGTGACATACATCATCAATGGGGGATTCCTGGCTAATAGAAACCCCGGCCTTTTCGCTTCCCTGGAGCCATTGTTCCATGTTTTGAAAGAAAGTTTGAAATCTTGTTTTGAAATGACCACTGTCATCATCATCGTGCTTATCGATGCCATCATCAATAAGCACGTTTTCCAACCATCCACGGCCCACCGCTGAGACAGCTTGTCGACGGCGTCCTGTAGTGAGCATTCCATAATTACAGTATAATAGTCCATGGGCCATACGAGATGTCGGTATCGGAAAGGTGGCAAAGGTTATCATGCATTTTTGAAAAGCTCTATATCTGTAGATTATAATTTGGTATGATAACCCTTTCTGAGACACAGCTAAATTGGTGTTATCAGCCGCTAGAGTTTTGCACAAAAAACATTCCTTGGGCTAAAAGACGGCCCCACAAGACTATGGTTTAGTGATGAAAAGTGATGAGTCATCACTTTTCACACTTTTGTAGGGGCCGTTTTAGCCCAATGAATGTTTTTTATGCAAAACAGATGTTTGCAATGGATTTAGAATCATGAAAAACCCCTAGTTTGACCCCTCATATGTTACTTAAAGCAGATTAATCTTTTGCTTTTTTTCCCTGTAATGTAAAGTTAATGGGACACCAACTCTAGCGGCTGATAACACCAATTTAGCTGTGTCTCAGAAAGGGTTATCATACCAAAATATAATCTACAGATATAGAGCTTTTCAAAAATGCATGATAACCTTTGCCACCTTTCCGATACCGACATCTCGTATGGCCCATGGACTATAATATGGATTCATATATTATATACAGTACGTACATACAATATGTATGGAGGTGATAAAGACGCAAACCGTTCCTTTAATCCAGTGGTTCTCAAAGTGGGCTCCAGGGGGGCCTCCCCAGGGGTCCTCGAGAGGGGTTCCAGGGGGTCCCCAACCAAATGTCTGATAGTTGTCTGTAACTCTGAGAGCATACGAATGGATTGTGTTCCATTTGTACCACAGTGTAGATTCGGGGTATCAAAATGGTATCAAATGGGCCATATCAAACTGGGCGGTCCTTGAAATGAAAATGGTTGAGAATCATTGCTATTAGTTGTTAAAAGGCTTCTTTTATGGGGGATCCGTGGCTGTGGGCTAATATGTGTCAATTTGGGGGGTCCTTGACATGAAAAAGAACCACTGATTTGATCCAAACCCTCTTCAATCTTTGTTGTTTTGTAGTAACGGTGAACGATGCCGTTCTCTTTATAACGAGTGCAGTTATTTTTTTTTAAGTCTCATGTTTCACTAAACCCGTCTGCCATCAGTTGATGCGTTCTAAATCCCAGACATCATGGCTGTCAACGCAGATATATTTATTTTTGCTACCTATCGTTCTATTTTCTTGTCCTCTTGGCAATATACTGTAACCACACACACACACACGTAGTATTTCCCACATTTACAATAAAAATACTTTGTACTACTAAGTATTTGTGGTGATTTTTATACTCGTTTCTGGCCATTTGGTGCCATTTCTCTTGAGTGTTATCTTAGGAGACTGGGGGTACGTAACAAAAGGTATCTTACCACACTGATCTCTTGCTTAGAATATCGGATTTTAACCTAAGATTCCATGATTTTATTCAATGCACCAAGAAAGAACATTGTGTGTGTGTGTGTGTGTGTGTGTGTGTGTGTGTGTGTGTGTGTGTGTGTGTGTGTGTGTGTGTGTGTGTGTGTGTGTGTGTGTGTGTGTGTGTGCGCGCGCAGAGCGTGTGCGTGTGCGCGCGTTGCACACACACAGTTGGCATTCACTGACTATGGGACAACTAGCAGGTGACACTGACTGCACAGACTACAACTGAATGGAATCATGACATGATATCATCGTATAGCGCCTGGGTATAGATAGGATCCTGCTGTAAGGAATATTTTCAGGCTAGTATATAATAGTAATGAAATGGTGCTAGGCCCACTCAGCTATGTTTACAATGATGTGCCTGCCTGGGACTGGGCCTGAACTTGGAGAAAATGGAAATAACAATACATTGACGTAATGAAATTGGGACACTTTTTTTGTATTGTTTGTTATTTATGGTACACTTGCATCATCACAAAGTGGTTTGTACTCTGTAATGATGCTTTGATAAAGTGTTTAAGTATGTCATCTTAAGTGTGTGTGTGTGTGCGTGCGTGCGTGCGTGCGTGCGTGCGTGCGTGCGTTGGTGACGAAACTTTTTTGCATACATCGACTAAGCCCCTCCCCTTCATTAACATACGGTCGTCTGCATTTTTTACGCGCTGGGAAACCTACCTTAACGCCCTCATTAGCATAATGTATGCGAGCATAATGTATGCGCACCACGCCCACACGCATTTCCAAACCACGCCCCGCCCCCAATTTGCATATGTCGACTAAGCTCCTCCCCTTCATTTACATACGGCCGCCTGCATTTTTTACGCGCTGGGAAACGCCACTTAACAGCCTCATTAGCATAATTTATGCGAACCACACCCACACGCATTTCCAAACCATGCACCGCCCCCAATTTGCATACGTTGACTAAGCTCCTCCCCTTCATTTACATACGGTCGTCTGCATTTTTACGCGCTGGGAAAGGCCACTTAACGCCCTCATTAGCATAATGTATGCGAGCATAATGTATGCGCACCACGCCCACACGCATTTCCAAACCACGCCCCGCCCCCAATTTGCATATGTCGACTAAGCTCCTCCCCTTCATTTACATACGGCCGCCTGCATTTTTTACGCGCTGGGAAACGCCACTTAACAGCCTCATTAGCATAATTTATGCGGACCACACCCACACGCATTTCCAAACCATGCCCCGCCCCCAATTTTTTTAAGTCGACTAAACTCCTCCCCTTCATTTACATACGGTCGTCTGCTTTTTTTACACGCTGGGAAACCTACCTTAACGCCCTCATTAGCATAATGTATGCGAGCATAATGTATGCGCACCACGCCCACACGCATTTCCAAACCACGCCCCGCCCCCAATTTGCATATGTCGACTAAGCTCCTCCCCTTCATTTACATACGGCCGCCTGCATTTTTTACGCGCTGGGAAACGCCACTTAACAGCCTCATTAGCATAATTTATGCGAACCACACCCACACGCATTTCCAAACCATGCACCGCCCCCAATTTGCATACGTTGACTAAGCTCCTCCCCTTCATTTACATACGGTCGTCTGCATTTTTACGCGCTGGGAAAGGCCACTTAACACCCTCATTAGCATAATGTATGCGAGCATAATGTATGCGCACCACGCCCACACGCATTTCCAAACCACGCCCCGCCCCCAATTTGCATATGTCGACTAAGCTCCTCCCCTTCATTTACATACGGCCGCCTGCATTTTTTACGCGCTGGGAAACGCCACTTAACAGCCTCATTAGCATAATTTATGCGGACCACACCCACACGCATTTCCAAACCATGCCCCGCCCCCAATTTTTTTAAGTCGACTAAACTCCTCCCCTTGATTTACATACGGTCGTCTGCTTTTTTTACGCGCTGGGAAACCTACCTTAACGCCCTCATTAGCATAATGTATGCGAGCATAATGTATGCGCACCACGCCCACACGCATTTCCAAACCACGCCCCGCCCCCAATTTGCATATGTCGACTAAGCTCCTCCCCTTCATTTACATACGGCCGCCTGCATTTTTTACGCGCTGGGAAACGCCACTTAACAGCCTCATTAGCATAATTTATGCGAACCACACCCACACGCATTTCCAAACCATGCACCGCCCCCAATTTGCATACGTTGACTAAGCTCCTCCCCTTCATTTACATACGGTCGTCTGCATTTTTACGCGCTGGGAAAGGCCACTTAACGCCCTCATTAGCATAATTTATGCGAGCATAATGTATGCGCACCACGCCCACACGCATTTCCAAACCATGCCCCGCCCCCAATTTGCATATGTCGTCTAAGCTCCTCCCCTTCATTTACATACGGTCATCTGCATTTTTTACGCGCTGGGAAAGGCCACTTAACAGCCTCATTAGCATAATTTATGCGAACCACACCCACACGCATTTCCAAACCATGCCCCGCCCCCAATTTTTTTAAGTCGACTAAACTCCTCCCCTTCATTTACATACGGTCGTCTGCTTTTTTTACGCGCTGGGAAACCTACCTTAACGCCCTCATTAGCATAATGTATGCGAGCATAATGTATGCGCACCACGCCCACACGCATTTCCAAACCACGCCCCGCCCCCAATTTGCATATGTCGACTAAGCTCCTCCCCTTCATTTACATACGGCCGCCTGCATTTTTTACGCGCTGGGAAACGCCACTTAACAGCCTCATTAGCATAATTTATGCGGACCACACCCACACGCATTTCCAAACCATGCCCCGCCCCCAATTTTTTTAAGTCGACTAAACTCCTCCCCTTCATTTACATACGGTCGTCTGCTTTTTTTACACGCTGGGAAACCTACCTTAACGCCCTCATTAGCATAATGTATGCGAGCATAATGTATGCGCACCACACCCACACGCATTTCCAAACCATGCACCGCCCCCAATTTGCATACGTTGACTAAGCTCCTCCCCTTCATTTACATACGGTCGTCTGCATTTTTACGCGCTGGGAAAGGCCACTTAACGCCCTCATTAGCATAATTTATGCGAGCATAATGTATGCGCACCACGCCCACACGCATTTCCAAACCATGCCCCGCCCCCAATTTGCATATGTCGTCTAAGCTCCTCCCCTTCATTTACATACGGTCATCTGCATTTTTTACGCGCTGGGAAAGGCCACTTAACAGCCTCATTAGCATAATTTATGCGAACCACACCCACACGCATTTCCAAACCATGCCCCGCCCCCAATTTTTTTAAGTCGACTAAACTCCTCCCCTTCATTTGCATACGGTCGTCTGCTTTTTTACGCGCTGGGAAACCTACCTTAACGCCCTCATTAGCATAATGTATGCGAGCATAATGTATGCGCACCACGCCCACACGCATTTCCAAACCACGCCCCGCCCCCAATTTGCATATGTCGACTAAGCTCCTCCCCTTCATTTACATACGGCCGCCTGCATTTTTTACGCGCTGGGAAACGCCACTTAACAGCCTCATTAGCATAATTTATGCGAACCACACCCACACGCATTTCCAAACCATGCACCGCCCCCAATTTGCATACGTTGACTAAGCTCCTCCCCTTCATTTACATACGGTCGTCTGCATTTTTACGCGCTGGGAAAGGCCACTTAACAGCCTCATTAGCATAATGTATGCGCACCACGCCCACACGCATTTCCAAACCATGCCCCGCCCCCAATTTGCATATGTCGTCTAAGCTCCTCCCCTTCATTTACATACGGTCATCTGCATTTTTTACGCGCTGGGAAAGGCCACTTAACAGCCTCATTAGCATAATTTATGCGAACCACACCCACACGCATTTCCAAACCATGCCCCGCCCCCAATTTTTTTAAGTCGACTAAACTCCTCCCCTTCATTTACATACGGTCGTCTGCATTTTTTACGCGCTGGGAAACGCCACTTAACAGCCTCATTTGCATAATGTATGCGCACCACACCCACACGCATTTCCAAACCATGCCCCGCCCCCCCTCATTTGCATAAGTCGGCTTAATTTACATAATTAATGCGTGCGACGCCCACAAAACTCATTACGTTAGGCCCACTCATTAAGTCAGACTCCTCCCTCTTGTTGAAACCACGCCCACTCATTAAGTTAGACTCCTCCCACTCATTAAGTTTGACTCCACCTCTTGTATTTGCGTCCACGTCAGCGCGGTGAAGAGAACGCTTGTCATGCGGCCTCATTTACATAATTAATGCAGACCACGCCCCAACCTCATTTACATGATTAATGCAGACCACGCCCCCAATTTGAATAATTAGTCTAATTAGCCCCGCCCCCTGCATTCGCGTATAATTAGCAACAAGACGCGCGCGTCAAATGCATGTTGTGCAGGCTCATTTACGTAATTGATGCAGACCACGCCCCAACCTCATTTACATAATTAATGCAGACCGCGCCCCCAATTTGAATAATTAGGCTAATTAGCCCCACCCCCTGCATTCGCGTGTAATTAGCAACAAGACGCGCGCGTCAAATGCATGTTGTGCAGTCTCATTTACATAATTAATGCAGACCACGCCCCCAACCTCATTTACATGCCATGCCCCCAATTTGAATAATTAGGCTAATTAGCTCCGCCCCCTGCATTCGCGTGCAATAAGCAACAAGACGCGCGCGTGGAATGCATGTTGTGCAGTCTCATTTACATAATTAATGCAGACCACGCCCCCAACCTCATTTGCATAATTACGGCAGACCACGCCCCCAACCTAATTTGCATAATTACTGCAAACCATGCCCCCAACACATTTGCATAATTAATTAGGCTAATTAGCAACAAGACGCGCACGTCGAATGCATGTTGTGCAGTCTCATTTACATAATTAATGCAGACCACGCCCCCAACCTCATTTGCATAATTAATGCAGCCTCATTTACATAATAATCATTTGCATAATTAATGTAGCCTCATTTACATAACAATATGTAAATGAGATTATTTATTTATTTATTTATTTATTTATTTATTTATTTATTTATTGAGGAAGGAAGAAAGAAAGAAAGAAAGAAAGAAAGAAAGAAAGAAAGAAAGAAAGAAAGAAAGGTTGCACGCTATTTAATTATTTATTTATTTATTTATTGAAGGAAGGAAGGAAGGAAGGAAGGAAGGAAGGAAGGAAGAAAGATGTACGCTATTTGTTTATATATATTTATTTATTTATTTAGCCGATAGGCAGACGCCTGGGGGGGGGGGCGGAGACCCGATTCCGGATAAGCGGTTGAAGATGGATGGATGGATGGATGGATGGATGGATGGATGGATGGAAGGAAACATAGTCGGGAGGGAAATAAATAAATACATAAATAAATGAATGAATGAATGAATGAATAAATAAATAAATAAATAAATAAATAAATAAATAAATAAATAAATAAATAAATAAATAAATAAATAAATAAATAGTCAGTCTCGACAGGGGCCTCATATAATAATAATAATTAATGAAATAAATAAAGCTCCTTTTAGTTGACCTTGTACCAGTGAGCCCAGCCAGTGCAGGGGGCGGGGCCATAATTAATTAATTAATTATTTAAAGAATCAGTAGCCTACGCAGTCGGGGGAAAGTTAGTTGCCGGGGCCAATGTGTCCTTTCGGCCTGGTGCAGACAGGGAAATAATTAATTCATTCATTCATTCATTAAATAAATACAGCCAAGGAGTGTGTGTGTGTGTGTGTGTGTGTGTGTGTGTGTGTGTGTGTGTGTGTGTGTGTGTGTGTGCAACGTTTGGCATGGATAAATAAATAATTAAACCAGTAAGACTCCCTAATATATACTGCGTGGCGATTTGCGTGATTTTAGGGCAAAATCTGTAGGAGTAGTGTCCAGAATGGGTTTCGCCTCATGGTGGCGCTAGAAGAGGAGGAGAGAATCGATGGGTGGAGGGCAAGGACTGTCTGTGCAAAATTTGGCACGGATCGGCCAGCGGTTGCAGAGATAGGTTGCAGAGATATGAGCAGTGCAAAAGTGTGACGGACATACAGACAGCTGGTCGAGGTTTCGATAGTAACTGCGACCTGACGGTCGCAATCATTCATTTGTCAGCCTCGACAGTGGCGGCGCCCAAAACAGCTGATCCACAAGCTCACATATGCAGCCTTGTAGATCGGCTGTTTTTATTGTTTTATTTTTTAAATTGTTTCCCCTGCATAGTGCTTTGTTCTATCCGTCATTCAATGTTATATGAGATACTTCAATGGTTTCCTGTGGAAATAAGCTTAGTCTTTTCTAGGATCTCCTTTTAGTTGACCTTGTACCAGTGAACTGTACTGTCAATGACACTGTATACCTATGACAGTCCTATATCAATAATTAGTTCATTCATGAATGACTTCCCTGTGGAAATAAGCCAACAACATTACTGGGATCTCCTTTTAGTTGGGCTTGTACCAAATCATGTTTATTACGTATCTATCTATCTCTCTATCTTCCTATCAATTAGTCACATGCATTCACATTGCACTGAATGCACGCACGCACAGGTCAGCTCAGCTTAGCAGCTGGCTTTTTTTTTTTTTTTTTTTTTCTCTCAGAGCTCCAGACTCAGACACCGAGGTCTCGGAGGGCACCCAAGCCGGACTGCGTGCTCTGGCTGCGGCCGCGAAGCGGCCGCGGCCCCCCTCAACCCCCTGGAGCCAGGTAGAGTCTGGTGAAATAAGAACCTATCTCCCTTAATTGACACTAGCTGCCATGGCAGCTACGCTAGAAAACCCAAACCACGTAACCAATCAAGCCAGCCATGGCCCCCCAGCCCATGGGATACATTCTCCTGGCAGCCGGTTGGCTCTCCCCAATCACCTGACCAGGAAGTGTTCTCTCTCCTTCTCTGTTTACCTAGGAGCAGACGCATGAGTTGAGTGTTGCTTCAAACTATGTCAAGGGATGTATATAGATGTCACATTGCTCTGTTCAATTGCACAACTTGGGACAACATGAGACGACGCTGTGTACATTTGGACACAAGACGTGGGTCAACGTGCCTTGTGAGGAGAGGAGAGGAGGTGATGCACCATGGTGTCATGAACTTCAAACAGAAGCAGCGCGAGGAACAGGCAGAACCAGACGGCACTGAGGGTGAGAGGAATGAAAATAATGCTGTAATGCTTTGTCACAAAGATTGTATTTAGTTATAATATTCTAAATGAACTAAGCCAGTGGTTCTCAAACCTTTTCATGTGAAGGACCCCCAAAATGATATTTATTTGGCCACGGACCCCCATCTCAAAATATTTAGTTCCAGGGACCACCCAGAAGCAAAATGTGAGTTACAAACGTTCGCTTTGAAAATACATATATTCAAAGATTTGCACACATTTTCACGACTCTTTCAAAAATAGCAGATCTACAAGCTCGCAGCGCGGCACTCGGTGCCGCGCTGTGAGCTTGTATATCTGCTATTTTTCAATAGCTAAAGCATTCAATAATTCTAGACCTAAACGGCTTAAGAGCCTCTTGAAACGAGCACCTCCTCTTTTTCTGCTTCGAAACACCGAAGCAGGCGGACATTATCTGGACGCAAACACATAGATTTAGTCTCTCTTGCTTTCTTTATTTTATTTGTTTTGTGTTGCTGCTTGGGATTCCTGATGCCTCTGTGGCGCGGCTCACCGGTGGTGTGATTGTGTTCTGCAGGGCAAGAGGACCAACCTGCGTAAGAACGGCTCGGAGCGCATCAGCCACAGCATGAGGGTCAAGTTCAACCCGCTGGCTCTGCTGCTGGACTCCTCGCTGGAGGGAGAGTTTGACCTGGTGCAGAGGATCATCTACGAGGTGAGGAAGCTGCTCCGATCGATCGGTGGCAGATTTAAATTAGCCGATTTATTCAATTAATGATGCGATCGGCCGTCACCGATCCGGAAAGCGTATCTTTTATAATATAGCTGCTCAGTTTACATCCTAAATGGCTGTTGCCACACAGCACAGTCTGATTGGTAGAACACGTTTGGTGGTGGAAGTAATGCAACTGCAGACATCCTTTTGTTAGGTATATTAGTTTAAATAATTTTGAATTCATGTTTCTATAATTTGCAATAATTCAACTGTATGGCATGCTAATGTTTTGTATTTGACATTGTATTTTATTACTACATACGTAATTAATCAATAATCATCTATAACAGAGGTTAAATATTTTCCTTTAAAAATAAATCGGTATCGGCGGATCATGAAAAAATAAATCGGTGATCGGAATCGACCTCCAAAAAAGTGATCGGAGCATCCCGGAGCACTGGTTCCCATTTAGGGATGGGACGATATGAAAGTTTCATGTCCCGATTATTGTGACCAAAGAAATGGTGATTTACAATCGCGATAATCAAAATATCCCCAACATTATCCCGGTGGCGGAACATTTGCCAAAAAAAAATCAGATCTACAAGCTCACAACGCATTACGGTTGCGACGCGTTGTGAGCTTGAAGGTCGGCTATTTTTTGGGCAAAGAGATTTGGTAGAGAGTGAAAAAAAGACTATCAAGTATGTTATTTCCAGGTTAGTTTTATCGAGGGTTTAAATGGTAATGGATGGGACGATAATCGTTGTCGTTTATGCAACTCGGCAAATAAAAGGTGAATTGATCCCAGTGCATGACGGAGGATAATTTCGCGGTTTCATGTTTTTTTTATCACGATAACCGACAATAACGATTATCGTCCCATCCCTAGTTCCCCAACAGTGGGTCGGGACCAGTGTTGGTCGTGTCGCGCACGTACAGCTTGTAGATCGGTTGTTTGGGTCCCGGGGCAAACCTCTAATTTCAATTGATTATTATCACTAATTAACCACTTCAACCCTATTTACATTTCGGCCATTTGAAAATAGCCGATCTCATCGCGACACATTGTGAGCTTTCAAAAGATTTTTACGAGTTACTTTACTTACTTACTTTTAAGTACATTTTTATGCCAATACTTTAGTCTCTCTTGCTTTCTTTATTTTATTTGTTTTGTGTTGCTGCTTGGGATTCCTGATGCCTCTGTGGCGCGGCTCACCGGTGGTGTGATTGTGTTCTGCAGGGCAAGAGGACCAACCTGCGTAAGAACGGCTCGGAGCGCATCAGCCACAGCATGAGGGTCAAGTTCAACCCGCTGGCTCTGCTGCTGGACTCCTCGCTGGAGGGAGAGTTTGACCTGGTGCAGAGGATCATCTACGAGGTGAGGAAGCTGCTCCGATCGATCGGTGGCAGATTTAAATTAGCCGATTTATTCAATTAATGATGCGATCGGCCGTCACCGATCCGGAAAGCGTATCTTTTATAATATAGCTGCTCAGTTTACATCCTAAATGGCTGTTGCCACACAGCACAGTCTGATTGGTAGAACACGTTTGGTGGTGGAAGTAATGCAACTGCAGACATCCTTTTGTTAGGTATATTAGTTTAAATAATTTTGAATTCATGTTTCTATAATTTGCAATAATTCAACTGTATGGCATGCTAATGTTTTGTATTTGACATTGTATTTTATTACTACATACGTAATTAATCAATAATCATCTATAACAGAGGTTAAATATTTTCCTTTAAAAATAAATCGGTATCGGCGGATCATGAAAAAATAAATCGGTGATCGGAATCGACCTCCAAAAAAGTGATCGGAGCATCCCGGAGCACTGGTTCCCATTTAGGGATGGGACGATATGAAAGTTTCATGTCCCGATTATTGTGACCAAAGAAATGGTGATTTACAATCGCGATAATCAAAATATCCCCAACATTATCCCGGTGGCGGAACATTTGCCAAAAAAAAATCAGATCTACAAGCTCACAACGCATTACGGTTGCGACGCGTTGTGAGCTTGAAGGTCGGCTATTTTTTGGGCAAAGAGATTTGGTAGAGAGTGAAAAAAAGACTATCAAGTATGTTATTTCCAGGTTAGTTTTATCGAGGGTTTAAATGGTAATGGATGGGACGATAATCGTTGTCGTTTATGCAACTCGGCAAATAAAAGGTGAATTGATCCCAGTGCATGACGGAGGATAATTTCGCGGTTTCATGTTTTTTTTATCACGATAACCGACAATAACGATTATCGTCCCATCCCTAGTTCCCCAACAGTGGGTCGGGACCAGTGTTGGTCGTGTCGCGCACGTACAGCTTGTAGATCGGTTGTTTGGGTCCCGGGGCAAACCTCTAATTTCAATTGATTATTATCACTAATTAACCACTTCAACCCTATTTACATTTCGGCCATTTGAAAATAGCCGATCTCATCGCGACACATTGTGAGCTTTCAAAAGATTTTTACGAGTTACTTTACTTACTTACTTTTAAGTACATTTTTATGCCAATACTTTAGTCTCTCTTGCTTTCTTTATTTTATTTGTTTTGTGTTGCTGCTTGGGATTCCTGATGCCTCTGTGGCGCGGCTCACCGGTGGTGTGATTGTGTTCTGCAGGGCAAGAGGACCAACCTGCGTAAGAACGGCTCGGAGCGCATCAGCCACAGCATGAGGGTCAAGTTCAACCCGCTGGCTCTGCTGCTGGACTCCTCGCTGGAGGGAGAGTTTGACCTGGTGCAGAGGATCATCTACGAGGTGAGGAAGCTGCTCCGATCGATCGGTGGCAGATTTAAATTAGCCGATTTATTCAATTAATGATGCGATCGGCCGTCACCGATCCGGAAAGCGTATCTTTTATAATATAGCTGCTCAGTTTACATCCTAAATGGCTGTTGCCACACAGCACAGTCTGATTGGTAGAACACGTTTGGTGGTGGAAGTAATGCAACTGCAGACATCCTTTTGTTAGGTATATTAGTTTAAATAATTTTGAATTCATGTTTCTATAATTTGCAATAATTCAACTGTATGGCATGCTAATGTTTTGTATTTGACATTGTATTTTATTACTACATACGTAATTAATCAATAATCATCTATAACAGAGGTTAAATATTTTCCTTTAAAAATAAATCGGTATCGGCGGATCATGAAAAAATAAATCGGTGATCGGAATCGACCTCCAAAAAAGTGATCGGAGCATCCCGGAGCACTGGTTCCCATTTAGGGATGGGACGATATGAAAGTTTCATGTCCCGATTATTGTGACCAAAGAAATGGTGATTTACAATCGCGATAATCAAAATATCCCCAACATTATCCCGGTGGCGGAACATTTGCCAAAAAAAAATCAGATCTACAAGCTCACAACGCATTACGGTTGCGACGCGTTGTGAGCTTGAAGGTCGGCTATTTTTTGGGCAAAGAGATTTGGTAGAGAGTGAAAAAAAGACTATCAAGTATGTTATTTCCAGGTTAGTTTTATCGAGGGTTTAAATGGTAATGGATGGGACGATAATCGTTGTCGTTTATGCAACTCGGCAAATAAAAGGTGAATTGATCCCAGTGCATGACGGAGGATAATTTCGCGGTTTCATGTTTTTTTTATCACGATAACCGACAATAACGATTATCGTCCCATCCCTAGTTCCCCAACAGTGGGTCGGGACCAGTGTTGGTCGTGTCGCGCACGTACAGCTTGTAGATCGGTTGTTTGGGTCCCGGGGCAAACCTCTAATTTCAATTGATTATTATCACTAATTAAACACTTCAACCCTATTTACATTTCGGCCATTTGAAAATAGCCGATCTCATCGCGACACATTGTGAGCTTTCAAAAGATTTTTACGAGTTACTTTACTTACTTACTTTTAAGTACATGTTTATGCCAATACTTTTGTACTTTCAGTCAAGTACATTTTGAATTTCCGGACTTTTACTTGTAACAGAGTATTTCTATATTCCATCACTGATACTTTTAAGTAAAGAATTTTAGTACTTTATCCACCACTGGTGTTTGGTACTATTTGGCCATTCGAAAGTAGCAGATATACAAGATCCATCAGCCTATTTGGCCATTCGAAAGTAGCAGATATACAAGATCCATCAGCCTAATATATTAGGCTGACAGGTGTGCCTGGAGCTCAGACCAGGCCCCAGTGCCTGTATTTCTGTGACTAACAAGTCAATATGGCGCCCCCAGGTGGACGATCCGAGCCAGCCCAACGACGAGGGCATCACTGCCCTGCACAACGCTGTGTGTGCCGGACACACAGAGATCGTCAAGTTCCTGGTGCAGTTTGGAGTCAACGTCAACGCTGCAGACAGCGACGGATGGTAAGTGGCCGCCGTTACAATCGTGATGACGAAAAATCACATTATGTTTTCCATATGTATGGAAAGTAAAGCCCTGCTTCATCAGACAAGGCCGTCGCACAAAAGTAGTGAAAACAGCAGATTTACAAGCACACAATGCCTCGCGGTGCGAGGCGTTGTGTGCTTGTAGATTGCCTGTTTTCACTAGTTTAGTTCATTTTTTTTAAATGATGAAAACAAACGGTTTTGGACATACAAGGTTTCCACCCGACAATGACGATATATAGCTTGCTGCTTAGAAAAAAATTAAATAGGGCTGTCACGATTATTATATAATCGTCTAATCGCAATTATTTGACATAATCGCAAATATTTTGTCATAATCGTGAATTTTGAAAAATGCTCATACTTTTCAAACATTTTCAGAAATAGTGGAAATAGCAGATCTACAAGCTCACAATTGTGAGCTTGTAGATCGGCTATTTCCACTATCAATGTTCTTTTTTTAAGTATAAAGTTATCAAATATTTCATATTTTCTTTGTATGTTTAGGTTATGTGTCATATCTGCCATGTGCAACTTCAAAGCCTAAAAGCCAAACAGTAATGTAATTACTGTTAAATTACACAATTAAATCGTTAATCGCAGTAATTTGAGTGACAATTAATCGTCATGTAAGATGCCATAATCGTGACAGCCCTAAATGTAAACATAAAATGTAAAGATATGTTAAAATGTATTTTTTTAAGAGAAATGCCAGCTTGAGGGGCGGCATAGCTCAGGGGTAGAGAAACCGTTATTAGAGCACGAAGGGTTCCCGAAGGGTTCCCAGTTCGAATCCGGGCTCCCCCTGAGTTAATGTCGAAGGGTCCTTGGGCAAGACTCTGAACCCCTAATTGCTCCCGGTGAGTAGGTTGGTACCTTGCATGGTTTCCTCCGCCACCGGTGTATGAATGTGTGCGTGAATGTGTGAATGTAATGCACAATCTATGTAAAGCGCTTTGGATAAAAGCGCTATATAAATGCACCATTTACCATTTACCATTTTCCTGATTTTATATACAGCCAGGAAGGGTGTAGTTAGGGTGTAGTGCTCAAATACCTGTAGATGTTCTGGCTACGCGAGACTAGGTTCTATCCTAACCTTTCTTTTTTGTCAATTAAGTCCTGTGTAAAATGACCCCAGAAAATGCGGTTGTAAACTGTAACTCTCTCTCTCTCTCTCTCTCTCTCTCTCTCTCTCTCTCTGTCTGTCTCTCTCTCTCTCTCTCTCTCTCTCTCTCTCTCTCTCTCTCTCTCTCTCTCTGTCTGTCTCAGGACGCCGCTGCACTGTGCGGCCTCCTGTAACAACGTGCAGGTGTGTAAGTTCCTGGTGGAGTCTGGAGCGGCGGTGTTCGCCATGACCTACAGCGACATGCAGACTGCTGCTGATAAGTGTGAGGAGATGGAGGAGGGATACACGCAGTGCTCCCAGTTCCTCTACGGTAAGAGTGTGTGTGTGTGTGTGTGTGTGTGTGTGTGTGTGTGTGTGTGTGTGTGTGTGTGTGTGTGTGTGTGTGTGTGTGTGTGTGATTTATTATTGTTTATTGTGATTAAAAAACATAATCATAACGTGGAGATTTAGATTTATCGTGAGATTGTCCTCTGTCATGCACTGGGATCAATTCACCTTTTATTTGCCAAGCTGCATATCAGGCACCATTTAAACCCTCTATGATTGGTAAAACTGACCAGGAAATAACGTACTTGATACTGTCTCTTTTCACACTCTCTGCCAAAAAATAGGCAATCTATAGCTCACAATGCGGAGCTTGTGGATCTGCTATTTTTCAACGACAAAATGATGGTCGTTATAAGATGGCTCCGTTTCCGTCTAATTTTTGCAAGTCTTTGAATATATTTTTTTAAAAGCGAACATTTGTAACTCAAATATTGCTTCTAGGTGGTCCCTGGAACGACATATTTTAAGATGGGGGTCCGCTGCTAAATACATATAATACCGGGGGGGTCCTTGACATTAAAATGTTTGAGAACCACTGATCACAGGTTTAACAAGAACCTTAGCAGGGCATTTTTTAGAATCAGGTCCTCAGGTCATAACCCCCACCTCTCCCCCACTCCCCAGGCGTCCAGGAGAAGATGGGCATCATGAACCGGGGCGTGGTGTACGGCCTGTGGGACTACGCCGCCGAGAACGCCGACGAGCTGTCCTACCACGAGGGCGACTGCATGGCCATCGTGCGCCGGGAGGACGAGGACGAGGTGGAGTGGTGGTGGGCGCGCACGGCCGCCGGCGCCGAGGGGTACATCCCCCGGAACCTGCTAGGGGTGAGTTCACGGAGGAAGATAATGATAGCCAGTGGCAGAACGATTTTCACAGTGCTTGATCGGCTTTCGGGCCCAAACTCCAAAATGTTAATTTTCTTGAAAATGAGTTCAAGTGGAGTTGGGAGGTTTTGACCGACGTGCTTTTTACTACTTTTCATTGGTTCAATATTATTTTAACCAACACACAGACGTAAAGGGTGTTCAATAGCACATATTTATGAAAACAAGAGAGGGCCAATCGGGTGGAGTTAGCTGGTTTGGCAGAAAGTGTGGAGTTAGGAGGTTTTGGCCCAAGCACTTTTTACTACTTTCCATTGGTTCAATATTATTTTAACCAACACTCAGATGTAAAGAGTGTTCAATAGCCCTGATTTATGCAAAAAGAAATCAAAAACCTCAAAAATGGAGTTAAGAGGTTTTGGCCAGACAGTGACGATACAATCCGATAGTAATCATTGCTATAGAGTCTTTGTTCAGTAACAGGTGTCTCCCTGTTTCTTCAGCTCTTTAATAAACAGAATAAATCAACCTTTTTTGGTTGGGATACAGATTTTATCCAATCAGGAACTCATACAGGATACAGGTTAAACAAGTGGTATCGGAAGCGATGACACAAAGAAATGAGCAGACAAAATGGAACTGGAACAATATATCATTGAAGCTGATAAATGGGTTCTCTCTTATAATTGGTTTAAAATTTCCAACCCACCTAAAAGAATATTTTCTGTTCTGAGACAGGGAGACTGTTACAAAAAATATACATATATAAAACTCTATAGCAGTGATTAATAATGGCGGCAGTGGCTCAGGGGTAGAGTTGCCGTCTTAGAACACGGAGGGTTCCCGAAGGGTTCCCAGTTCGATCCCGGGCTCCTCCAGAGTTGGTGTCGAAGAGTCCTTGAGCAAGACTCTGAACCCCTAATTGCTTCCGGGGATAATGTTTAATGTTTAACAAAAACAAAAATGTCACTTACCCTACCTTTAATTCATAATTATACGTTTGGGTTCCGGGGAGACACCAAATGTATCTTTTGGGCCCTGAGCTGCAAAGATTGGGAGCCCCTGGATTTAACGTTGTGTCCCTTAACCCATTTAGGCCTAGAATTATTGAATGCTTTAGCTATTGAAAAATAGCAGATCTACAAGCTCACAGCGTGGCACCGAGTGCCGCGCTGCAAGCTTGTAGATCTGCTATTTTTGAAAAAGTTGTGAAAATGTGTGCAAATCTTTGAATATATGTATTTTTAAAGCGAACGTTTGTAACTCAAATTTTGCTTCTGGGGTGGTCCCTGGAACTAGATATTTTGAGATGGGGGTCCGTGGCCAAATAAATATCATTTTGGGGGTACTTCACATGAAAATGTTTGAGAACCACTGACATAGTAGTCTCTCAAGAACAGACTAACTGAGCTCCAGTTCAAGTGAAAAGAACCTTTTCTTTGACGATGGCTCGCCAGATTGCTGACATCGAAACATAGATTTTTCAAAAAACCTTAGAAGGATTCAAATGACACTTATAGAATCGGGTCAAAATTCTAATTTTCATGATTTTTCAAAAATAGCAGATCTACAAGCTCGCAGCGCGGCACTCGGTGCCGCGCTGTGAGCTTGTATATCTGCTATTTTTCAATAGTTAAAGCATAAAATAATGTTCTAACTGGGTTTATGTCTCCTGTCCTCCCAACAGCTCTACCCCAGAATAAAGCCCCGTCAGAGAAGCCTGGCTTAGAGGAGGACATGTCCCACTGTGTCAGACACACAGACAGACAGACTGAGAGGACACAGACACTCACTGGACATCTTCAGCTGGGTGGACCACCAGAGACAAAGCAATCAAAATGAAGAACGTGGAAATAAGACCAAACCATATGAAGGATCTTTAAAAAAATGAACTATGAACTATTATGAACACCACACTAATAGCTGGGCCCGGGAAACCACAGTACGTTTCTGGTCCAACTGGCACTTTTTTTATATAACGTCTCCACAGACAGGATTTCCACATCTATTTTTCCAGACCACTCCTTGATGTACTGTACACTAATGGCATTATGCTGTATTGCTCCCTTTCCTTTTTTTTATTTTCTATTTTTTAACTTGTTTCATAATGAGATTTAAGCATCTGGGGCCGTTTATAATGCGTGCGACCCCCGAGCCATTCTGTTGGGATGTCAAATGGAATAGGGTTGCAATATTCTATCGGTTTACTTTTTTCGATTAATCGGATAATCGAGAAGGGGTTCAAATTTAAATTGTATTTTACTTTTTTTTATAATCAACTAAATCGACGAGTCTGACTGATTAACCACTTTAGCCCTATTTTATATTTCGTTCTACAATGGTGTTAAGAAAAAAACAGCCAAAATAGCCGATCTACAAGCTCATTAACTCGTAAATGGCTATTTTCACTGTTTCACTATCAATTAGTGTCATTAACTGTTGCGCCCCTAAATCGGAGCAAGCAGTATTTTACAGTAGAAAATGTGAATTAATTTTTGTCTTTACACTTTTTTTTTTGTTTGTTCTTTTTTCTAGCTTAACTGGTTGTTTTCGATAGGTTCACCACACAGTGCATGATATGAATGACAGGAGGATGATGATGATGAAGAAGATGATCGTGATGATGATGATCGTGCTTTTTGAAAATGTCCCCCTTTCTGTTACCGTGACAATCCCTTGAGGCTTGGTACTTTTGCCTTGGTCCTTTACTTGGCAAATATGCCTCAGTTTAACATAATATACAGTAATGGCTGCATCAACAACAGCTGTACAGCTTTTCAAACTTGGATTCTTTCCTCAAACCACCATTCCAGCTCTGGATTCTAGAATGTGCAATGATCACCATGATGTGGTTGATGATTTTGCTTAAAAAAAAAGAGAGAGACCTACTGCTATGCTTTTGACTCTTCTGTGGTCGATGACACCCAAGAAGCCAGCCTCCTTCTCTTCCCCGGGCTGGCAATGTGGCCGAGATACCCACAGACATACATATACTAACATATACTGCAGCAGGTTGAATATTGGTGTGAAGGAGATCATAGGCAAGAGACCAAGGAGGTGATATAATAATATGTTGTTTTTTTAATCACTTTATGATACAGATTGTTTTAGAGGCGTTGCGATGAGAAGGCCACTCTTGAAGGAGCACTCTTCACCCATGTTTTCCCCTTTCCCCCAACCCCATCTTCACATAATTAGTCCTTGCTAATCGTGGTTGTCGGGTGGAAACCTTTTTATCATTTAAAAAAAAATAACTAAACTAGTGAAAACAGCCGATCTACAAGCACACAACGCCTCGCACCGCGAGGCGTTGTGTGCTTGTAGATCGGCTGTTTTCACTACTTTCGTGCGACGGCCTTGTCTGATGAAGCAGGGCTTCGCTTCGCAAAAAAAAAACATACACATTTGAAACTTGGAGATACAAGGTTTCTACCCGACAACGACGGAATGATGATCGTTATAAGATGGCGCCGTTTCCGTCTAATCACTGTGACTGTGTCTCGTTGGTTGGCTGCTGGGGACAGGTCAGCAGCCTGCCTGTAGTACCACTGGTACCAGTGACATACATCATCAATGGGGGATTCCTGGCTAATAGAAACCCCGGCCTTTTCGCTTCCCTGGAGCCATTGTTCCATGTTTTGAAAGAAAGTTTGAAATCTTGTTTTGAAATGACCACTGTCATCATCATCGTGCTTATCGATGCCATCATCAATAAGCACGTTTTCCAACCATCCACGGCCCACCGCTGAGACAGCTTGTCGACGGCGTCCTGTAGTGAGCATTCCATAATTACAGTATAATAGTCCATGGGCCATACGAGATGTCGGTATCGGAAAGGTGGCAAAGGTTATCATGCATTTTTGAAAAGCTCTATATCTGTAGATTATAATTTGGTATGATAACCCTTTCTGAGACACAGCTAAATTGGTGTTATCAGCCGCTAGAGTTTTGCACAAAAAACATTCCTTGGGCTAAAAGACGGCCCCACAAGACTATGGTTTAGTGATGAAAAGTGATGAGTCATCACTTTTCACACTTTTGTAGGGGCCGTTTTAGCCCAATGAATGTTTTTTATGCAAAACAGATGTTTGCAATGGATTTAGAATCATGAAAAACCCCTAGTTTGACCCCTCATATGTTACTTAAAGCAGATTAATCTTTTGCTTTTTTTCCCTGTAATGTAAAGTTAATGGGACACCAACTCTAGCGGCTGATAACACCAATTTAGCTGTGTCTCAGAAAGGGTTATCATACCAAAATATAATCTACAGATATAGAGCTTTTCAAAAATGCATGATAACCTTTGCCACCTTTCCGATACCGACATCTCGTATGGCCCATGGACTATAATATGGATTCATATATTATATACAGTACGTACATACAATATGTATGGAGGTGATAAAGACGCAAACCGTTCCTTTAATCCAGTGGTTCTCAAAGTGGGCTCCAGGGGGGCCTCCCCAGGGGTCCTCGAGAGGGGTTCCAGGGGGTCCCCAACCAAATGTCTGATAGTTGTCTGTAACTCTGAGAGCATACGAATGGATTGTGTTCCATTTGTACCACAGTGTAGATTCGGGGTATCAAAATGGTATCAAATGGGCCATATCAAACTGGGCGGTCCTTGAAATGAAAATGGTTGAGAATCATTGCTATTAGTTGTTAAAAGGCTTCTTTTATGGGGGATCCGTGGCTGTGGGCTAATATGTGTCAATTTGGGGGGTCCTTGACATGAAAAAGAACCACTGATTTGATCCAAACCCTCTTCAATCTTTGTTGTTTTGTAGTAACGGTGAACGATGCCGTTCTCTTTATAACGAGTGCAGTTATTTTATTTTAAGTCTCATGTTTCACTAAACCCGTCTGCCATCAGTTGATGCGTTCTAAATCCCAGACATCATGGCTGTCAACGCAGATATATTTATTTTTGCTACCTATCGTTCTATTTTCTTGTCCTCTTGGCAATATACTGTAACCACACACACACACACGTAGTATTTCCCACATTTACAATAAAAATACTTTGTACTACTAAGTATTTGTGGTGATTTTTATACTCGTTTCTGGCCATTTGGTGCCATTTCTCTTGAGTGTTATCTTAGGAGACTGGGGGTACGTAACAAAAGGTATCTTACCACACTGATCTCTTGCTTAGAATATCGGATTTTAACCTAAGATTCCATGATTTTATTCAATGCACCAAGAAAGAACATTGTGTGTGTGTGTGTGTGTGTGTGTGTGTGTGTGTGTGTGTGTGTGTGTGTGTGTGTGTGTGTGTGTGTGTGTGTGTGTGTGTGTGTGTGTGTGTGTGTGTGTGCGCGCGCAGAGCGTGTGCGTGTGCGCGCGTTGCACACACACAGTTGGCATTCACTGACTATGGGACAACTAGCAGGTGACACTGACTGCACAGACTACAACTGAATGGAATCATGACATGATATCATCGTATAGCGCCTGGGTATAGATAGGATCCTGCTGTAAGGAATATTTTCAGGCTAGTATATAATAGTAATGAAATGGTGCTAGGCCCACTCAGCTATGTTTACAATGATGTGCCTGCCTGGGACTGGGCCTGAACTTGGAGAAAATGGAAATAACAATACATTGACGTAATGAAATTGGGACACTTTTTTTGTATTGTTTGTTATTTATGGTACACTTGCATCATCACAAAGTGGTTTGTACTCTGTAATGATGCTTTGATAAAGTGTTTAAGTATGTCATCTTAAGTGTGTGTGTGTGTGCGTGCGTGCGTGCGTGCGTGCGTGCGTGCGTGCGTTGGTGACGAAACTTTTTTGCATACATCGACTAAGCCCCTCCCCTTCATTAACATACGGTCGTCTGCATTTTTTACGCGCTGGGAAACCTACCTTAACGCCCTCATTAGCATAATGTATGCGAGCATAATGTATGCGCACCACGCCCACACGCATTTCCAAACCACGCCCCGCCCCCAATTTGCATATGTCGACTAAGCTCCTCCCCTTCATTTACATACGGCCGCCTGCATTTTTTACGCGCTGGGAAACGCCACTTAACAGCCTCATTAGCATAATTTATGCGAACCACACCCACACGCATTTCCAAACCATGCACCGCCCCCAATTTGCATACGTTGACTAAGCTCCTCCCCTTCATTTACATACGGTCGTCTGCATTTTTACGCGCTGGGAAAGGCCACTTAACGCCCTCATTAGCATAATGTATGCGAGCATAATGTATGCGCACCACGCCCACACGCATTTCCAAACCACGCCCCGCCCCCAATTTGCATATGTCGACTAAGCTCCTCCCCTTCATTTACATACGGCCGCCTGCATTTTTTACGCGCTGGGAAACGCCACTTAACAGCCTCATTAGCATAATTTATGCGGACCACACCCACACGCATTTCCAAACCATGCCCCGCCCCCAATTTTTTTAAGTCGACTAAACTCCTCCCCTTCATTTACATACGGTCGTCTGCTTTTTTTACACGCTGGGAAACCTACCTTAACGCCCTCATTAGCATAATGTATGCGAGCATAATGTATGCGCACCACGCCCACACGCATTTCCAAACCACGCCCCGCCCCCAATTTGCATATGTCGACTAAGCTCCTCCCCTTCATTTACATACGGCCGCCTGCATTTTTTACGCGCTGGGAAACGCCACTTAACAGCCTCATTAGCATAATTTATGCGAACCACACCCACACGCATTTCCAAACCATGCACCGCCCCCAATTTGCATACGTTGACTAAGCTCCTCCCCTTCATTTACATACGGTCGTCTGCATTTTTACGCGCTGGGAAAGGCCACTTAACACCCTCATTAGCATAATGTATGCGAGCATAATGTATGCGCACCACGCCCACACGCATTTCCAAACCACGCCCCGCCCCCAATTTGCATATGTCGACTAAGCTCCTCCCCTTCATTTACATACGGCCGCCTGCATTTTTTACGCGCTGGGAAACGCCACTTAACAGCCTCATTAGCATAATTTATGCGGACCACACCCACACGCATTTCCAAACCATGCCCCGCCCCCAATTTTTTTAAGTCGACTAAACTCCTCCCCTTGATTTACATACGGTCGTCTGCTTTTTTTACGCGCTGGGAAACCTACCTTAACGCCCTCATTAGCATAATGTATGCGAGCATAATGTATGCGCACCACGCCCACACGCATTTCCAAACCACGCCCCGCCCCCAATTTGCATATGTCGACTAAGCTCCTCCCCTTCATTTACATACGGCCGCCTGCATTTTTTACGCGCTGGGAAACGCCACTTAACAGCCTCATTAGCATAATTTATGCGAACCACACCCACACGCATTTCCAAACCATGCACCGCCCCCAATTTGCATACGTTGACTAAGCTCCTCCCCTTCATTTACATACGGTCGTCTGCATTTTTACGCGCTGGGAAAGGCCACTTAACGCCCTCATTAGCATAATTTATGCGAGCATAATGTATGCGCACCATGCCCACACGCATTTCCAAACCATGCCCCGCCCCCAATTTGCATATGTCGTCTAAGCTCCTCCCCTTCATTTACATACGGTCATCTGCATTTTTTACGCGCTGGGAAAGGCCACTTAACAGCCTCATTAGCATAATTTATGCGAACCACACCCACACGCATTTCCAAACCATGCCCCGCCCCCAATTTTTTTAAGTCGACTAAACTCCTCCCCTTCATTTACATACGGTCGTCTGCTTTTTTTACGCGCTGGGAAACCTACCTTAACGCCCTCATTAGCATAATGTATGCGAGCATAATGTATGCGCACCACGCCCACACGCATTTCCAAACCACGCCCCGCCCCCAATTTGCATATGTCGACTAAGCTCCTCCCCTTCATTTACATACGGCCGCCTGCATTTTTTACGCGCTGGGAAACGCCACTTAACAGCCTCATTAGCATAATTTATGCGAACCACACCCACACGCATTTCCAAACCATGCACCGCCCCCAATTTGCATACGTTGACTAAGCTCCTCCCCTTCATTTACATACGGTCGTCTGCATTTTTACGCGCTGGGAAAGGCCACTTAACGCCCTCATTAGCATAATTTATGCGAGCATAATGTATGCGCACCACGCCCACACGCATTTCCAAACCATGCCCCGCCCCCAATTTGCATATGTCGTCTAAGCTCCTCCCCTTCATTTACATACGGTCATCTGCATTTTTTACGCGCTGGGAAAGGCCACTTAACAGCCTCATTAGCATAATTTATGCGAACCACACCCACACGCATTTCCAAACCATGCCCCGCCCCCAATTCTTTTAAGTCGACTAAACTCCTCCCCTTCATTTGCATACGGTCGTCTGCTTTTTTACGCGCTGGGAAACCTACCTTAACGCCCTCATTAGCATAATGTATGCGAGCATAATGTATGCGCACCACGCCCACACGCATTTCCAAACCACGCCCCGCCCCCAATTTGCATATGTCGACTAAGCTCCTCCCCTTCATTTACATACGGCCGCCTGCATTTTTTACGCGCTGGGAAACGCCACTTAACAGCCTCATTAGCATAATTTATGCGAACCACACCCACACGCATTTCCAAACCATGCACCGCCCCCAATTTGCATACGTTGACTAAGCTCCTCCCCTTCATTTACATACGGTCGTCTGCATTTTTACGCGCTGGGAAAGGCCACTTAACAGCCTCATTAGCATAATGTATGCGCACCACGCCCACACGCATTTCCAAACCATGCCCCGCCCCCAATTTGCATATGTCGTCTAAGCTCCTCCCCTTCATTTACATACGGTCATCTGCATTTTTTACGCGCTGGGAAAGGCCACTTAACAGCCTCATTAGCATAATTTATGCGAACCACACCCACACGCATTTCCAAACCATGCCCCGCCCCCAATTTTTTTAAGTCGACTAAACTCCTCCCCTTCATTTACATACGGTCGTCTGCATTTTTTACGCGCTGGGAAACGCCACTTAACAGCCTCATTTGCATAATGTATGCGCACCACACCCACACGCATTTCCAAACCATGCCCCGCCCCCCCTCATTTGCATAAGTCGGCTTAATTTACATAATTAATGCGTGCGACGCCCACAAAACTCATTACGTTAGGCCCACTCATTAAGTCAGACTCCTCCCTCTTGTTGAAACCACGCCCACTCATTAAGTTAGACTCCTCCCACTCATTAAGTTTGACTCCACCTCTTGTATTTGCGTCCACGTCAGCGCGGTGAAGAGAACGCTTGTCATGCGGCCTCATTTACATAATTAATGCAGACCACGCCCCAACCTCATTTACATGATTAATGCAGACCACGCCCCCAATTTGAATAATTAGTCTAATTAGCCCCGCCCCCTGCATTCGCGTATAATTAGCAACAAGACGCGCGCGTCAAATGCATGTTGTGCAGGCTCATTTACGTAATTGATGCAGACCACGCCCCAACCTCATTTACATAATTAATGCAGACCGCGCCCCCAATTTGAATAATTAGGCTAATTAGCCCCACCCCCTGCATTCGCGTGTAATTAGCAACAAGACGCGCGCGTCAAATGCATGTTGTGCAGTCTCATTTACATAATTAATGCAGACCACGCCCCCAACCTCATTTACATGCCATGCCCCCAATTTGAATAATTAGGCTAATTAGCTCCGCCCCCTGCATTCGCGTGCAATAAGCAACAAGACGCGCGCGTGGAATGCATGTTGTGCAGTCTCATTTACATAATTAATGCAGACCACGCCCCCAACCTCATTTGCATAATTACGGCAGACCACGCCCCCAACCTAATTTGCATAATTACTGCAAACCATGCCCCCAACACATTTGCATAATTAATTAGGCTAATTAGCAACAAGACGCGCACGTCGAATGCATGTTGTGCAGTCTCATTTACATAATTAATGCAGACCACGCCCCCAACCTCATTTGCATAATTAATGCAGCCTCATTTACATAATAATCATTTGCATAATTAATGTAGCCTCATTTACATAACAATATGTAAATGAGATTATTTATTTATTTATTTATTTATTTATTTATTTATTTATTTATTGAGGAAGGAAGAAAGAAAGAAAGAAAGAAAGAAAGAAAGAAAGAAAGAAAGAAAGAAAGAAAGGTTGCACGCTATTTAATTATTTATTTATTTATTTATTGAAGGAAGGAAGGAAGGAAGGAAGGAAGGAAGGAAGGAAGAAAGATGTACGCTATTTGTTTATATATATTTATTTATTTATTTAGCCGATAGGCAGACGCCTGGGGGGGGGGGCGGAGACCCGATTCCGGATAAGCGGTTGAAGATGGATGGATGGATGGATGGATGGATGGATGGATGGATGGAAGGAAACATAGTCGGGAGGGAAATAAATAAATACATAAATAAATGAATGAATGAATGAATGAATAAATAAATAAATAAATAAATAAATAAATAAATAAATAAATAAATAAATAAATAAATAGTCAGTCTCGACAGGGGCCTCATATAATAATAATAATTAATGAAATAAATAAAGCTCCTTTTAGTTGACCTTGTACCAGTGAGCCCAGCCAGTGCAGGGGGCGGGGCCATAATTAATTAATTAATTATTTAAAGAATCAGTAGCCTACGCAGTCGGGGGAAAGTTAGTTGCCGGGGCCAATGTGTCCTTTCGGCCTGGTGCAGACAGGGAAATAATTAATTCATTCATTCATTCATTAAATAAATACAGCCAAGGAGTGTGTGTGTGTGTGTGTGTGTGTGTGTGTGTGTGTGTGTGTGTGTGTGTGTGTGTGCAACGTTTGGCATGGATAAATAAATAATTAAACCAGTAAGACTCCCTAATATATACTGCGTGGCGATTTGCGTGATTTTAGGGCAAAATCTGTAGGAGTAGTGTCCAGAATGGGTTTCGCCTCATGGTGGCGCTAGAAGAGGAGGAGAGAATCGATGGGTGGAGGGCAAGGACTGTCTGTGCAAAATTTGGCACGGATCGGCCAGCGGTTGCAGAGATAGGTTGCAGAGATATGAGCAGTGCAAAAGTGTGACGGACATACAGACAGCTGGTCGAGGTTTCGATAGTAACTGCGACCTGACGGTCGCAATCATTCATTTGTCAGCCTCGACAGTGGCGGCGCCCAAAACAGCTGATCCACAAGCTCACATATGCAGCCTTGTAGATCGGCTGTTTTTATTGTTTTATTTTTTAAATTGTTTCCCCTGCATAGTGCTTTGTTCTATCCGTCATTCAATGTTATATGAGATACTTCAATGGTTTCCTGTGGAAATAAGCTTAGTCTTTTCTAGGATCTCCTTTTAGTTGACCTTGTACCAGTGAACTGTACTGTCAATGACACTGTATACCTATGACAGTCCTATATCAATAATTAGTTCATTCATGAATGACTTCCCTGTGGAAATAAGCCAACAACATTACTGGGATCTCCTTTTAGTTGGGCTTGTACCAAATCATGTTTATTACGTATCTATCTATCTCTCTATCTTCCTATCAATTAGTCACATGCATTCACATTGCACTGAATGCACGCACGCACAGGTCAGCTCAGCTTAGCAGCTGGCTTTTTTCTTTTTTTTTTTTTTTCTCTCAGAGCTCCAGACTCAGACACCGAGGTCTCGGAGGGCACCCAAGCCGGACTGCGTGCTCTGGCTGCGGCCGCGAAGCGGCCGCGGCCCCCCTCAACCCCCTGGAGCCAGGTAGAGTCTGGTGAAATAAGAACCTATCTCCCTTAATTGACACTAGCTGCCATGGCAGCTACGCTAGAAAACCCAAACCACGTAACCAATCAAGCCAGCCATGGCCCCCCAGCCCATGGGATACATTCTCCTGGCAGCCGGTTGGCTCTCCCCAATCACCTGACCAGGAAGTGTTCTCTCTCCTTCTCTCGTTCTCTGTTTACCTAGGAGCAGACGCATGAGTTGAGTGTTGCTTCAAACTATGTCAAGGGATGTATATAGATGTCACATTGCTCTGTTCAATTGCTCTTTAAACAACTTGGGACAACATGAGACGACGCTGTGTACATTTGGACACAAGACGTGGGTCAACGTGCCTCGTGAGGAGAGGAGAGGAGGTGATGCACCATGGTGTCATGAACTTCAAACAGAAGCAGCGCGAGGAACAGGCAGAACCAGACGGCACTGAGGGTGAGAGGAATGAAAATAATGCTGTAATGCTTTGTCACAAAGATTGTATTTAGTTATAATATTCTAAATGAACTAAGCCAGTGGTTCTCAAACCTTTTCATGTGAAGGACCCCCAAAATGATATTTATTTGGCCACGGACCCCCATCTCAAAATATTTAGTTCCAGGGACCACCCAGAAGCAAAATGTGAGTTACAAACGTTCGCTTTGAAAATACATATATTCAAAGATTTGCACACATTTTCACGACTCTTTCAAAAATAGCAGATCTACAAGCTCGCAGCGCGGCACTCGGTGCCGCGCTGTGAGCTTGTATATCTGCTATTTTTCACTGGTTAAAGCATTCAATCATTTCTAGGCCTAAATGGGTTATTTATCACGATAAACGATAATAAGGATTATGGTCCCATCCCTAGGTGGAGGCGGAGTCGGAGTCGGAGGACGAGGGTGCCGCCAGGCGCAGAAGGAGACGGCGCCAGCCCCCGGCGGAGAACGTGGTGTCAGAGGTGGACATCCCCAACGTGGGACGCATCATGGTCCGAGCGGACGCAGACGGATACAACGAAGAGGTTCGTAAAATGTGGTCGGATTGTATCGGTGGTTCTTTTTTATTTACATTTTTATGTCGGGGACTTTTTCAAAAATCTTGACTAAAATCTTACAAATGATTCCCCAAATGTTCATATTGGGAATTGACGATCTACAAGCTCACAACGCGTCGCCATGCGTTGTGAGCTCATAGCTATCTTTGAATATCCGAAGTATAAAATAGGGTTTTTTTTGCACACAGGGTCTGATTTTCCACACGGACAAAACAGACAATATTGTCCAAGAGAGCTCGCCCTCCCTCCCTGTATGCAAAGGGCTTTATTCACTCATTTTGCTGGGGACCCCCTGGAACCCCTTCAAGGATCCTTGGGGGTCCCCACCGGCTGCTGGGCCTCCCTTTGAGAACCACTGAGTTATGTCACACGTGTGTGTGTTTTTAATCCATACGTCTTCTGTTCATGGCTATGATGATGTGGATAGGAATGTAGTTTCTAACATCTATGTGCTTGTATGTTGTTCCCTGTCCAGATGATGCTGACTCCAGCCATGCAGGGAGTCATCATGGCTATTGCCAAGGCCAGACAAACCTTTGACGACGAAGGCCCTGAGAAAGCTCTCATCAAGGTATGCCTTTAACCGTGAGGTGGAAGGTCTTGCCCTAAAAGTGTCAAACCAACCAGCAATCAGCAGTGGTGTATTGGAGTATTTCCAATTTTCTGTACTTTTACTTCTACTCGACTACAATTATTTAAAACTTTTAGTTACTACTTCTTTTTAGATTTTGATTTTTATTACAAAACATACATTAAAGCACGTCAGTCCTACAGTATTATACATTTCGGCCATTTGAAAATATTTTAATTTTCAAAAGATTTGTATACATTTTATTCATTTGAAAACTTGCGAAATAGGACATTCTGCTTAATGACTATTTTATACTTTTGGTACTTTAAGTACATTTTGATACCAGTACTTTTGTACTATAACTAAAATATATATATTTTTAATATTGGACTTTAACTTGTAGCAGAGTATTTCTACATTGCAGTATTGATACTTTTACTTAAAAAAAAAGAATTGAACGTCCCACCACTGACAATCAGTGCTCTGACCAGAGGAGGAAAAATATAATAAAAGTAATAATGCAATACCTCTGTGTAAAAAATACTCTGTTGCAAGTCAGTCGTTTATTCAAAATTGCAAAAGTGTTTGCATCAAAATATTACTACGGTGCCAAAAATAAAAGTACTTGTTAATCATCTAAATCTACAAAACTACTTGTAATGAATAACTAATTGTACTTCTTAATTACTGAGTCTATGTATTTATTCATTACTTTCCCACCTCTGCTTATGTCCCATTTTTCTCTGGCTGCCCTGGGTCCTGCCCTGTGCCCCGTAACCCCAGACAGGATTTGTACAACAATAACAGATTGCATAACAATCTTTCAGCGAAGCGGGTGCGTTTTTGGTACAGCAAGCCACCCTTCATTGCTGAATTGGATTAGTGGTGAGGTTAAGAGCCTCTTGAAACGAGCACCTCCTCTTTTTCTGCTTCGAAACACCGAAGCAGGCGGACATTATCTGGACGCAAACACATAGATTTAGTCTCTCTTGCTTTCTTTATTTTATTTGTTTTGTGTTGCTGCTTGGGATTCCCGATGCCTCTGTGGCGCGGCTCACCGGTGGTGTGATTGTGTTCTGCAGGGCAAGAGGACCAACCTGCGTAAGAACGGCTCGGAGCGCATCAGCCACAGCATGAGGGTCAAGTTCAACCCGCTGGCGCTGCTGCTGGACTCCTCGCTGGAGGGAGAGTTTGACCTGGTGCAGAGGATCATCTACGAGGTGAGGAAGCTGCTCCGATCGATCGGTGGCAGATTTAAATTAGCCGATTTATTCAATTAATGATGCGATCGGCCGTCGCCGATCCGGAAAGCGGATCTTTTATAATATAGCTGCTAAGTTTACGTCCTAAATAGCTGTTGCCACACAGCACAGTCTGATTGGTAGAACACGTTTGGTGGTGGAAGTAATGCAACTGCAGACATCCTTTTGTTAGGTATATTAGTTTAAATAATTTTGAATTCATGTTTCTATAATTTGCAATAATTCAACTGTATGGCATGCTAATGTTTTGTATTTGACATTGTATTTTATTACTACATACGTAATTAATCAATAATCATCTATAACAGAGGTTAAATATTTTCCTTTAAAAATAAATCGGTATCGGCGGATCATGAAAAAATAAATCGGTGATCGGAATCGACCTCCAAAAAGGTGATCGGAGCATCCCGGAGCACTGGTTCCCATTTAGGGATGGGACGATATGAAAGTTTCATGTCCCGATTATTGTGACCAAAGAAATGGTGATTTACAATCGCGATAATCAAAATATCCCCAACATTATCCCGGTGGCGGAACATTTGCCAAAAAAAAAATCAGATCTACAAGCTCACAACGCATTGCGGTTGCGACGCGTTGTGAGCTTGAAGGTCGGCTATTTTTTGGGCAAAGAGATTTGGTAGAGAGTGAAAAAAAGACTATCAAGTATGTTATTTCCAGGTTAGTTTTATCGAGGGTTTAAATGGTAATGGATGGGACGATAATCGTTGTCGTTTATGCAGCTCGGCAAATAAAAGGTGAATTGATCCCAGTGCATGACGGAGGATAATTTCGCGGTTTCATGTTTTTTTTATCACGATAACCGACAATAACGATTATCGTCCCATCCCTAGTTCCCCAACAGTGGGTCGGGACCAGTGTTGGTCGTGTCGCGCACGTACAGCTTGTAGATCGGTTGTTTGGGTCCCGGGGCAAACCTCTAATTTCAATTGATTATTATCACTAATTAACCACTTCAACCCTATTTACATTTCGGCCATTTGAAAATAGCCGATCTCATCGCGACACATTGTGAGCATTCAAAAGATTTTTGCGAGTATTTCTATATTCCATCACTGATACTTTTAAGTAAAGAATTTTAGTACTTTATCCACCACTGGTGTTTGGTACTATTTGGCCATTCGAAAGTAGCAGCTATACAAGATCCATCAGCCTAATATATTAGGCTGACAGGTGTGCCTTAGTGCTGTGGAACTCAGACCAGGCCCCAGTGCCTGTATTTCTGTGACTAACAAGTCAATACGGCGCCCCCAGGTGGACGATCCGAGCCAGCCCAACGACGAGGGCATCACTGCCCTGCACAACGCTGTGTGTGCCGGACACACGGAGATCGTCAAGTTCCTGGTGCAGTTTGGAGTCAACGTCAACGCCGCAGACAGCGACGGATGGTAAGTGGCCGCCGTTACAATCGTGATGACGAAAAATCACATTATGTTTTCCATATGTATGGAAAGTAAAGCCCCGCGAAGTAAAGCCCTGCTTCATCAGACAAGGCCGTCGCACAAAAGTAGTGAAAACAGCAGATTTACAAGCACACAATCGTTGTGTGCTTGTAGATTGCCTGTTTTCACTAGTTTAGTTCATTTTTTTTAAATGATGAAAACAAACGGTTTTGGACATACAAGGTTTCCACCCGACAATGACGATATATAGCTTGCTGCTTAGAAAAAAAATAAATAGGGCTGTCACGATTATTATATAATCGTCTAATCGCAATTATTTGACATAATCGCAAATATTTTGTCATAATCGTGAATTTTGAAAAATGCTCATACTTTTCAAACATTTTCAGAAATAGTGGAAATAGCAGATCTACAAGCTCACAATTGTGAGCTTGTAGATCGGCTATTTCCACTATCAATGTTCTTTTTTTAAGTATAAAGTTATCAAATATTTCATATTTTCTTTGTATGTTTAGGTTATGTGTCATATCTGCCATGTGCAACTTCAAAGCCTAAAAGCCAAACAGTAATGTAATTGTCAACGACAAAAACACAATTAAATCGTTAATCGCAGTAATTTGAGTGACAATTAATCGTCATGTAAGATGCCATAATCGTGACAGCCCTAAATGTAAACATAAAATGTAAAGATATGTTAAAATGTATTTTTTTAAGAGAAATGCCAGCTTGAGGGGCGGCATAGCTCAGGGGTAGAGAAACCGTTATTAGAGCACGAAGGGTTCCCGAAGGGTTCCCAGTTCGAATCCGGGCTCCCCCTGAGTTAATGTCGAAGGGTCCTTGGGCAAGACTCTGAACCCCTAATTGCTCCCGGTGAGTAGGTTGGTACCTTGCATGGTTTCCTCCGCCACCGGTGTATGAATGTGTGCGTGAATGTGTGAATGTAATGCACAATCTATGTAAAGCGCTTTGGATAAAAGCGCTATATAAATGCACCATTTACCATTTACCATTTTCCTGATTTTATATACAGCCAGGAAGGGTGTAGTTAGGGTGTAGTGCTCAAATACCTGTAGATGTTCTGGCTACGCGAGACAAGGTTCTATCCTAACCTTTCTTTTTTGTCAATTAAGTCCTGTGTAAAATGACCCCAGAAAATGCGGTTGTAAACTGTAACTCTCTCTCTCTCTCTCTCTCTCTCTCTCTCTCTCTCTCTCTCTCTCTCTCTCTCTCTCTCTCTCTCTCTCTCTCTCTCTCTCTCTCTCTCTCTCTCTCTCTCTCTCTCTCTGTCTGTCTCAGGACGCCGCTGCACTGTGCGGCCTCCTGTAACAACGTGCAGGTGTGTAAGTTCCTGGTGGAGTCTGGAGCGGCGGTGTTCGCCATGACCTACAGCGACATGCAGACTGCTGCTGATAAGTGTGAGGAGATGGAGGAGGGATACACGCAGTGCTCCCAGTTCCTCTACGGTAAGACTGTGTGTGTGTGTGTGTGTGTGTGTGTGTGTGTGTGTGTGTGTGTGTGTGTACACACACACAAAACAAAAAACATAATCATAACGTGGAGATTTAGATTTATCGTGAGATTGTCCTCTGTCATGCACTGGGATCAATTCACCTTTTATTTGCCAAGCTGCATATCAGGCACCATTTAAACCCTCTATGATTGGTAAAACTGACCAGGAAATAACGTACTTGATACTGTCTCTTTTCACACTCTCTGCCAAAAAATAGCCAATCTATAGCTCACAATGCGGAGCTTGTGGATCTGCTATTTTTCAACGACAAAATGATGGTCGTTATAAGATGGCTCCGTTTCCGTCTAATTTTTGCAAGTCTTTGAATATATTTTTTAAAAAGCGAACATTTGTAACTCAAATATTGCTTCTGGGTGGTCCCTGGAACGACATATTTTAAGATGGGGGTCCGCTGCTAAATACATATAATACCGGGGGGGTCCTTGACATTAAAATGTTTGAGAACCACTGATCACAGGTTTAACAAGAACCTTAGCAGGGCATTTTTTAGAATCAGGTCCTCAGGTCATAACCCCCACCTCTCCCCCACTCCCCAGGCGTCCAGGAGAAGATGGGCATCATGAACCGGGGCGTGGTGTACGGCCTGTGGGACTACGCCGCCGAGAACGCCGACGAGCTGTCCTACCACGAGGGCGACTGCATGGCCATCGTGCGCCGGGAGGACGAGGACGAGGTGGAGTGGTGGTGGGCGCGCACGGCCGCCGGCGCCGAGGGGTACATCCCCCGGAACCTGCTAGGGGTGAGTTCACGGAGGAAGATAATGATAGCCAGTGGCAGAACGATTTTCACAGTGCTTGATCGGCTTTCGGGCCGAAACTCCAAAATGTTAATTTTCTTGAAAATGAGTTCAAGTGGAGTTGGGAGGTTTTGACCGACGTGCTTTTTACTACTTTTCATTGGTTCAATATTATTTTAACCAACACACAGACGTAAAGGGTGTTCAATAGCACATATTTATGAAAACAAGAGAGGGACAATCGGGTGGAGTTAGCTGGTTTGGCAGAAAGTGTGGAGTTAGGAGGTTTTGGCCCAAGCACTTTTTACTACTTTCCATTGGTTCAATATTATTTTAACCAACACTCAGATGTAAAGGGTGTTCAATAGCCCTGATTTGTGCAAAAAGAAATCAAAAACCTCAAAAATGGAGTTAAGAGGTTTTGGCCAGACAGTGACGAATATAATCCGATAGTAATCATTGCTATAGAGTCTTTGTTCAGTAACAGGTGTCTCCCTGTTTCTTCAGCTCTTTAATAAACAGAATAAATCAACCTTTTTTGGTTGGGATACAGATTTTATCCAATCAGGAACTCATACAGGATACAGGTTAAACAAGTGGTATCGGAAGCGATGACACAAAGAAATGAGCAGACAAAATGGAACTGGAGCAATATATCATTGAAGCTGATAAATGGGTTCTCTCTTATGTTTGGTTAAACATTTCCAACCCACCTAAAAGAATATGTTCTGTTCTGAGACAGGGAGACTGTTACAAAACATATACATATATAAAACTCTGTAGCAGTGATTAATAATGGCGGCAGTGGCTCAGGGGTAGAGTTGCCGTCTTAGAACACGGAGGGTTCCCGAAGGGTTCCCAGTTCGATCCCGGGCTCCTCCAGAGTTGGTGTCGAAGAGTCCTTGAGCAAGACTCTGAACCCCTAATTGCTTCCGGGGATAATGTTTAATGTTTAACAAAAACAAAAATTTCACTTACCCTACCTTTAATTCATAATTATACGTTTGGGTTCCGGGGAGACACCAAATGTATCTTTTTGGGCCTTGAGCTGCAAAGTTTGGGAGCCCCTGGATTTAACGTTGTGTCCCTTAACCCATTTAGGCCTAGAATTATTGAATGCTTTAGCTATTGAAAAATAGCAGATCTACAAGCTCACAGCGCGGCACCGAGTGCCGCGCTGCAAGCTTGTAGATCTGCTATTTTTGAAAAAGTTGTGAAAATGTGTGCAAATCTTTGAATATATGTATTTTTAAAGCGAACGTTTGTAACTCAAATTTTGCTTCTGGGTGGTCCCTGGAACTAAATATTTTGAGATGGGGGTCCGTGGCCAAATAAATATCATTTTGGGGGTACTTCACATGAAAATGTTTGAGAACCACTGACATAGTAGTCTCTCAAGAACAGACTAACTGAGCTCCAGTTAAGTGAAAAGGACCTTTTCTTTGACGATGGCTAGCCAGATTGCTGACATAGAAACATAGATTTTTCAAAAAACCTTAGAAGGATTCAAATGACACTTATAGAATCGGGTCAAAATTCTAATTTTCATGATTTTTCAAAAATAGCAGATCTACAAGCTCGCAGCGCGGCACTCGGTGCCGCGCTGTGAGCTTGTATATCTGCTGTTTTTCAATAGTTAAAGCATAAAATAATGTTCTAACTGGGTTTATGTCTCCTGTCCTCCCAACAGCTCTATCCCAGAATAAAGCCCCGTCAGAGAAGCCTGGCTTAGAGGAGGACATGTCCCACTGTGTCAGACACACAGACAGACAGACTGAGAGGACACAGACACTCACTGGACATCTTCAGCTGGGTGGACCACCAGAGACAAAGCAATCAAAATGAAGAACATGGAAATAAGACCAAACCATATGAAGGATCTTTAAAAAAATGAACTATGAACTATTATGAACACCACACTAATAGCTGGGCCCGGGAAACCACAGTACGTTTCTGGTCCAACTGGCACTTTTTTTATATAACGTCTCCACAGACAGGATTTCCACATCTATTTTTCCAGACCACTCCTTGATGTACTGTACACTAATGGCATTATGCTGTATTGCTCCCTTTCCTTTTTTTTATTTTCTATTTTTTAACTTGTTTCATAATGAGATTTAAGCATCTGGGGCCGTTTATAATGCGTGCGACCCCCGAGCCATTCTGTTGGGATGTCAAATGGAATAGGGTTGCAATATTCTATCGGTTTACTTTTTTCGATTAATCGGATAATCGAGAAGGGTTTCAAATTTAAATGTATTTTATTTTTTATAATCAACTAAATCGATGAGTCTGACTGATTAACCACTTTAGCCCTATTTTATATTTTGTTCTACAATGGTGTTAAGAAGAAAACAGCCAAAATAGCCGATCTACAAGCTCATTAACTCGTAAATGGCTATTTTCACCATTTCACTATCAGTTAGTGTCATTAACTGTTGCGCCCCTAAAAGGGAGCAAGCAGTATTTTACAGTAGAAAATGTGAATTATTTTTTGTCTTTACACCTTTATTTTTTTTAGTTATTTCTTCGAGCTTAACTGGTTGTTTTCGATAGGTTCACCACACAGTGCATGATATGAATGACAGGAGGATGATGATGATGATGATGATGATCGTGATGATGATCGTGCTTTTTGAAAATGTCCCCCTTTCTGTTACCGTGACAATCCCTTGAGGCTTGGTACTTTTGCCTTGGTCCTTTACTTGGCAAATATGCCTCAGTTTAACATAATATACAGTAATGGCTGCATCAACAACAGCTGTACAGCTTTTCAAACTTCCATTCTTTCCTCAAACCACCATTCCAGCTCTGGATTCTAGAATGTGCAATGATCACCATGATGTGGTTGATGATTTTGCTTAAAAAAAAGGAGAGAGAGACCTACTGCTATGCTTTTGACTCTTCTGTGGTCGATGACACCCAAGAAGCCAGCCTCCTTCTCTTCCCCGGGCTGGCAATGTGGCCGAGATACCCACAGACATACTGATACTAACATATACTGCAGCAGGTTGAATATTGGTGTGAAGGAGATCATAGGCAAGAGACCAAGGAGGTGATATAATAATATGTTGTTTTTTTAATCACTTTATTATACAGATTGTTTGAGGCGTTGCGATGAGAAGGCCACTCTTGAAGGAGCACTCTTCACCCATTTTTCCCCTTTCCCCCAACCCCATCTTCACATAATTAGTCCTTGCTAATCATTGTTGTCGGGTGGAAACCTTTTTATCATTTAAAAAAAATAACTAAACTAGTGAAAACAGCCGATCTACAAGCACACAACGCCTCGCACCGCGAGGCGTTGTGTGCTTGTAGATCGGCTGTTTTCACTACTTTCGTGCGACGGCCTTGTCTGATGAAGCAGGGCTTCGCTTCGCAAAAAAAAAATATACACATTTGAAACTTGGAGATACAAGGTTTCTACCTGACAACGACGGAATGATGATCGTTATAAGATGGCGCCCTTTCCGTCTAATCACTGTGACTGTGTCTCGTTGGTTGGCTGCTGGGGACAGGTCAGCAGCCTGCCTGTAGTACCACTGGTACCAGTGACATACATCATCAATGGGGGATTCCTGGCTAATAGAAACCCCGGCCTTTTCGCTTCCCTGGAGCCATTGTTCCATGTTTTGAAAGAAAGTTTGAAATCTTGTTTTGAAATGACCACTGTCATCATCATCGTGCTTATCGATGCCATCATCAATAAGCACGTTTTCCAATCATCCACGGCCCACCGCTGAGACGGCTTGTAGACGGCGTCCTGTAGTGAGCGTTCCATAATTACAGTATAATAGTCCATGGGCCATACGAGATGTCGGTATCGGAAAGGTGGCAAAGGTTATCATGCATTTTTTAAAAGCTCTATATCTGTAGATTATAATTTGGTATGATAACCCTTTCTGAGACACAGCTAAATTGGTGTTATCAGCCGCTAGAGTTTTGCACAAAAAACATTCCTTGGGCTAAAAGACGGCCCCACAAGACTATGGTTTAGTGATGAAAAGTGATGAGTCATCACTTTTCACACTTTTGTAGGGGCCGTTTTAGCCCAATGAATGTTTTTTATGCAAAACAGATGTTTGCAATGGATTTAGAATCATGAAAAACCCCTAGTTTGACCCCTCATATGTTACTTAAAGCAGATTAATCTTTTGCTTTTTTTCCCTGTAATGTAAAGTTAATGGGACACCAACTCTAGCGGCTGATAACACCAATTTAGCTGTGTCTCAGAAAGGGTTATCATACCAAAATATAATCTACAGATATGGAGCTTTTCAAAAATGCATGATAACCTTTGCCACCTTTCCGATACCGACATCTCGTATGGCCCATGGACTATAATATGGATTCATATATTATATACAGTACGTACATACAATATGTATGGAGGTGATAAAGACGCAAACCGTTCCTTTAATCCAGTGGTTCTCAAAGTGGGCTCCAGGGGGCCTCCCCAGGGGTCCTCGAGAGGGGTTCCAGGGGGTCCCCAACCAAATGTCTGATAGTTGTCTGTAACTCTGAGAGCGTACAAATGGATTGTGTTCCATTTGTACCACAGTGTAGATTCGGGGTATCAAAATGGTATCAAATGGGCCATATCAAACTGGGCGGTCCTTGAAATGAAAATGGTTGAGAATCATTGCTATTAGTTGTTAAAAGGCTTCTTTTATGGGGGATCCGCGGCTGTGGGCTAATATGTGTCAATTTGGGGGGTCCTTGACATGAAAAAGAACCACTGATTTGATCCAAACCCTCTTCAATCTTTGTTGTTTTGTAGTAACGGTGAACGATGCCGTTCTCTTTATAACGAGTGCAGTTATTTTTTTTTAAGTCTCATGTTTCACTAAACCCGTCTGCCATCAGTTGATGCGTTCTAAATCCCAGACATCATGGCTGTCAACGCAGATATATTTATTTTTGCTACCTATCGTTCTATTTTCTTGTCCTCTTGGCAATATACTGTAACCACACACACACGTAGTATTTCCCACATTTACAATAAAAATACTTTGTACTACTAAGTATTTGTGGTGATTTTTATACTCGTCTCTGGCCATTTGGTGCCATTTCTCTTGAGTGTTATCTTAGGAGACTGGGGGTACGTAACAAAAGGTATCTTACCACACTGATCTCTTGCTTAGAATATCGGATTTTAACCTAAGATTCCATGATTTTATTCAATGCACCAAGAAAGAACATTGTGTGTGTGTGTGTGTGTGTGTGTGTGTGTGTGTGTGTGTGTGTGTGTGTGTGTGTGTGTGTGTGTGTGTGTGTGTGTGTGTGTGTGTGTGTGTGTGTGTGTGCGCAGAGCGTGTGCGTGTGCGCGCGTTGCACACACACAGTTGGCATTCACTGACTATGGGACAACTAGCAGGTGACACTGACTGCACAGACTACAACTGAATGGAATCATGACATGATATCATCGTATAGCCCCTGGGTATAGATAGGATCCTGCTGTAAGGAATATTTTCAGGCTAGTATATAATAGTAATGAAATGGTGCTAGGCCCACTCAGCTATGTTTACAATGATGTGCCTGCCTGGGACTGGGCCTGAACTTGGAGAAAATGGAAATAACAATACATTGACGTAATGAAATTGGGACACTTTTTTTGTATTGTTTGTTATTTATGGTACACTTGCATCATCACAAAGTGGTTTGTACTCTGTAATGATGCTTTGATAAAGTGTTTAAGTATGTCATCTGTGTGCGTGCGTGCGTGCGTGCGTGCGTGCGTGCGTGCGTTGGTGACGAAACTTTTTTGCATACATCGACTAAGCCCCTCCCCTTCATTAACATACGGTCGTCTGCATTTTTTACGCGCTGGGAAACCTACCTTAACGCCCTCATTAGCATAATGTATGCGAGCATAATGTATGCGCACCACGCCCACACGCATTTCCAAACCACGCCCCGCCCCCAATTTGCATATGTCGACTAAGCTCCTCCCCTTCATTTACATACGGCCGCCTGCATTTTCTACGCGCTGGGAAACGCCACTTAACAGCCTTATTAGCATAATTTATGCGGACCACACCCACACGCATTTCCAAACCATGCACCGCCCCCAATTTGCATACGTTGACTAAGCTCCTCCCCTTCATTTACATACGGTCGTCTGCATTTTTACGCGCTGGGAAAGGCCACTTAACGCCCTCATTAGCATAATTTATGCGAGCATAATGTATGCGCACCACGCCCACACGCATTTCCAAACCATGCCCCGCCCCCAATTTGCATATGTCGTCTAAGCTCCTCCCCTTCATTTACATACGGTCATCTGCATTTTTTACGCGCTGGGAAAGGCCACTTAACAGCCTCATTAGCATAATTTATGCAAACCACACCCACACGCATTTCCAAACCATGCCCCGCCCCCAATTTTTTTAAGTCGACTAAACTCCTCCCCTTCATTTACATACGGTCGTCTGCTTTTTTTACGCGCTGGGAAACCTACCTTAACGCCCTCATTAGCATAATGTATGCGAGCATAATGTATGCGCACCACGCCCACACGCATTTCCAAACCACGCCCCGCCCCCAATTTGCATATGTCGACTAAGCTCCTCCCCTTCATTTACATACGGCCGCCTGCATTTTTTACGCGCTGGGAAACGCCACTTAACAGCCTCATTAGCATAATTTATGCGAACCACACCCACACGCATTTCCAAACCATGCACCGCCCCCAATTTGCATACGTTGACTAAGCTCCTCCCCTTCATTTACATACGGTCGTCTGCATTTTTACGCGCTGGGAAAGGCCACTTAACGCCCTCATTAGCATAATTTATGCGAGCATAATGTATGCGCACCACGCCCACACGCATTTCCAAACCACGCCCGCCCCAAATTTGCATATGTCGACTAAGCTCCTCCCCTTCATTTACATACGGCCGTCTGCATTTTTTACGCGCTGGGAAACGCCACTTAACAGCCTCATTTGCATAATGTATGCGCACCACACCCACACGCATTTCCAAACCATGCCCCGCCCCCCCTCATTTGCATAAGTCGGCTTAATTTACATAATTAATGCGTGCGACGCCCACAAAACTCATTACGTTAGGCCCACTCATTAAGTCAGACTCCTCCCTCTTGTTGAAACCACGCCCACTCATTAAGTTAGACTCCTCCCACTCATTAAGTTTGACTCCACCTCTTGTATTTGCGTCCACGTCAGCGCGGTGAAGAGAACGCTTGTCATGCGGCCTCATTTACATAATTAATGCAGACCACGCCCCGACCTCATTTACATGATTAATGCAGACCACGCCCCCAATTTGAATAATTAGTCTAATTAGCCCCGCCCCCTGCATTCGCGTATAATTAGCAACAAGACGCGCGCGTCAAATGCATGTTGTGCAGGCTCATTTACGTAATTGATGCAGACCACGCCCCAACCTCATTTACATAATTAATGCAGACCGCGCCCCCAATTTGAATAATTAGGCTAATTAGCCCCACCCCCTGCATTCGCGTGTAATTAGCAACAAGACGCGCGCGTCAAATGCATGTTGTGCAGTCTCATTTACATAATTAATGCAGACCACGCCCCCAACCTCATTTACATGCCACGCCCCCAATTTGAATAATTAGGCTAATTAGCTCCGCCCCCTGCATTCGCGTGCAATAAGCAACAAGACGCGCGCGTGGAATGCATGTTGTGCAGTCTCATTTACATAATTAATGCAGACCACGCCCCCAACCTCATTTGCATAATTACGGCAGACCACGCCCCCAACCTAATTTGCATAATTACTGCAAACCATGCCCCCAATACATTTGCATAATTAATTAGGCTAATTAGCAACAAGACGCGCACGTCGAATGCATGTTGTGCAGTCTCATTTACATAATTAATGCAGACCACGCCCCCAACCTCATTTGCATAATTAATGCAGCCTCATTTACATAATAATCATTTGCATAATTAATGTAGCCTCATTTACATAACAATATGTAAATGAGATTATTTATTTATTTATTTATTTATTTATTTATTTATTTATTTATTTATTGAAGGAAGGAAGGAAGGAAGGAAGGAAGGAAGGAAGGAAGGAAGGAAGGAAGAAAGAAAGAAAGAAAGAAAGAAAGAAAGAAAGAAAGAAAGAAAGAAAGAAAGAAAGAAAGAAAGAAAGAAAGAAAGAAAGAAAGAAAGAAAGAAAGAAAGAAAGGTTGCACGCTATTTAATTATTTATTTATTTATTTATTTATTGAAGGAAGGAAGGAAGGAAGGAAGGAAGGAAGGAAGAAAGATGTACGCTATTTGTTTATATATATTTATTTATTTATTTATTTATTTAGCCGATAGGCAGACGCCTGGGGGGGGGGGGGGGGGGGCGGAGACCCGATTCCGGATAAGCGGTTGAAGATGGATGGATGGATGGATGGATGGATGGATGGATGGATGGAAGGAAACATAGTCGGGAGGGAAATAAATAAATACATAAATAAATGAATGAATGAATGAATGAATAAATAAATAAATAAATAAATAAATAAATAAATAAATAAATAAATAAATAAATAAATAAATAAATAAATAAATAAATAAATAAATAAATAGTCAGTCTCGACAGGGGCCTCATATAATAATAATAATTAATGAAATAAATAAAGCTCCTTTTAGTTGACCTTGTACCAGTGAGCCCAGCCAGTGCAGGGGGCGGGGCCATAATTAATTAATTAATTATTTAAAGAATCAGTAGCCTACGCAGTCGGGGGAAAGTTAGTTGCCGGGGCCAATGTGTCCTTTCGGCCTGGTGCAGACAGGGAAATAATTAATTCATTCATTCATTCATTAAATAAATACAGCCAAGGAGTGTGTGTGTGTGTGTGTGTGTGTGTGTGTGTGTGTGTGTGTGTGTGTGTGTGTGTGTGTGTGTGTGTGTGTGTGTGTGCAACGTTTGGCATGGATAAATAAATAATTAAACCAGTAAGACTCCCTAATATATACTGCGTGGCGATTTGCGTGATTTTAGGGCAAAATCTGTAGGAGTAGTGTCCAGAATGGGTTTCGCCTCATGGTGGCGCTAGAAGAGGAGGAGAGAATCGATGGGTGGAGGGCAAGGACTGTCTGTGCAAAATTTGGCACGGATCGGCCAGCGGTTGCAGAGATAGGTTGCAGAGATATGAGCAGTGCAAAAGTGTGACGGACATACAGACAGCTGGTCGAGGTTTCGATAGTAACTGCGACCTGACGGTCGCAATCATTCATTTGTCAGCCTCGACAGTGGCGGCGCCCAAAACAGCTGATCCACAAGCTCACATATGCAGCCTTGTAGATCGGCTGTTTTTATTGTTTTATTTTTTAAATTGTTTCCCCTGCATAGTGCTTTGTTCTATCCGTCATTCAATGTTATATGAGATACTTCAATGGTTTCCTGTGGAAATAAGCTTAGTCTTTTCTAGGATCTCCTTTTAGTTGACCTTGTACCAGTGAACTGTACTGTCAATGACACTGTATACCTATGACAGTCCTATATCAATAATTAGTTCATTCATGAATGACTTCCCTGTGGAAATAAGCCAACAACATTACTGGGATCTCCTTTTAGTTGGGCTTGTACCAAATCATGTTTATTACGTATCTATCTATCTCTCTATCTTCCTATCAATTAGTCACATGCATTCACATTGCACTGAATGCACGCACGCACAGGTCAGCTCAGCTTAGCAGCTGGCTTTTTTTTTTTTTTTTTTTTTCTCTCAGAGCTCCAGACTCAGACACCGAGGTCTCGGAGGGCACCCAAGCCGGACTGCGTGCTCTGGCTGCGGCCGCGAAGCGGCCGCGGCCCCCCTCAACCCCCTGGAGCCAGGTAGAGTCTGGTGAAATAAGAACCTATCTCCCTTAATTGACACTAGCTGCCATGGCAGCTACGCTAGAAAACCCAAACCACGTAACCAATCAAGCCAGCCATGGCCCCCCAGCCCATGGGATACATTCTCCTGGCAGCCGGTTGGCTCTCCCCAATCACCTGACCAGGAAGTGTTCTCTCTCCTTCTCTGTTTACCTAGGAGCAGACGCATGAGTTGAGTGTTGCTTCAAACTATGTCAAGGGATGTATATAGATGTCACATTGCTCTGTTCAATTGCTCTTTAAACAACTTGGGACAACATGAGACGACGCTGTGAACATTTGGACACAAGACGTGGGTCAACGTGCCTCGTGAGGAGAGGAGAGGAGGTGATGCACCATGGTGTCATGAACTTCAAACAGAAGCAGCGCGAGGAACAGGCAGAACCAGACGGCACTGAGGGTGAGAGGAATGAAAATAATGCTGTAATGCTTTGTCACAAAGATTGTATTTAGTTATAATATTCTAAATGAACTAAGCCAGTGGTTCTCAAACCTTTTCATGTGAAGGACCCCCAAAATGATATTTATTTGGCCACGGACCCCCATCTCAAAATATTTAGTTCCAGGGACCACCCAGAAGCAAAATGTGAGTTACAAACGTTCGCTTTGAAAATACATATATTCAAAGATTTGCACACATTTTCACGACTCTTTCAAAAATAGCAGATCTACAAGCTCGCAGCGCGGCACTCGGTGCCGCGCTGTGAGCTTGTATATCTGCTATTTTTCACTGGTTAAAGCATTCAATCATTTCTAGGCCTAAATGGGTTATTTATCACGATAAACGATAATAAGGATTATGGTCCCATCCCTAGGTGGAGGCGGAGTCGGAGTCGGAGGACGAGGGTGCCGCCAGGCGCAGAAGGAGACGGCGCCAGCCCCCGGCGGAGAACGTGGTGTCAGAGGTGGACATCCCCAACGTGGGACGCATCATGGTCCGAGCGGACGCAGACGGATACAACGAAGAGGTTCGTAAAATGTGGTCGGATTGTATCGGTGGTTCTTTTTTATTTACATTTTTATGTCGGGGACTTTTTCAAAAATCTTGACTAAAATCTTACAAATGATTCCCCAAATGTTCATATTGGGAATTGACGATCTACAAGCTCACAACGCGTCGCCATGCGTTGTGAGCTCATAGCTATCTTTGAATATCCGAAGTATAAAATAGGGTTTTTTTTGCACACAGGGTCTGATTTTCCACACGGACAAAACAGACAATATTGTCCAAGAGAGCTCGCCCTCCCTCCCTGTATGCAAAGGGCTTTATTCACTCATTTTGCTGGGGACCCCCTGGAACCCCTTCAAGGATCCTTGGGGGTCCCCACCGGCTGCTGGGCCTCCCTTTGAGAACCACTGAGTTATGTCACACGTGTGTGTTTTTAATCCATACGTCTTCTGTTCATGGCTATGATGATGTGGATAGGAATGTAGTTTCTAACATCTATGTGCTTGTATGTTGTTCCCTGTCCAGATGATGCTGACTCCAGCCATGCAGGGAGTCATCATGGCTATTGCCAAGGCCAGACAAACCTTTGACGACGAAGGCCCTGAGAAAGCTCTCATCAAGGTATGCCTTTAACCGTGAGGTGGAAGGTCTTGCCCTAAAAGTGTCAAACCAACCAGCAATCAGCAGTGGTGTATTGGAGTATTTCCAATTTTCTGTACTTTTACTTCTACTCGACTACAATTATTTAAAACTTTTAGTTACTACTTCTTTTTAGATTTAGATTTTTATTACAAAACATACATTAAAGCACGTCAGTCCTACAGTATTATACATTTCGGCCATTTGAAAATATTTTAGTTTTCAAAAGATTTGTATACATTTTATTCATTTGAAAACTTGCGAAATAGGACATTCTGCTTAATGACTATTTTATACTTTTGGTACTTTAAGTACATTTTGATACCAGTACTTTTGTACTATAACTAAAATATATATATTTTTAATATTGGACTTTAACTTGTAGCAGAGTATTTCTACATTGCAGTATTGATACTTTTACTTAAAAAAAAAGAATTGAACGTCCCACCACTGACAAACAGTGCTCTGACCAGAGGAGGAAAAATATAATAAAAGTAATAATGCAATACCTCTGTGTAAAAATACTCTGTTGCAAGTCAGTCGTTTATTCAAAATTGCAAAAGTGTTTGCATCAAAATATTACTACGGTGCCAAAAATAAAAGTACTTGTTAATCATCTAAATCTACAAAACTACTTGTAATGAATAACTAATTGTACTTCTTAATTACTGAGTCTATGTATTTATTCATTACTTTCCCACCTCTGCTTATGTCCCATTTTTCTCTGGCTGCCCTGGGTCCTGCCCTGTGCCCCGTAACCCCAGACAGGATTTGTACAACAATAACAGATTGCATAACGATCTTTCAGCGAAACGGGTGCGTTTTGGTACAGCAAGCCACCCTTCATTGCTGAATTGGATTAGTGGTGAGGTTAAGAGCCTCTCGAAACGAGCACCTCCTCTTTTTCTGCTTCGAAACACCGAAGCAGGCGGACATTATCTGGACGCAAACACATAGATTTAGTCTCTTGCGTTCTTTATTTTATTTGTTTTGTGTTGCTGCTTGGGATTCCCGATGCCTCTGCCGCCACGCTGTGCCTCACCGGTGGTGTGATTGTGTTCTGCAGGGCAAGAGGACCAACCTGCGTAAGAACGGCTCGGAGCGCATCAGCCACAGCATGAGGGTCAAGTTCAACCCGCTGGCTCTGCTGCTGGACTCCTCGCTGGAGGGAGAGTTTGACCTGGTGCAGAGGATCATCTACGAGGTGAGGAAGCTGCTCCGATCGATCGGTGGCAGATTTAAATTAGCCGATTTATTCAATTAATGATGCGATCGGCCGTCACCGATCCGGAAAGTGGATCTTTTATAATATAGCTGCTAAGTTTACATCCTAAATAGCTGTTGCCACACAGCACAGTCTGATTGGTAGAACACGTTTGGTGGTGGAAGTAATGCAACTGCAGACATCCTTTTGTTAGGTATATCAGTTTAAATAATTTTGAATTCATGTTTCTATAATTTGCAATAATTCAACTGTATGGCATGCTAATGTTTTGTATTTGACATTGTATTTTATTACTACATACGTAATTAATCAATAATCATCTGTAACAGAGGTTAAATATTTTCCTTTAAAAATAAATCGGTATCGGCGGATCATGAAAAAATAAATCGGTGATCGGAAATAAACCTCCAAAAAAGTGATCGGAGCATCCCGGAGCACTGGTTCCCATTTAGGGATGGGACGGTATGAAAGTTTCATGTCCCGATTATTGTGACCAAAGAAATGGTGATTTACAATCGCGATAATCAAAATATCCCCAACATTATCCCGGTGGCGGAACATTTGCCAAAAAAAAATCTGATCTACAAGCTCACAGCGCATTACGGTTGCGACGCGTTGTGAGCTTGAAGGTCGGCTATTTTTTGGGCAAAGAGATTTGGTAGAGAGTGAAAAAAAGACTATCAAGTATGTTATTTCCAGGTTAGTTTTATCGAGGGTTTAAAATGGTAATGGATGGGACGATAATCGTTGTCGTTTATGCAACTCGGCAAATAAAAGGTCAATTGATCCCAGTGCATGACGGAGGATAATTTCGCGGTTTCATGTTTTTTTATCACGATAACCGACAATAACGATTATCGTCCCATCCCTAGTTCCCCAACAGTGGGTCGGGACCAGTGTTGGTCGTGTCGCGCACGTACAGCTTGTAGATCGGTTGTTTGGGTCCCGGGGCAAACCTCTAATTTCAATTGATTATTATCACTAATTAACCACTTCAACCCTATTTACATTTCGGCCATTTGAAAATAGCCGATCTCATCGCGACACATTGTGAGCTTTCAAAAGATTTTTACGAGTTACTTTACTTACTTACTTTTAAGTACATTTTTATGCCAATACTTTTGTACTTTCAGTCAAGTACATTTTGAATTTCCGGACTTTTACTTGTAGAGTATTTCTATATTCCATCACTGATACTTTTAAGTAAAGAATTTTAGTACTTTATCCACCACTGGTGTTTGGTACTATTTGGCCATTCGAAAGTAGCAGATATACAAGATCCATCAGCCTATTTGGCCATTCGAAAGTAGCAGATATACAAGATCCATCAGCCTATTTGGCCATTCGAAAGTAGCAGATATACAAGATCCATCAGCCTATTTGGCCATTCGAAAGTAGCAGATATACAAGATCCATCAGCCTAATATATTAGGCTGACAGGTGTGCCTGGAGCTCAGACCAGGCCCCAGTGCCTGTATTTCTGTGACTAACAAGTCAATATGGCGCCCCCAGGTGGACGATCCGAGCCAGCCCAACGACGAGGGCATCACTGCCCTGCACAACGCTGTGTGTGCCGGACACACAGAGATCGTCAAGTTCCTGGTGCAGTTTGGAGTCAACGTCAACGCTGCAGACAGCGACGGATGGTAAGTGGCCGCCGTTACAATCGTGATGACGAAAAATCACATTATGTTTTCCATATGTATGGAAAGTAAAGCCCTGCTTCATCAAACAAGGCCGTCGCACAAAAGTAGTGAAAACAGCAGATTTACAAGCACACAATGCCTCGCGGTGCGAGGCGTTGTGTGCTTGTAGATTGCCTGTTTTCACTAGTTTAGTTCATTTTTTTTAAATGATGAAAACAAACGGTTTTGGACATACAAGGTTTCCACCCGACAATGACGATATATAGCTTGCTGCTTAGAAAAAAAAAAAAATAGGGCTGTCACGATTATTATATAATCGTCTAATCGCAATTATTTGACATAATCGCAAATATTTTGTCATAATCGTGAATTTTGAAAAATGCTCATACTTTTCAAACATTTTTAGAAATAGTGGAAATAGCAGATCTACAAGCTCACAATTGTGAGCTTGTAGATCGGCTATTTCCACTATCAATGTTCTTTTTTTAAGTATAAAGTTATCAAATATTTCATATTTTCTTTGTATGTTTAGGTTATGTGTCATATCTGCCATGTGCAACTTCAAAGCCTAAAAGCCAAACAGTAATGTAATTGTCAAAGACAAAAACACAATTAAATCGTTAATCGCAGTAATTTGAGTGACAATTAATCGTCATGTAAGATGCCATAATCGTGACAGCCCTAAATGTAAACATAAAATGTAAAGATATGTTAAAATGTATTTTTTTAAGAGAAATGCCAGCTTGAGGGGCGGCATAGCTCAGGGGTAGAGAAACCGTTATTAGAGCACGAAGGGTTCCCGAAGGGTTCCCAGTTCGAATCCGGGCTCCCCCTGAGTTAATGTCGAAGGGTCCTTGGGCAAGACTCTGAACCCCTAATTGCTCCCGGTGAGTAGGTTGGTACCTTGCATGGTTTCCTCCGCCACCGGTGTATGAATGTGTGCGTGAATGTGTGAATGTAATGCACAATCTATGTAAAGCGCTTTGGATAAAAGCGCTATATAAATGCACCATTTACCATTTTCCTGATTTTATATACAGCCAGGAAGGGTGTAGTTAGGGTGTAGTGCTCAAATACCTGTAGATGTTCTGGCTACGCGAGACAAGGTTCTATCCTAACCTTTCTTTTTTGTCAATTAAGTCCTGTGTAAAATGACCCCAGAAAATGCGGTTGTAAACTGTAACTCTCTCTCTCTCTCTCTCTCTCTCTCTCTCTCTCTGTCTCTCTCTCTCTCTCTCTCTCTCTCTGTCTCTCTGTCTGTCTCAGGACGCCGCTGCACTGTGCTGCCTCCTGTAACAACGTGCAGGTGTGTAAGTTCCTGGTGGAGTCTGGAGCGGCGGTGTTCGCCATGACCTACAGCGACATGCAGACTGCTGCTGATAAGTGTGAGGAGATGGAGGAGGGATACACGCAGTGCTCCCAGTTCCTCTACGGTAAGACTGTGTGTGTGTGTGTGTGTGTGTGTGTGTGTGTGTGTGTGTGTGTGTGTGTGTGTGTGTGTGTGAGATTTATTATTGTTTATTGTGATTAAAAAACATAATCATAACGTGGAGATTTAGATTTATCGTGAGATTGTCCTCTGTCATGCACTGGGATCAATTCACCTTTTATTTGCCAAGCTGCATATCAGGCACCATTTAAACCCTCTATGATTGGTAAAACTGACCAGGAAATAACGTACTTGATACTGTCTCTTTTCACACTCTCTGCCAAAAAATAGGCAATCTATAGCTCACAATGCGGAGCTTGTGGATCTGCTATTTTTCAACGACAAAATGATGGTCGTTATAAGATGGCTCCGTTTCCGTCTAATTTTTGCAAGTCTTTGAATATATTTTTTTAAAAGCGAACATTTGTAACTCAAATATTGCTTCTGGGTGGTCCCTGGAACGACATATTTTTAAGATGGGGTCCGCTGCTAAATACATATAATACCGGGGGGGTCCTTGACATTAAAATGTTTGAGAACCACTGATCACAGGTTTAACAAGAACCTTAGCAGGGCATCTTTTAGAATCAGGTCCTCAGGTCATAACCCCCACCTCTCCCCCACTCCCCAGGCGTCCAGGAGAAGATGGGCATCATGAACCGTGGCGTGGTGTACGGCCTGTGGGACTACGCCGCCGAGAACGCAGACGAGCTGTCCTACCACGAGGGCGACTGCATGGCCATCGTACGCCGGGAGGACGAGGACGAGGTGGAGTGGTGGTGGGCGCGCACGGCCGCCGGCGCCGAGGGGTACATCCCCCGCAACCTGCTAGGGGTGAGTTCACGGAGGAAGATAATGATAGCCAGTGGCAGAACGATTTTCACAGTGCTTGATCGGCTTTCGGGCCGAAACTCCAAAATGTTAATTTTCTTGAAAATGAGTTCAAGTGGAGTTGGGAGGTTTTGACCGACGTGCTTTTTACTACTTTTCATTGGTTCAATATTATTTTAACAAACACACAGACGTAAAGGGTGTTCAATAGCACATATGTATGAAAACAAGAGAGGGCCAATCGGGTGGAGTTAGCTGGTTTGGCAGAAAGTGTGGAGTTAGGAGGTTTTGGCCCAAGCACTTTTTACTACTTTCCATTGGTTCAATATTATTTTAACCAACACTCAGATGTAAAGAGTGTTCAATAGCCCTGATTTATGCAAAAAGAAATCAAAAACCTCAAAAATGGAGTTAAGAGGTTTTGGCCAGACAGTGACGAATATAATCCGATAGTAATCATTGCTATAGAGTCTTTGTTCAGTAACAGGTGTCTCCCTGTTTCTTCAGCTCTTTAATAAACAGAATAAATCAACCTTTTTTGGTTGGGATACAGATTTTATCCAATCAGGAACTCATACAGGATACAGGTTAAACAAGTGGTATCGGAAGCGATGACACAAAGAAATGAGCAGACACAATTGGAACTGGAACACTACTGTATATAATTGACACTGATAAATGGGTTCTCTCTTATAATTGGTTTAAAATTTCCGACCCACCTAAAAGAATATTTTCTGTTCTGAGACAGGGAGACTGTTACAAAAAATATACATATATAAAACTCTGTAGCAGAGTGATTAATAACGGCGGCAGTGGCTCAGGGGTAGAGTTGCCGTCTTAGAACACGGAGGGTTCCCGAAGGGTTCCCAGTTCGATCCCGGGCTCCTCCAGAGTTGGTGTCGAAGAGTCCTTGAGCAAGACTCTGAACCCCTAATTGCTTCTGGGGATAATGTTTAATGTTTAACAAAAACAAAAATTTCACTTACCCTACCTTTAATTCATAATTATATGTTTGGGGTTCCGGGGAGACACCAAATGTATCTTTTTGGGCCTTGAGCTGCAAAGATTGGGAGCCCCTGGATTTAACGTTGTGTCCCTTAACCCATTTAGGCCTAGAATTATTGAATGTTTTAGCTATTGAAAAATAGCAGATCTACAAGCTCACAGCGCGGCACCGAGTGCCGCGCTGCAAGCTTGTAGATCTGCTATTTTTGAAAAAGTTGTGAAAATGTGTGCAAATCTTTGAATATATGTATTTTTAAAGCGAACGTTTGTAACTCAAATTTTGCTTCTGGGGTGGTCCCTGGAACTAGATATTTTGAGATGGGGGTCCGTGGCCAAATAAATATCATTTTGGGGGTCCTTCACATGAAAATGTTTGAGAACCACTGACATACAGTAGTAGTCTCTCAAGAACAGACTAACTGAGCTCCAGTTAAGTGAAAAGAACCTTTTCTTTAACGATGGCTCGCCAGATTGCTGACATAGAAACATAGATTTTTCAAAAAACCTTAGAAGGATTCAAATGACACTTACTGTATAGAATCGGGTCAAAATTCGAATTTTCATGATTTTTCAAAAATAGCAGATCTACAAGCTCGCAGCGCGGCACTCGGTGCCGCGCTGTGAGCTTGTATATCTGCTATTTTTCAATAGTTAAAGCATGAAATAATGTTCTAACTGGGTTTATGTCTCCTGTCCTCCCAACAGCTCTACCCTAGAATAAAGCCCCGTCAGAGAAGCCTGGCTTAGAGGAGGACATGTCCCACTGTGTCAGACACACAGACAGACAGACTGAGAGGACACAGACACTCACTGGACATCTTCAGCTGGGTGGACCACCAGAGACAAAGCAATCAAAATGAAGAACGTGGAAATAAGACCAAACCATATGAAGGATCTTTAAAAAATGAACTATGAACTATTATGAACACCACACTAATAGCTGGGCCCGGGAAACCACAGTACGTTTCTGGTCCAACTGGCACTTTTTTTATATAACGTCTCCACAGACAGGATTTCCACATCTATTTTTCCAGACCACTCCTTGATGTACTGTACACTAATGGCATTATGCTGTATATTGCTCCCTTTCCTTTTTTTTTATTTTCTATTTTTTAACTTGTTTCATAATGAGATTTAAGCATCTGGGGCTGTTTATAATGCGACCCCCGAGCCATTCTGTTGGGATGTCAAATGGAATAGGGTTGCAATATTCTATCGGTTTACTTTTTTCGATTAATCGGATAATCGAGAAGGGTTTCAAATTTAAATGTATTTTATTTTTTATAATCAACTAAATCGACGAGTCTGACTGATTAACCACTTTAGCCCTATTTTATATTTTGTTCTACAATGGTGTTAAGAAGAAAACAGCCAAAATAGCCGATCTACAAGCTCATTAACTCGTAAATGGCTATTTTCACTGTTTCACTATCAATTAGTGTCATTAACTGTTGCGCCCCTAAAAGGGAGCAAGCAGTATTTTACAGTAGAAAATGTGAATTATTTTTTGTCTTTACACCTTTATTTTTTTTAGTTATTTCTTCGAGCTTAACTGGTTGTTTTCGATAGGTTCACCACACAGTGCATGATATGAATGACAGGAGGATGATGATGATGATGATGATCGTGATGATGATCGTGCTTTTTGAAAATGTCCCCCTTTCTGTTACCGTGACAATCCCTTGAGGCTTGGTACTTTTGCCTTGGTCCTTTACTTGGCAAATATGCCTCAGTTTAACATAATATACAGTAATTAGCTGCATCAACAACAGCTGTACAGCTTTTCAAACTTGGATTCTTTCCTCAAACCACCATTCCAGCTCTGGATTCTAGAATGTGCAATGATCACCATGATGTGGTTGATGATTTTGCTTAAAAAAAAAGAGAGAGACCTACTGCTATGCTTTTGACTCTTCTGTGGTCGATGACACCCAAGAAGCCAGCCTCCTTCTCTTCCCCGGGCTGGCAATGTGGCCGAGATACCCACAGACATACTGATACTAACATATACTGCAGCAGGTTGAATATTGGTGTGAAGGAGATCATAGGCAAGAGACCAAGGAGGTGATATAATAATATGTTGTTTTTTTAATCACTTTATGATACAGATTGTTTTAGAGGCGTTGCGATGAGAAGGCCACTCTTGAAGGAGCACTCTTCACCCATGTTTCCCCTTTCCCCCAACCCCATCTTCACATAATTAGTCCTTGCTAATCGTCGTTGTCGGGTGGAAACCTTTTTATCATTTAAAAAAAAAAAACTAAACTAGTGAAAACAGCCGATCTACAAGCACACAACGCCTCGCACCGCGAGGCGTTGTGTGCTTGTAGATCGGCTGTTTTCACTACTTTCGTGCGACGGCCTTGTCTGATGAAGCAGGGCTTCGCTTCGCAAAAAAACAACATACACATTTGAAACTTGGAGATACAAGGTTTCTACCTGACAACGACGGAATGATGATCGTTATAAGATGGCGCCCTTTCCGTCTAATCACTGTGACTGTGTCTCGTTGGTTGGCTGCTGGGGACAGGTCAGCAGCCTGCCTGTAGTACCACTGGTACCAGTGACATACATCATCAATGGGGGATTCCTGGCTAATAGAAACCCCGGGCTTTTCGCTTCCCTGGAGCCATTGTTCCATGTTTTGAAAGAAAGAAAGTTTGAAATCTTGTTTTGAAATGACCACTGTCATCATCATCGTGCTTATCGATGCCATCATCAATAAACACGTTTTCCAATCATCCACGGCCCACCGCTGAGACAGCTTGTAGACGGCGTACTGTAGTGAGCGTTCCATAATTACAGTATAATAGTCCATGGGCCATACGAGATGTCGGTATCGGAAAGGTGGCAAAGGTTATCATGCATTTTTTAAAAGCTCTATATCTGTAGATTATAATTTGGCATGATAACCCTTTCTGAGACACAGCTAAATTGGTGTTATCAGCCGCTAGAGTTTTGCACAAAAAACATTCCTTGGGCTAAAAGACGGCCCCACAAGACTATGGTTTAGTGATGAAAAGTGATGAGTCATCACTTTTCACACTTTTGTAGGGGCCGTTTTAGCCCAATGAATGTTTTTTATGCAAAACAGATGTTTGCAATGGATTTAGAATCATGAAAAACCCCCTAGTTTGACCCCTCATATGTTACTTAAAGCAGATTAATCTTTTGCTTTTTTTCCCTGTAATGTAAAGTTAATGGGACACCAACTCTAGCGGCTGATAACACCAATTTAGCTGTGTCTCAGAAAGGGTTATCATACCAAAATATAATCTACAGATATAGAGCTTTTCAAAAATGCATGATAACCTTTGCCACCTTTCCGATACCGACATCTCGTATGGCCCATGGACTATAATATGGATTCATATATTATATACAGTACGTACATACAATATGTATGGAGGTGTTAAAGACGCAAACCGTTCCTTTAATCCAGTGGTTCTCAAAGTGGGCTCCAGGGGGGCCTCCCCAGGGGTCCTCGAGAGGGGTTCCAGGGGGGCCTCCCCAGGGGTCCTCGAGAGGGGTTCCAGGGGGTCCCCAACCAAATGTCTGATAGTTGTCTGTAACTCTGAGAGCGTACAAATGGATTGTGTTCCATTTGTACCACAGTGTAGATTCGGGGTATCAAAATGGTATCAAATGGGCCATATCAAACTGGGCGGTCCTTGAAATGAAAATGGTTGAGAATCATTGCTATTAGTTGTTAAAAGGCTTCTTTTATGGGGGATCCGCGGCTGTGGGCTAATATGTGTCAATTTGGGGGGTCCTTGACATGAAAAAGAACCACTGATTTGATCCAAACCCTCTTCAATCTTTGTTGTTTTGTAGTAACGGTGAACGATGCCGTTCTCTTTATAACGAGTGCAGTTATTTTTTTTTAAGTCTCATGTTTCACTAAACCCGTCTGCCATCAGTTGATGCGTTCTAAATCCCAGACATCATGGCTGTCAACGCAGATATATTTATTTTTGCTACCTATCGTTCTATTTTCTTGTCCTCTTGGCAATATACTGTAACCACACACACACGTAGTATTTCCCACATTTACAATAAAAATACTTTGTACTACTAAGTATTTGTGGTGATTTTTATACTCGTCTCTGGCCATTTGGTGCCATTTCTCTTGAGTGTTATCTTAGGAGACTGGGGGTACGTAACAAAAGGTATCTTACCACACTGATCTCTTGCTTAGAATATCGGATTTTAACCTAAGATTCCATGATTTTATTCAATGCACCAAGAAAGAACATTGTGTGTGTGTGTGTGTGTGTGTGTGTGTGTGTGTGTGTGTGTGTGTGTGTGTGTGTGTGTGTGTGTGTGTGTGTGTGTGTGTGTGTGTGTGTGTGCGCAGAGCGTGTGCGTGTGCGCGCGTTGCACACACACAGTTGGCATTCACTGACTATGGGACAACTAGCAGGTGACACTGACTGCACAGACTACAACTGAATGGAATCATGACATGATATCATCGTATAGCCCCTGGGTATAGATAGGATCCTGCTGTAAGGAATATTTTCAGGCTAGTATATAATAGTAATGAAATGGTGCTAGGCCCACTCAGCTATGTTTACAATGATGTGCCTGCCTGGGACTGGGCCTGAACTTGGAGAAAATGGAAATAACAATACATTGACGTAATGAAATTGGGACACTTTTTTTGTATTGTTTGTTATTTATGGTACACTTGCATCATCACAAAGTGGTTTGTACTCTGTAATGATGCTTTGATAAAGTGTTTAAGTATGTCATCTGTGTGCGTGCGTGCGTGCGTGCGTGCGTGCGTGCGTGCGTTGGTGACGAAACTTTTTTGCATACATCGACTAAGCCCCTCCCCTTCATTAACATACGGTCGTCTGCATTTTTTACGCGCTGGGAAACCTACCTTAACGCCCTCATTAGCATAATGTATGCGAGCATAATGTATGCGCACCACGCCCACACGCATTTCCAAACCACGCCCCGCCCCCAATTTGCATATGTCGACTAAGCTCCTCCCCTTCATTTACATACGGCCGCCTGCATTTTCTACGCGCTGGGAAACGCCACTTAACAGCCTTATTAGCATAATTTATGCGGACCACACCCACACGCATTTCCAAACCATGCACCGCCCCCAATTTGCATACGTTGACTAAGCTCCTCCCCTTCATTTACATACGGTCGTCTGCATTTTTACGCGCTGGGAAAGGCCACTTAACGCCCTCATTAGCATAATTTATGCGAGCATAATGTATGCGCACCACGCCCACACGCATTTCCAAACCATGCCCCGCCCCCAATTTGCATATGTCGTCTAAGCTCCTCCCCTTCATTTACATACGGTCATCTGCATTTTTTACGCGCTGGGAAAGGCCACTTAACAGCCTCATTAGCATAATTTATGCAAACCACACCCACACGCATTTCCAAACCATGCCCCGCCCCCAATTTTTTTAAGTCGACTAAACTCCTCCCCTTCATTTACATACGGTCGTCTGCTTTTTTTACGCGCTGGGAAACCTACCTTAACGCCCTCATTAGCATAATGTATGCGAGCATAATGTATGCGCACCACGCCCACACGCATTTCCAAACCACGCCCCGCCCCCAATTTGCATATGTCGACTAAGCTCCTCCCCTTCATTTACATACGGCCGCCTGCATTTTTTACGCGCTGGGAAACGCCACTTAACAGCCTCATTAGCATAATTTATGCGAACCACACCCACACGCATTTCCAAACCATGCACCGCCCCCAATTTGCATACGTTGACTAAGCTCCTCCCCTTCATTTACATACGGTCGTCTGCATTTTTACGCGCTGGGAAAGGCCACTTAACGCCCTCATTAGCATAATTTATGCGAGCATAATGTATGCGCACCACGCCCACACGCATTTCCAAACCACGCCCGCCCCAAATTTGCATATGTCGACTAAGCTCCTCCCCTTCATTTACATACGGCCGTCTGCATTTTTTACGCGCTGGGAAACGCCACTTAACAGCCTCATTTGCATAATGTATGCGCACCACACCCACACGCATTTCCAAACCATGCCCCGCCCCCCCTCATTTGCATAAGTCGGCTTAATTTACATAATTAATGCGTGCGACGCCCACAAAACTCATTACGTTAGGCCCACTCATTAAGTCAGACTCCTCCCTCTTGTTGAAACCACGCCCACTCATTAAGTTAGACTCCTCCCACTCATTAAGTTTGACTCCACCTCTTGTATTTGCGTCCACGTCAGCGCGGTGAAGAGAACGCTTGTCATGCGGCCTCATTTACATAATTAATGCAGACCACGCCCCGACCTCATTTACATGATTAATGCAGACCACGCCCCCAATTTGAATAATTAGTCTAATTAGCCCCGCCCCCTGCATTCGCGTATAATTAGCAACAAGACGCGCGCGTCAAATGCATGTTGTGCAGGCTCATTTACGTAATTGATGCAGACCACGCCCCAACCTCATTTACATAATTAATGCAGACCGCGCCCCCAATTTGAATAATTAGGCTAATTAGCCCCACCCCCTGCATTCGCGTGTAATTAGCAACAAGACGCGCGCGTCAAATGCATGTTGTGCAGTCTCATTTACATAATTAATGCAGACCACGCCCCCAACCTCATTTACATGCCACGCCCCCAATTTGAATAATTAGGCTAATTAGCTCCGCCCCCTGCATTCGCGTGCAATAAGCAACAAGACGCGCGCGTGGAATGCATGTTGTGCAGTCTCATTTACATAATTAATGCAGACCACGCCCCCAACCTCATTTGCATAATTACGGCAGACCACGCCCCCAACCTAATTTGCATAATTACTGCAAACCATGCCCCCAATACATTTGCATAATTAATTAGGCTAATTAGCAACAAGACGCGCACGTCGAATGCATGTTGTGCAGTCTCATTTACATAATTAATGCAGACCACGCCCCCAACCTCATTTGCATAATTAATGCAGCCTCATTTACATAATAATCATTTGCATAATTAATGTAGCCTCATTTACATAACAATATGTAAATGAGATTATTTATTTATTTATTTATTTATTTATTTATTTATTTATTTATTTATTGAAGGAAGGAAGGAAGGAAGGAAGGAAGGAAGGAAGGAAGGAAGGAAGGAAGAAAGAAAGAAAGAAAGAAAGAAAGAAAGAAAGAAAGAAAGAAAGAAAGAAAGAAAGAAAGAAAGAAAGAAAGAAAGAAAGAAAGAGAAAGAAAGAAAGGTTGCACGCTATTTAATTATTTATTTATTTATTTATTTATTGAAGGAAGGAAGGAAGGAAGGAAGGAAGGAAGGAAGAAAGATGTACGCTATTTGTTTATATATATTTATTTATTTATTTATTTATTTAGCCGATAGGCAGACGCCTGGGGGGGGGGGGGGGGGGGCGGAGACCCGATTCCGGATAAGCGGTTGAAGATGGATGGATGGATGGATGGATGGATGGATGGATGGATGGAAGGAAACATAGTCGGGAGGGAAATAAATAAATACATAAATAAATGAATGAATGAATGAATGAATAAATAAATAAATAAATAAATAAATAAATAAATAAATAAATAAATAAATAAATAAATAAATAAATAAATAAATAAATAAATAAATAAATAAATAAATAAATAGTCAGTCTCGACAGGGGCCTCATATAATAATAATAATTAATGAAATAAATAAAGCTCCTTTTAGTTGACCTTGTACCAGTGAGCCCAGCCAGTGCAGGGGGCGGGGCCATAATTAATTAATTAATTATTTAAAGAATCAGTAGCCTACGCAGTCGGGGGAAAGTTAGTTGCCGGGGCCAATGTGTCCTTTCGGCCTGGTGCAGACAGGGAAATAATTAATTCATTCATTCATTAATTAAATAAATACAGCCAAGGAGTGTGTGTGTGTGTGTGTGTGTGTGTGTGTGTGTGTGTGTGTGTGTGTGTGTGTGTGTGTGTGTGTGTGTGTGTGTGTGTGTGTGCAACGTTTGGCATGGATAAATAAATAATTAAACCAGTAAGACTCCCTAATATATACTGCGTGGCGATTTGCGTGATTTTAGGGCAAAATCTGTAGGAGTAGTGTCCAGAATGGGTTTCGCCTCATGGTGGCGCTAGAAGAGGAGGAGAGAATCGATGGGTGGAGGGCAAGGACTGTCTGTGCAAAATTTGGCACGGATCGGCCAGCGGTTGCAGAGATAGGTTGCAGAGATATGAGCAGTGCAAAAGTGTGACGGACATACAGACAGCTGGTCGAGGTTTCGATAGTAACTGCGACCTGACGGTCGCAATCATTCATTTGTCAGCCTCGACAGTGGCGGCGCCCAAAACAGCTGATCCACAAGCTCACATATGCAGCCTTGTAGATCGGCTGTTTTTATTGTTTTATTTTTTAAATTGTTTCCCCTGCATAGTGCTTTGTTCTATCCGTCATTCAATGTTATATGAGATACTTCAATGGTTTCCTGTGGAAATAAGCTTAGTCTTTTCTAGGATCTCCTTTTAGTTGACCTTGTACCAGTGAACTGTACTGTCAATGACACTGTATACCTATGACAGTCCTATATCAATAATTAGTTCATTCATGAATGACTTCCCTGTGGAAATAAGCCAACAACATTACTGGGATCTCCTTTTAGTTGGGCTTGTACCAAATCATGTTTATTACGTATCTATCTATCTCTCTATCTTCCTATCAATTAGTCACATGCATTCACATTGCACTGAATGCACGCACGCACAGGTCAGCTCAGCTTAGCAGCTGGCTTTTTTTTTTTTTTTTTTTTTCTCTCAGAGCTCCAGACTCAGACACCGAGGTCTCGGAGGGCACCCAAGCCGGACTGCGTGCTCTGGCTGCGGCCGCGAAGCGGCCGCGGCCCCCCTCAACCCCCTGGAGCCAGGTAGAGTCTGGTGAAATAAGAACCTATCTCCCTTAATTGACACTAGCTGCCATGGCAGCTACGCTAGAAAACCCAAACCACGTAACCAATCAAGCCAGCCATGGCCCCCCAGCCCATGGGATACATTCTCCTGGCAGCCGGTTGGCTCTCCCCAATCACCTGACCAGGAAGTGTTCTCTCTCCTTCTCTGTTTACCTAGGAGCAGACGCATGAGTTGAGTGTTGCTTCAAACTATGTCAAGGGATGTATATAGATGTCACATTGCTCTGTTCAATTGCTCTTTAAACAACTTGGGACAACATGAGACGACGCTGTGAACATTTGGACACAAGACGTGGGTCAACGTGCCTCGTGAGGAGAGGAGAGGAGGTGATGCACCATGGTGTCATGAACTTCAAACAGAAGCAGCGCGAGGAACAGGCAGAACCAGACGGCACTGAGGGTGAGAGGAATGAAAATAATGCTGTAATGCTTTGTCACAAAGATTGTATTTAGTTATAATATTCTAAATGAACTAAGCCAGTGGTTCTCAAACCTTTTCATGTGAAGGACCCCCAAAATGATATTTATTTGGCCACGGACCCCCATCTCAAAATATTTAGTTCCAGGGACCACCCAGAAGCAAAATGTGAGTTACAAACGTTCGCTTTGAAAATACATATATTCAAAGATTTGCACACATTTTCACGACTCTTTCAAAAATAGCAGATCTACAAGCTCGCAGCGCGGCACTCGGTGCCGCGCTGTGAGCTTGTATATCTGCTATTTTTCACTGGTTAAAGCATTCAATCATTTCTAGGCCTAAATGGGTTATTTATCACGATAAACGATAATAAGGATTATGGTCCCATCCCTAGGTGGAGGCGGAGTCGGAGTCGGAGGACGAGGGTGCCGCCAGGCGCAGAAGGAGACGGCGCCAGCCCCCGGCGGAGAACGTGGTGTCAGAGGTGGACATCCCCAACGTGGGACGCATCATGGTCCGAGCGGACGCAGACGGATACAACGAAGAGGTTCGTAAAATGTGGTCGGATTGTATCGGTGGTTCTTTTTTATTTACATTTTTATGTCGGGGACTTTTTCAAAAATCTTGACTAAAATCTTACAAATGATTCCCCAAATGTTCATATTGGGAATTGACGATCTACAAGCTCACAACGCGTCGCCATGCGTTGTGAGCTCATAGCTATCTTTGAATATCCGAAGTATAAAATAGGGTTTTTTTTGCACACAGGGTCTGATTTTCCACACGGACAAAACAGACAATATTGTCCAAGAGAGCTCGCCCTCCCTCCCTGTATGCAAAGGGCTTTATTCACTCATTTTGCTGGGGACCCCCTGGAACCCCTTCAAGGATCCTTGGGGGTCCCCACCGGCTGCTGGGCCTCCCTTTGAGAACCACTGAGTTATGTCACACGTGTGTGTTTTTAATCCATACGTCTTCTGTTCATGGCTATGATGATGTGGATAGGAATGTAGTTTCTAACATCTATGTGCTTGTATGTTGTTCCCTGTCCAGATGATGCTGACTCCAGCCATGCAGGGAGTCATCATGGCTATTGCCAAGGCCAGACAAACCTTTGACGACGAAGGCCCTGAGAAAGCTCTCATCAAGGTATGCCTTTAACCGTGAGGTGGAAGGTCTTGCCCTAAAAGTGTCAAACCAACCAGCAATCAGCAGTGGTGTATTGGAGTATTTCCAATTTTCTGTACTTTTACTTCTACTCGACTACAATTATTTAAAACTTTTAGTTACTACTTCTTTTTAGATTTAGATTTTTATTACAAAACATACATTAAAGCACGTCAGTCCTACAGTATTATACATTTCGGCCATTTGAAAATATTTTAGTTTTCAAAAGATTTGTATACATTTTATTCATTTGAAAACTTGCGAAATAGGACATTCTGCTTAATGACTATTTTATACTTTTGGTACTTTAAGTACATTTTGATACCAGTACTTTTGTACTATAACTAAAATATATATATTTTTAATATTGGACTTTAACTTGTAGCAGAGTATTTCTACATTGCAGTATTGATACTTTTACTTAAAAAAAAAGAATTGAACGTCCCACCACTGACAAACAGTGCTCTGACCAGAGGAGGAAAAATATAATAAAAGTAATAATGCAATACCTCTGTGTAAAAATACTCTGTTGCAAGTCAGTCGTTTATTCAAAATTGCAAAAGTGTTTGCATCAAAATATTACTACAGTGCCAAAAATAAAAGTACTTGTTAATCATCTAAATCTACAAAACTACTTGTAATGAATAACTAATTGTACTTCTTAATTACTGAGTCTATGTATTTATTCATTACTTTCCCACCTCTGCTTATGTCCCATTTTTCTCTGGCTGCCCTGGGTCCTGCCCTGTGCCCCGTAACCCCAGACAGGATTTGTACAACAATAACAGATTGCATAACGATCTTTCAGCGAAACGGGTGCGTTTTGGTACAGCAAGCCACCCTTCATTGCTGAATTGGATTAGTGGTGAGGTTAAGAGCCTCTCGAAACGAGCACCTCCTCTTTTTCTGCTTCGAAACACCGAAGCAGGCGGACATTATCTGGACGCAAACACATAGATTTAGTCTCTTGCGTTCTTTATTTTATTTGTTTTGTGTTGCTGCTTGGGATTCCCGATGCCTCTGCCGCCACGCTGTGCCTCACCGGTGGTGTGATTGTGTTCTGCAGGGCAAGAGGACCAACCTGCGTAAGAACGGCTCGGAGCGCATCAGCCACAGCATGAGGGTCAAGTTCAACCCGCTGGCTCTGCTGCTGGACTCCTCGCTGGAGGGAGAGTTTGACCTGGTGCAGAGGATCATCTACGAGGTGAGGAAGCTGCTCCGATCGATCGGTGGCAGATTTAAATTAGCCGATTTATTCAATTAATGATGCGATCGGCCGTCACCGATCCGGAAAGTGGATCTTTTATAATATAGCTGCTAAGTTTACATCCTAAATAGCTGTTGCCACACAGCACAGTCTGATTGGTAGAACACGTTTGGTGGTGGAAGTAATGCAACTGCAGACATCCTTTTGTTAGGTATATCAGTTTAAATAATTTTGAATTCATGTTTCTATAATTTGCAATAATTCAACTGTATGGCATGCTAATGTTTTGTATTTGACATTGTATTTTATTACTACATACGTAATTAATCAATAATCATCTGTAACAGAGGTTAAATATTTTCCTTTAAAAATAAATCGGTATCGGCGGATCATGAAAAAATAAATCGGTGATCGGAAATAAACCTCCAAAAAAGTGATCGGAGCATCCCGGAGCACTGGTTCCCATTTAGGGATGGGACGGTATGAAAGTTTCATGTCCCGATTATTGTGACCAAAGAAATGGTGATTTACAATCGCGATAATCAAAATATCCCCAACATTATCCCGGTGGCGGAACATTTGCCAAAAAAAAATCTGATCTACAAGCTCACAGCGCATTACGGTTGCGACGCGTTGTGAGCTTGAAGGTCGGCTATTTTTTGGGCAAAGAGATTTGGTAGAGAGTGAAAAAAAGACTATCAAGTATGTTATTTCCAGGTTAGTTTTATCGAGGGTTTAAAATGGTAATGGATGGGACGATAATCGTTGTCGTTTATGCAACTCGGCAAATAAAAGGTCAATTGATCCCAGTGCATGACGGAGGATAATTTCGCGGTTTCATGTTTTTTTATCACGATAACCGACAATAACGATTATCGTCCCATCCCTAGTTCCCCAACAGTGGGTCGGGACCAGTGTTGGTCGTGTCGCGCACGTACAGCTTGTAGATCGGTTGTTTGGGTCCCGGGGCAAACCTCTAATTTCAATTGATTATTATCACTAATTAACCACTTCAACCCTATTTACATTTCGGCCATTTGAAAATAGCCGATCTCATCGCGACACATTGTGAGCTTTCAAAAGATTTTTACGAGTTACTTTACTTACTTACTTTTAAGTACATTTTTATGCCAATACTTTTGTACTTTCAGTCAAGTACATTTTGAATTTCCGGACTTTTACTTGTAGAGTATTTCTATATTCCATCACTGATACTTTTAAGTAAAGAATTTTAGTACTTTATCCACCACTGGTGTTTGGTACTATTTGGCCATTCGAAAGTAGCAGATATACAAGATCCATCAGCCTATTTGGCCATTCGAAAGTAGCAGATATACAAGATCCATCAGCCTATTTGGCCATTCGAAAGTAGCAGATATACAAGATCCATCAGCCTATTTGGCCATTCGAAAGTAGCAGATATACAAGATCCATCAGCCTAATATATTAGGCTGACAGGTGTGCCTGGAGCTCAGACCAGGCCCCAGTGCCTGTATTTCTGTGACTAACAAGTCAATATGGCGCCCCCAGGTGGACGATCCGAGCCAGCCCAACGACGAGGGCATCACTGCCCTGCACAACGCTGTGTGTGCCGGACACACAGAGATCGTCAAGTTCCTGGTGCAGTTTGGAGTCAACGTCAACGCTGCAGACAGCGACGGATGGTAAGTGGCCGCCGTTACAATCGTGATGACGAAAAATCACATTATGTTTTCCATATGTATGGAAAGTAAAGCCCTGCTTCATCAAACAAGGCCGTCGCACAAAAGTAGTGAAAACAGCAGATTTACAAGCACACAATGCCTCGCGGTGCGAGGCGTTGTGTGCTTGTAGATTGCCTGTTTTCACTAGTTTAGTTCATTTTTTTTAAATGATGAAAACAAACGGTTTTGGACATACAAGGTTTCCACCCGACAATGACGATATATAGCTTGCTGCTTAGAAAAAAAAAAAAATAGGGCTGTCACGATTATTATATAATCGTCTAATCGCAATTATTTGACATAATCGCAAATATTTTGTCATAATCGTGAATTTTGAAAAATGCTCATACTTTTCAAACATTTTTAGAAATAGTGGAAATAGCAGATCTACAAGCTCACAATTGTGAGCTTGTAGATCGGCTATTTCCACTATCAATGTTCTTTTTTTAAGTATAAAGTTATCAAATATTTCATATTTTCTTTGTATGTTTAGGTTATGTGTCATATCTGCCATGTGCAACTTCAAAGCCTAAAAGCCAAACAGTAATGTAATTGTCAAAGACAAAAACACAATTAAATCGTTAATCGCAGTAATTTGAGTGACAATTAATCGTCATGTAAGATGCCATAATCGTGACAGCCCTAAATGTAAACATAAAATGTAAAGATATGTTAAAATGTATTTTTTTAAGAGAAATGCCAGCTTGAGGGGCGGCATAGCTCAGGGGTAGAGAAACCGTTATTAGAGCACGAAGGGTTCCCGAAGGGTTCCCAGTTCGAATCCGGGCTCCCCCTGAGTTAATGTCGAAGGGTCCTTGGGCAAGACTCTGAACCCCTAATTGCTCCCGGTGAGTAGGTTGGTACCTTGCATGGTTTCCTCCGCCACCGGTGTATGAATGTGTGCGTGAATGTGTGAATGTAATGCACAATCTATGTAAAGCGCTTTGGATAAAAGCGCTATATAAATGCACCATTTACCATTTTCCTGATTTTATATACAGCCAGGAAGGGTGTAGTTAGGGTGTAGTGCTCAAATACCTGTAGATGTTCTGGCTACGCGAGACAAGGTTCTATCCTAACCTTTCTTTTTTGTCAATTAAGTCCTGTGTAAAATGACCCCAGAAAATGCGGTTGTAAACTGTAACTCTCTCTCTCTCTCTCTCTCTCTCTCTCTCTCTCTCTCTCTCTCTCTCTCTCTCTCTCTCTCTCTCTCTCTCTCTCTCTCTCTCTCTCTCTCTCTCTCTCTCTCTCTCTCTCTGTCTGTCTCAGGACGCCGCTGCACTGTGCTGCCTCCTGTAACAACGTGCAGGTGTGTAAGTTCCTGGTGGAGTCTGGAGCGGCGGTGTTCGCCATGACCTACAGCGACATGCAGACTGCTGCTGATAAGTGTGAGGAGATGGAGGAGGGATACACGCAGTGCTCCCAGTTCCTCTACGGTAAGACTGTGTGTGTGTGTGTGTGTGTGTGTGTGTGTGTGTGTGTGTGTGTGTGTGTGTGTGTGTGTGTGTGAGATTTATTATTGTTTATTGTGATTAAAAAACATAATCATAACGTGGAGATTTAGATTTATCGTGAGATTGTCCTCTGTCATGCACTGGGATCAATTCACCTTTTATTTGCCAAGCTGCATATCAGGCACCATTTAAACCCTCTATGATTGGTAAAACTGACCAGGAAATAACGTACTTGATACTGTCTCTTTTCACACTCTCTGCCAAAAAATAGGCAATCTATAGCTCACAATGCGGAGCTTGTGGATCTGCTATTTTTCAACGACAAAATGATGGTCGTTATAAGATGGCTCCGTTTCCGTCTAATTTTTGCAAGTCTTTGAATATATTTTTTTAAAAGCGAACATTTGTAACTCAAATATTGCTTCTGGGTGGTCCCTGGAACGACATATTTTTAAGATGGGGTCCGCTGCTAAATACATATAATACCGGGGGGGTCCTTGACATTAAAATGTTTGAGAACCACTGATCACAGGTTTAACAAGAACCTTAGCAGGGCATCTTTTAGAATCAGGTCCTCAGGTCATAACCCCCACCTCTCCCCCACTCCCCAGGCGTCCAGGAGAAGATGGGCATCATGAACCGTGGCGTGGTGTACGGCCTGTGGGACTACGCCGCCGAGAACGCAGACGAGCTGTCCTACCACGAGGGCGACTGCATGGCCATCGTACGCCGGGAGGACGAGGACGAGGTGGAGTGGTGGTGGGCGCGCACGGCCGCCGGCGCCGAGGGGTACATCCCCCGCAACCTGCTAGGGGTGAGTTCACGGAGGAAGATAATGATAGCCAGTGGCAGAACGATTTTCACAGTGCTTGATCGGCTTTCGGGCCGAAACTCCAAAATGTTAATTTTCTTGAAAATGAGTTCAAGTGGAGTTGGGAGGTTTTGACCGACGTGCTTTTTACTACTTTTCATTGGTTCAATATTATTTTAACAAACACACAGACGTAAAGGGTGTTCAATAGCACATATGTATGAAAACAAGAGAGGGCCAATCGGGTGGAGTTAGCTGGTTTGGCAGAAAGTGTGGAGTTAGGAGGTTTTGGCCCAAGCACTTTTTACTACTTTCCATTGGTTCAATATTATTTTAACCAACACTCAGATGTAAAGAGTGTTCAATAGCCCTGATTTATGCAAAAAGAAATCAAAAACCTCAAAAATGGAGTTAAGAGGTTTTGGCCAGACAGTGACGAATATAATCCGATAGTAATCATTGCTATAGAGTCTTTGTTCAGTAACAGGTGTCTCCCTGTTTCTTCAGCTCTTTAATAAACAGAATAAATCAACCTTTTTTGGTTGGGATACAGATTTTATCCAATCAGGAACTCATACAGGATACAGGTTAAACAAGTGGTATCGGAAGCGATGACACAAAGAAATGAGCAGACACAATTGGAACTGGAACACTACTGTATATAATTGACACTGATAAATGGGTTCTCTCTTATAATTGGTTTAAAATTTCCAACCCACCTAAAAGAATATTTTCTGTTCTGAGACAGGGAGACTGTTACAAAAAATATACATATATAAAACTCTGTAGCAGAGTGATTAATAACGGCGGCAGTGGCTCAGGGGTAGAGTTGCCGTCTTAGAACACGGAGGGTTCCCGAAGGGTTCCCAGTTCGATCCCGGGCTCCTCCAGAGTTGGTGTCGAAGAGTCCTTGAGCAAGACTCTGAACCCCTAATTGCTTCTGGGGATAATGTTTAATGTTTAACAAAAACAAAAATTTCACTTACCCTACCTTTAATTCATAATTATATGTTTGGGGTTCCGGGGAGACACCAAATGTATCTTTTTGGGCCTTGAGCTGCAAAGATTGGGAGCCCCTGGATTTAACGTTGTGTCCCTTAACCCATTTAGGCCTAGAATTATTGAATGTTTTAGCTATTGAAAAATAGCAGATCTACAAGCTCACAGCGCGGCACCGAGTGCCGCGCTGCAAGCTTGTAGATCTGCTATTTTTGAAAAAGTTGTGAAAATGTGTGCAAATCTTTGAATATATGTATTTTTAAAGCGAACGTTTGTAACTCAAATTTTGCTTCTGGGGTGGTCCCTGGAACTAGATATTTTGAGATGGGGGTCCGTGGCCAAATAAATATCATTTTGGGGGTCCTTCACATGAAAATGTTTGAGAACCACTGACATACAGTAGTAGTCTCTCAAGAACAGACTAACTGAGCTCCAGTTAAGTGAAAAGAACCTTTTCTTTAACGATGGCTCGCCAGATTGCTGACATAGAAACATAGATTTTTCAAAAAACCTTAGAAGGATTCAAATGACACTTACTGTATAGAATCGGGTCAAAATTCGAATTTTCATGATTTTTCAAAAATAGCAGATCTACAAGCTCGCAGCGCGGCACTCGGTGCCGCGCTGTGAGCTTGTATATCTGCTATTTTTCAATAGTTAAAGCATGAAATAATGTTCTAACTGGGTTTATGTCTCCTGTCCTCCCAACAGCTCTACCCTAGAATAAAGCCCCGTCAGAGAAGCCTGGCTTAGAGGAGGACATGTCCCACTGTGTCAGACACACAGACAGACAGACTGAGAGGACACAGACACTCACTGGACATCTTCAGCTGGGTGGACCACCAGAGACAAAGCAATCAAAATGAAGAACGTGGAAATAAGACCAAACCATATGAAGGATCTTTAAAAAATGAACTATGAACTATTATGAACACCACACTAATAGCTGGGCCCGGGGAAACCACAGTACGTTTCTGGTCCAACTGGCACTTTTTTTATATAACGTCTCCACAGACAGGATTTCCACATCTATTTTTCCAGACCACTCCTTGATGTACTGTACACTAATGGCATTATGCTGTATTGCTCCCTTTCCTTTTTTTTATTTTCTATTTTTTAACTTGTTTCATAATGAGATTTAAGCATCTGGGGCCGTTTATAATGCGTGCGACCCCCGAGCCATTATGTTGGGATGTCAAATGGAATAGGGTTGCAATATCGGTTTACTTTTTTCGATTAATCGGATAATCGAGAAGGGTTTCAAATTTAAATGTATTTTATTTTTTATAATCAACTAAATCGATGAGTCTGACTGATTAACCACTTTAGCCCTATTTTATATTTTGTTCTACAATGGTGTTAAGAAGAAAACAGCCAAAATAGCCGATCTACAAGCTCATTAACTCGTAAATGGCTATTTTCACTGTTTCACTATCAGTTAGTGTCATTAACTGTTGCGCCCCTAAAAGGGAGCAAGCAGTATTTTACAGTAGAAAATGTGAATTATTTTTTGTCTTTACACCTTTATTTTTTTTAGTTATTTCTTCGAGCTTAACTGGTTGTTTTCGATAGGTTCACCACACAGTGCATGATATGAATGACAGGAGGATGATGATGATGAAGATGATCGTGATGATGATCGTGCTTTTTGAAAATGTCCCCCTTTCTGTTACCGTGACAATCCCTTGAGGCTTGGTACTTTTGCCTTGGTCCTTTACTTGGCAAATATGCCTCAGTTTAACATAATATACAGTAATTAGCTGCATCAACAACAGCTGTACAGCTTTTCAAACTTGGATTCTTTCCTCAAACTACCATTCCAGCTCTGGATTCTAGAATGTGCAATGATCACCATGATGTGGTTGATGATTTTGCTTAACCCATTTAGGCCTAGAATTATTGAAAGCTTTAACCAGTGAAAAATAGCAGATATACAAGCTCACAGCGCGGCACCGAGTGCCGCGCTGCGAGCTTGTAGATCTGCGAGCTTGTAGATCTGCTAATTCGTCGTGAAAATGTGTGCAAATCGTTGAATATATGTATTTTCAAAGCGAACGTTTGTAACTCAAATTTTGATTCTGGAGGGTTCCTGGACTAAATATTTTGAGATGGGGGTCCATGGCCAAATACATATCATTTTGGGGGTCCTTGACATGAAAAGGTTTGAGAACCACTAACATAGTAGTCTCTCAAGAACAGACTAACTGAGCTCCAGTTAAGTGAGAAGGATTCAAAAGACACTTATTGAATCGGGTCAAAATTCTGATTTTCACGATTTTTCAAAAGTAGCAGATCTACAAGCTCACAGCGCGGCACTCGGTGCCACGCTGTGAGCTTGTATATCTGCTATTTTTCAATAGTTAAAGCTTAAAATAATGATAATAATGTGTACCCGTTCTAAAAGAGAGAGACCTACTGCTATGCTTTTGACTCTTCTGTGGTCAATGACACCCCAGAAGCCAGCCCAGCCTCCTTCTCTTCCCCGGGCTGACAATGTGGCCGAGATACCCACAGACATACTGATACTAACATATACTGCAGCAGGTTGAATATTGGTGTGAAGGAGATCATAGGCAAGAGACCAAGGAGGTGATATAATAATATGTTGTTTTTTTATATCACTTTATGATACAGATTGTTTTAGAGGCGTTGCGATGAGAAGGCCACTCTTGAAGGAGCACTCTTCACCCATGTTTCCCCCTTTCCCCCAACCCCATCTTCACATAATTAGTCCTTGCTAATCGTCGTTGTCGGGTGGAAACCTTTTTATCATTTAAAAAAAATAACTAAACTAGTGAAAACAGCCGATCTACAAGCACACAACGCCTCGCGGTGTGCTTGTAGATCGGCTGTTTTCACAACTTTCATGCGACGGCCTTGTCTGATGAAGCGGGGCTTTACTTCGCGAAAAAACATACAAATTTGAAACTTTGGAGATATGAGGTTTCTGCCCGACAACGACGAAATGACGATCGTTATAAGATGGCGCCGTTTCCGTCTAATCACTGTGACTGTGTCTCGTCGGTTGGCTGCTGGGGACAGGTCAGCAGCCTGCCTGTACCAGTGACATACATCATCAATGGGGGATTCCAAACTAATAGAAACCCTGGCCTTTATGGAGCCATTGTTCCTTTGTTTTGAAAGAAAGTTTGAAATCTTGTTCTGAAATGACCACAGATGATGCCATCATCGATAAGCACGTTTTCCAACCATCCACGGACCACCGCTGAGAAAGCTTGTAGACGGCGTCCTGTAGTGAGCGTTCCATAATTGCAGTATAATATGGATACAGTACGTACATACAATATGTATGGAGGTGATAAAGACGCAAAATGTTCCTTCAATTCAGTGGTTCTCAAAGTGGGCTCCAGGGGGCCCCACCAGGGGTCCTCGAGAGGGGTTCCAGGGGGTCCCCAACCAAATGTCTGATAGTTGTCTGTAACTCTGAGAGCGTACAAATGGATTGTGTTCCATTTGTACGTACTAAAGTATAGATTGGGGGTATCAAAATTGTATCAAATGGGGGTTGGTGGCCTAATCCATATCAAACTGGGCGGTCCTTGAAATGAAAATGGTTGAGAATCATTGCTATTAGTTGTTAAAAGGCTTCTTTTATGGGGGATCCGTGGCTGTGGGCTAATATGTGTCAATTTGGGGGGTCCTTGACATGAAAAAGAACCACTGATTTGATCCAAACCCTCTTCAATCTTTGTTGTTTTGTAGTAACGGTGAACGATGCCGTTCTCTTTATAACGAGTGCAGTTATTTTTTTTTAAGTCTCATGTTTCACTAAACCCGTCTGCCATCAGTTGATGCGTTCTAAATCCCAGACATCATGGCTGTCAACGCAGATATATTTATTTTTGCTACCTATCGTTCTATTTTCTTGTCCTCTTGGCAATATACTGTAACCACACACACACGTAGTATTTCCCACATTTACAATAAAAATACTTTGTACTACTAAGTATTTGTGGTGATTTTTATACTCGTTTCTGGCCATTTGGTGCCATTTCTCTTGAGTGTTATCTTAGGAGACTGGGGGTACGTAACAAAAGGTATCTTACCACACTGATCTCTTGCTTAGAATATCGGATTTTAACCTAAGATTCCATGATTTTATTCAATGCACCAAGAAAGAACATTGTGTGTGTGTGTGTGTGTGTGTGTGTGTGTGTGTGTGTGTGTGTGTGTGTGTGTGTGTGTGTGTGTGTGTGTGTGTGTGTGTGTGTGTGTGTGTGTGTGTGTGTGTGTGTGTGTGCAGAGCGTGTGCGTGTGCGCACGTTGCACACACACAGTTGGCATTCACTGACTATGGGACAACTAGCAGGTGACACTGACTGCACAGACTACAACTGAATGGAATCATGACATGATATCATCGTATAGCCCCTGGGTATAGATAGGATCCTGCTGTAAGGAATATTTTCAGGCTAGTATATAATAGTAATGAAATGGTGCTAGGCCCACTCAGCTATGTTTACAATGATGTGCCTGCCTGGGACTGGGCCTGAACTTGGAGAAAATGGAAATAACAATACATTGACGTAATGAAATTGGGACACTTTTTTTGTATTGTTTGTTATTTATGGTACACTTGCATCATCACAAAGTGGTTTGTACTCTGTAATGATGCTTTGATAAAGTGTTTAAGTATGTCATCTGTGTGTGTGTGTGTGTGCGTGTGTGCGTGCGTGCGTGCGTGCGTGCGTGCGTGCGTGCGTGCGTGCGTGCGTTGGTGACGAAACTTTTTTGCATACATTGACTAAGCCCCTCCCCTTCATTAACATACGGTCGTCTGCATTTTTTACGCGCTGGGAAACCTACCTTAACGCCCTCATTAGCATAATGTATGCGAGCATAATGTATGCGCACCACGCCCACACGCATTTCCAAACCACGCCCGCCCCCAATTTGCATATGTCGACTAAGCTCCTCCCCTTCATTTACATACGACCGCCTGCATTTTTTACGCGCTGGGAAACGCCACTTAACAGCCGCATTAGCATAATTTATGCGGACCACACCCACACGCATTTCCAAACCATGCCCCGCCCCCAATTTTTTTAAGTCGACTAAACTCCTCCCCTTCATTTACACACGGTCGTCTGCTTTTTTTACGCGCTGGGAAATCTACCTTAACGCCCTCATTAGCATAATGTATGCGAGCATAATGTATGCGCACCACGCCCACACGCATTTCCAAACCACGCCCCGCCCCCAATTTGCATATGTTGACTAAGCTCCTCCCCTTCATTTACATACGGCCGCCTGCATTTTTTACGCGCTGGGAAACGCCACTTAACAGCCTCATTAGCATAATTTATGCGGACCACACCCACACGCATTTCCAAACCATGCCCCGCCCCCAATTTTTTTAAGTCGACTAAACTCCTCCCCTTCATTTACATACGGTCGTCTGCTTTTTTTACGCGCTGGGAAACCTACCTTAACGCCCTCACTAGCATAATGTATGCGAGCATAATGTATGCGCACCACGCCCACACGCATTTCCAAACCACGCCCCGCCCCCAATTTGCATATGTTGACTAAGCTCCTCCCCTTCATTTACATACGGCCGCCTGCATTTTTTACGGGCTGGGAAACGCCACTTAACAGCCTCATTAGCATAATTTATGCGGACCACACCCACACGCATTTCCAAACCATGCCCCGCCCCCAATTTTTTTAAGTCGACTAAACTCCTCCCCTTCATTTACATACGGTCGTCTGCATTTTTTACGCGCTGGGAAACCTACCTTAACGCCCTCATTAGCATAATGTATGCGAGCATAATGTATGCGCACCACGCCCACACGCATTTCCAAACCACGCCCGCCCCAAATTTGCATATGTCGACTAAGCTCCTCCCCTTCATTTACATACGGCCGTCTGCATTTTTTACGCGCTGGGAAACGCCACTTAACAGCCTCATTTGCATAATGTATGCGCACCACACCCACACGCATTTCCAATTAATTAGCAACAAGACGCGCACGTCGAATGCAAGTTGTGCAGTCTCATTTACATAATTAATGCAGACCACGCCCCCAACCTCATTTGCATAATTAATGCAGCCTCATTTACATAATAATCATTTGCATAATTAATGTAGCCTCATTTACATAACAATATGTAAATGAGATTATTTATTTATTTATTTATTTATTTATTTATTTATTGAAGGAAGAAAGAAAGAAAGAAAGAAAGAAAGAAAGAAAGAAAGAAAGAAAGGTTGCACGCTATTTAATTATTTATTTATTTATTTATTTATTGAAGGAAGGAAGGAAGGAAGGAAGGAAGGAAGGAAGAAAGATGTACGCTATTTGTTTATATATATTTATTTATTTATTTATTTAGCCGATAGGCAGACGCCTGGGGGGGGGGGGGGGGGGGCGGAGACCCGATTCCGGATAAGCGGTTGAAGATGGATGGATGGATGGATGGATGGATGGATGGATGGAAGGAAACATAGTCGGGAGGGAAATAAATAAATACATAAATAAATGAATGAATGAATGAATGAATGAATGAATAAATAAATAAATAAATAAATAAATAAATAAATAAATAAATAAATAAATAAATAAATAAATAAATAAATAAATAAATAAATAAATAAATAAATAAATAGTCAGTCTCGACAGGGGCCTCATATAATAATAATAATTAATGAAATAAATAAAGCTCCTTTTAGTTGACCTTGTACCAGTGAGCCCAGCCAGTGCAGGGGGCGGGGCCATAATTAATTAATTAATTATTTAAAGAATCAGTAGCCTACGCAGTCGGGGGAAAGTTAGTTGCCGGGGCCAATGTGTCCTTTCGGCCTGGTGCAGACAGGGAAATAATTAATTCATTCATTCATTCATTAAATAAATACAGCCAAGGAGTGTGAGTGTGTGTGTGTGTGTGTGTGTGTGTGTGTGTGTGTGTGTGTGTGTGTGTGTGTGTGTGTGTGTGTGTGTGTGTGCAACGTTTGGCATGGATAAATAAATAATTAAACCAGTAAGACTCCCTAATATATACTGCGTGGCGATTTGCGTGATTTTAGGGCAAAATCTGTAGGAGTAGTGTCCAGAATGGGTTTCGCCTCATGGTGGCGCTAGAAGAGGAGGAGAGAATCGATGGGTGGAGGGCAAGGACTGTCTGTGCAAAATTTGGCACGGATCGGCCAGCGGTTGCAGAGATAGGTTGCAGAGATATGAGCAGTGCAAAAGTGTGACGGACATACAGACAGCTGGTCGAGGTTTCGATAGTAACTGCGACCTGACGGTCGCAATCATTCATTTGTCAGCCTCGACAGTGGCGGCGCCCAAAACAGCTGATCCACAAGCTCACATATGCAGCCTTGTAGATCGGCTGTTTTTATTGTTTTATTTTTTAAATTGTTTCCCCTGCATAGTGCTTTGTTCTATCCGTCATTCAATGTTATATGAGATACTTCAATGGTTTCCTGTGGAAATAAGCTTAGTCTTTTCTAGGATCTCCTTTTAGTTGACCTTGTACCAGTGAACTGTACTGTCAATGACACTGTATACCTATGACAGTCCTATATCAATAATTAGTTCATTCATGAATGACTTCCCTGTGGAAATAAGCCAACAACATTACTGGGATCTCCTTTTAGTTGGGCTTGTACCAAATCATGTTTATTACGTATCTATCTATCTCTCTATCTTCCTATCAATTAGTCACATGCATTCACATTGCACTGAATGCACGCACGCACAGGTCAGCTCAGCTTAGCAGCTGGCTTTTTTTTTTTTTTTTTTTTTCTCTCAGAGCTCCAGACTCAGACACCGAGGTCTCGGAGGGCACCCAAGCCGGACTGCGTGCTCTGGCTGCGGCCGCGAAGCGGCCGCGGCCCCCCTCAACCCCCTGGAGCCAGGTAGAGTCTGGTGAAATAAGAACCTATCTCCCGCTATTGACACTAGCTGCCATGGCAGCTACGCTAGAAAACCCAAACCACGTAACCAATCAAGCCAGCCATGGCCCCCCAGCCCATGGGATACATTCTCCTGGCAGCCGGTTGGCTCTCCCCAATCACCTGACCAGGAAGTGTTCTCTCTCCTTCTCTGTTTACCTAGGAGCAGACGCATGAGTTGAGTGTTGCTTCAAACTATGTCAAGGGATGTATATAGATGTCACATTGCTCTGTTCAATTGCTCTTTAAACAACTTGGGACAACATGAGACGACGCTGTGTACATTTGGACACAAGACGTGGGTCAACGTGCCTCGTGAGGAGAGGAGAGGAGGTGATGCACCATGGTGTCATGAACTTCAAACAGAAGCAGCGCGAGGAACAGGCAGAACCAGACGGCACTGAGGGTGAGAGGAATGAAAATAATGCTGTAATGCTTTGTCACAAAGATTGTATTTAGTTATAATATTCTAAATGAACTAAGCCAGTGGTTCTCAAACCTTTTCATGTGAAGGACCCCCAAAATGATATTTATTTGGCCACGGACCCCCATCTCAAAATATTTAGTTCCAGGGACCACCCAGAAGCAAAATGTGAGTTACAAACGTTCGCTTTGAAAATACATATATTCAAAGATTTGCACACATTTTCACGACTCTTTCAAAAATAGCAGATCTACAAGCTCGCAGCGCGGCACTCGGTGCCGCGCTGTGAGCTTGTATATCTGCTATTTTTCACTGGTTAAAGCATTCAATCATTTCTAGGCCTAAATGGGTTATTTATCACGATAAACGATAATAAGGATTATGGTCCCATCCCTAGGTGGAGGCGGAGTCGGAGGACGAGGGTGCCGCCAGGCGCAGAAGGAGACGGCGCCAGCCCCCGGCGGAGAACGTGGTGTCAGAGGTGGACATCCCCAACGTGGGACGCATCATGGTCCGAGCGGACGCAGACGGATACAACGAAGAGGTTCGTAAAATGTGGTCGGATTGTATCGGTGGTTCTTTTTTATTTACATTTTTATGTCGGGGACTTTTTCAAAAATCTTGACTAAAATCTTACAAATGATTCCCCAAATGTTCATATTGGGAATTGACGATCTACAAGCTCACAACGCGTCGCCATGCGTTGTGAGCTCATAGCTATCTTTGAATATCCGAAGTATAAAATAGGGTTTTTTTTGCACACAGGGTCTGATTTTCCACACGGACAAAACAGACAATATTGTCCAAGAGAGCTCGCCCTCCCTCCCTGTATGCAAAGGGCTTTATTCACTCATTTTGCTGGGGACCCCCTGGAACCCCTTCAAGGATCCTTGGGGGTCCCCACCGGCTGCTGGGCCTCCCTTTGAGAACCACTGAGTTATGTCACACGTGTGTGTTTTTAATCCATACGTCTTCTGTTCATGGCTATGATGATGTGGATAGGAATGTAGTTTCTAACATCTATGTGCTTGTATGTTGTTCCCTGTCCAGATGATGCTGACTCCAGCCATGCAGGGAGTCATCATGGCTATTGCCAAGGCCAGACAAACCTTTGACGACGAAGGCCCTGAGAAAGCTCTCATCAAGGTATGCCTTTAACCGTGAGGTGGAAGGTCTTGCCCTAAAAGTGTCAAACCAACCAGCAATCAGCAGTGGTGTATTGGAGTATTTCCAATTTTCTGTACTTTTACTTCTACTCGACTACAATTATTTAAAACTTTTAGTTACTACTTCTTTTTAGATTTTGATTTTTATTACAAAACATACATTAAAGCACGTCAGTCCTACAGTATTATACATTTCGGCCATTTGAAAATATTTTAGTTTTCAAAAGATTTGTATACATTTTATTCATTTGAAAACTTGCGAAATAGGACATTCTGCTTAATGACTATTTTATACTTTTGGTACTTTAAGTACATTTTGATACCAGTACTTTTGTACTATAACTAAAATATATATATTTTTAATATTGGACTTTAACTTGTAGCAGAGTATTTCTACATTGCAGTATTGATACTTTTACTTAAAAAAAAGAATTGAACTTCCCACCACTGACAATCAGTGCTCTGACCAGAGGAGGAAAAATATAATAAAAGTAATAATGCAATACCTCTGTGTAAAAATACTCTGTTGCAAGTCAGTCGTTTATTCAAAATTGCAAAAGTGTTTGCATCAAAATATTACTACGGTGCCAAAAATAAAAGTACTTGTTAATCATCTAAATCTACAAAACTACTTGTAATGAATAACTAATTGTACTTCTTAATTACTGAGTCTATGTATTTATTCATTACTTTCCCACCTCTGCTTATGTCCCATTTCTCTCTGGCTGCCCTGGGTCCTGCCCTGTGCCCCGTAACCCCAGACAGGATTTGTACAACAATAACAGATTGCATAACAATCTTTCAGCGAAAAGGGTGCGTTTTTGGTACAGCAAGCCACCCTTCATTGCTGAATTGGATTAGTGGTGAGGTTAAGAGCCTCTTGAAACGAGCACCTCCTCTTTTTCTGCTTCGAAACACCGAAGCAGGCGGACATTATCTGGACGCAAACACATAGATTTAGTCTCTTTCGCTTTCTTTATTTCATTTGTTTTGTGTTGCTGCTTGGGACTCCCGATGCCTCTGCTGCCGCGCTGTGCCTCACCGGTGGTGTGATTGTGTTCTGCAGGGCAAGAGGACCAACCTGCGTAAGAACGGCTCGGAGCGCATCAGCCACAGCATGAGGGTCAAGTTCAACCCGCTGGCTCTGCTGCTGGACTCCTCGCTGGAGGGAGAGTTTGACCTGGTGCAGAGGATCATCTACGAGGTGAGGAAGCTGCTCCGATCGATCGGTGGCAGATTTAAATTAGCCGATTTATTCAATTAATGATGCGATCGGCCGTCACCGATCCGGAAAGTGGATCTTTTATAATATAGCTGCTAAGTTTACACCCTAAATAGCTGTTGCCACACAGCACAGTCTGATTGGTAGAACACGTTTGGTGGTGGAAGTAATGCAACTGCAGACATCCTTTTGTTAGGTATATTAGTTTAAATCATTTTGAATTCATGTTTCTATAATTTGCAATAATTCAACTGTATGGCATGCTAATGTTTTGCATTTGACATTGTATTTTATTACTACATACGTAATTAATCAATAATCATCTATAACAGAGGTTAAATATTTTCCTTTCAAAATAAATCGGTATCGGCGGATCATGAAAAAATAAATCGGTGATCGGAAATAAACCTCCAAAAAAGTGATCGGAGCATCCCGGAGCACTGGTTCCCATTTAGGGATGGGACGATATGAAAGTTTCATGTCCCGATTATTGTGACCAAAGAAATGGTGATTTACAATATTATCGCGATAATCAAAATATCCCCAACATTATCCCGGTGGCGGAACATTTGCCAAAAAAAATCAGATCTACAAGCTCACAACGCATTACGGTTGCGACGCGTTGTGAGCTTGAAGGTCGGCTATTTTTTGGGCAAAGAGATTTGGTAGAGAGTGAAAAAAAGACTATCAAGTATGTTATTTCCAGGTTAGTTTTATCGAGGGTTTAAATGGTAATGGATGGGACGATAATCGTTGTCGTTTATGCAGCTCGGCAAATAAAAGGTGAATTGATCCCAGTGCATGACGGAGGATAATTTCGCGGTTTCATGTTTTTTTTATCACGATAACCGACAATAACGATTATCGTCCCATCCCTAGTTCCCCAACAGTGGGTCGGGACCAGTGTTGGTCGTGTCGCGCACGTACAGCTTGTAGATCGGTTGTTTGGTTCCCGGGGCAAACGTCTAATTTCAATTGATTATTATCACTAAACATTAACCACTTCAACCCTATTTACATTTCGGCCATTTGAAAATAGCCGATCTCATCGCGACACATTGTGAGCTTTCAAAAGATTTTTACGAGTTACTTTACTTACTTACTTTTAAGTACATTTTTATGCCAATACTTTTGTACTTTCAGTCAAGTACATTTTGAATTTCCGGACTTTTACTTGTAACAGAGTATTTCTATATTCCATCACTGATACTTTTAAGTAAAGAATTTTAGTACTTTATCCACCACTGGTGTTTGGTACTATTTGGCCATTCGAAAGTAGCAGATATACAAGATCCATCAGCCTATTTGGCCATTCGAAAGTAGCAGATATACAAGATCCATCAGCTGACAGGTGTGCCTGGAGCTCAGACCAGGCCCCAGTGCCTGTATTTCTGTGACTAACAAGTCAATACGGCGCCCCCAGGTGGACGATCCGAGCCAGCCCAACGACGAGGGCATCACTGCCCTGCACAACGCTGTGTGTGCCGGACACACAGAGATCGTCAAGTTCCTGGTGCAGTTTGGAGTCAACGTCAACGCTGCAGACAGCGACGGATGGTAAGTGGCCGCCGTTACAATCGTGATGACGAAAAATCACATTATGTTTTCCATATGTATGGAAAGTAAAGCCCCGCGAAGTAAAGCCCTGCTTCATCAGACAAGGCCGTCGCACAAAAGTAGTGAAAACAGCAGATTTACAAGCACACAATGCCTCGCGGTGCGAGGCGTTGTGTGCTTGTAGATTGCCTGTTTTCACTAGTTTAGTTCATTTTTTTTAAATGATGAAAACAAACGGTTTTGGACATACAAGGTTTCCACCCGACAATGACGATATATAGCTTGCTGCTTAGAAAAAATTTAAATAGGGCTGTCACGATTATTATATAATCGTCTAATCGCAATTATTTGACATAATCGCAAATATTTTGTTATAATCGTGAATGTTGAAAAATGCTCATACTTTACAAACATTTTCAGAAATAGTGGAAATAGCAGATCTACAAGCTCACAATTGTGAGCTTGTAGATCGGCTATTTCCACTATCAATGTTCTTTTTTTAAGTATAAAGTTATCAAATATTTCATATTTTCTTTGTATGTTTAGGTTATGTGTCATATCTGCCATGTGCAACTTCAAAGCCTAAAAGCCAAACAGTAATGTAATTGTCAACGACAAAAACACAATTAAATCGTTAATCGCAGTAATTTGAGTGACAATTAATCGTCATGTAAGATGCCATAATCGTGACAGCCCTAAATGTAAACATAAAATGTAAAGATATGTTAAAATGTATTTTTTTAAGAGAAATGCCAGCTTGAGGGGCGGCATAGCTCAGGGGTAGAGAAACCGTTATTAGAGCACGAAGGGTTCCCGAAGGGTTCCCAGTTCGAATCCGGGCTCCCCCTGAGTTAATGTCGAAGGGTCCTTGGGCAAGACTCTGAACCCCTAATTGCTCCCGGTGAGTAGGTTGGTACCTTGCATGGTTTCCTCCGCCACCGGTGTATGAATGTGTGCGTGAATGTGTGAATGTAATGCACAATCTATGTAAAGCGCTTTGGATAAAAGCGCTATATAAATGCACCATTTACCATTTAACATTTTCCTGATTTTATATACAGCCAGGAAGGGTGTAGTTAGGGTGTAGTGCTCAAATACCTGTAGATGTTCTGGCTACGCGAGACAAGGTTCTATCCTAACCTTTCTTTTTTGTCAATTAAGTCCTGTGTAAAATGACCCCAGAAAATGCGGTTGTAAACTGTAACTCTCTCTCTCTCTCTCTCTCTCTCTCTCTCTCTCTCTCTCTCTCTCTCTCTCTCTCTCTCTCTCTCTCTCTCTCTCTCTCTCTCTCTCTCTCTCTCTCTCTCTCTCTGTCTCTCTGTCTGTCTCAGGACGCCGCTGCACTGTGCGGCCTCCTGTAACAACGTGCAGGTGTGTAAGTTCCTGGTGGAGTCTGGAGCGGCGGTGTTCGCCATGACCTACAGCGACATGCAGACTGCTGCTGATAAGTGTGAGGAGATGGAGGAGGGATACACGCAGTGCTCCCAGTTCCTCTACGGTAAGACTGTGTGTGTGTGTGTGTGTGTGTGATTTATTATTGTTTATTGTGATTAAAAAACATAATCATAGCGTGGAGATTTAGATTTATCGTGAGATTGTCCTCTGTCATGCACTGGGATCAATTCACCTTTAATTTGCCAAGCTGCATATCAGGCACCATTTAAACCCTCTATGATTGGTAAAACTGACCTGGAAATAACGTACTTGATACTGTCTCTTTTCACACTCTCTGCCAAAAAATAGGCAATCTATAGCTCACAATGCGGAGCTTTATTTTTCAACGACAAAATGATGGTCGTTATAAGATGGCTCCGTTTCCGTCTAATTTTTGCAAGTCTTTGAATATATTTTTTAAAAAGCGAACATTTGTAACTCAAATATTGCTTCTGGGTGGTCCCTGGAACGACATATTTTAAGATGGGGGTCCGCTGCTAAATACATATAATACCGGGGGGGTCCTTGACATTAAAATGTTTGAGAACCACTGATCACAGGTTTAACAAGAACCTTAGCAGGGCATTTTTTAGAATCAGGTCCTCAGGTCATAACCCCCACCTCTCCCCCACTCCCCAGGCGTCCAGGAGAAGATGGGCATCATGAACCGGGGCGTGGTGTACGGCCTGTGGGACTACGCCGCCGAGAACGCCGACGAGCTGTCCTACCACGAGGGCGACTGCATGGCCATCGTGCGCCGGGAGGACGAGGACGAGGTGGAGTGGTGGTGGGCGCGCACGGCCGCCGGCGCCGAGGGGTACATCCCCCGGAACCTGCTAGGGGTGAGTTCACGGAGGAAGATAATGATAGCCAGTGGCAGAACGATTTTCACAGTGCTTGATCGGCTTTCGGGCCGAAACTCCAAAATGTTAATTTTCTTGAAAATGAGTTCAAGTGGAGTTGGGAGGTTTTGACCGACGTGCTTTTTACTACTTTTCATTGGTTCAATATTATTTTAACCAACACACAGACGTAAAGGGTGTTCAATAGCACATATTTATGAAAACAAGAGAGGGCCAATCGGGTGGAGTTAGCTGGTTTGGCAGAAAGTGTGGAGTTAGGAGGTTTTGGCCCAAGCACTTTTTACTACTTTCCATTGGTTCAATATTATTTTAACCAACACTCAGATGTAAAGAGTGTTCAATAGCCCTGATTTATGCAAAAAGAAATCAAAAACCTCAAAAATGGAGTTAAGAGGTTTTGGCCAGACAGTGACGAATATAATCCGATAGTAATCATTGCTATAGAGTCTTTGTTCAGTAACAGGTGTCTCCCTGTTTCTTCAGCTCTTTAATAAACAGAATAAATCAACCTTTTTTGGTTGGGATACAGATTTTATCCAATCAGGAACTCATACAGGATACAGGTTAAACAAGTGGTATCGGAAGCGATGACACAAAGAAATGAGCAGACACAATTGGAACTGGAACACTACTGTATATAATTGACACTGATAAATGGGTTCTCTCTTATAATTGGTTTAAAATTTCCGACCCACCTAAAAGAATATTTTCTGTTCTGAGACAGGGAGACTGTTACAAAACATATACATATATAAAACTCTGTAGCAGTGATTAATAATGGCGGCAGTGGCTCAGGGGTAGAGTTGCCGTCTTAGAACACGGAGGGTTCCCGAAGGGTTCCCAGTTCGATCCCGGGCTCCTCCAGAGTTGGTGTCGAAGAGTCCTTGAGCAAGACTCTGAACCCCTAGTTGCTTCCGGGGATAATGTTTAATGTTTAACAAAAACAAAAATTTCACTTACCCTACCTTTAATTCATAATTATACGTTTGGGTTCCGGGGAGACACCAAATGTATCTTTTTGGGCCTTGAGCTGCAAAGATTGGGAGCCCCTGGATTTAACGTTGTGTCCCTTAACCCATTTAGGCCTAGAATTATTGAATGCTTTAGCTATTGAAAAATAGCAGATCTACAAGCTCACAGCGCGGCACCGAGTGCCGCGCTGCAAGCTTGTAGATCTGCTATTTTTGAAAAAGTTGTGAAAATGTGTGCAAATCTTTGAATATATGTATTTTTAAAGCGAACGTTTGTAACTCAAAATTTGCTTCTGGGGTGGTCCCTGGAACTAGATATTTTGAGATGGGGGTCCGTGGCCAAATAAATATCATTTTGGGGGTACTTCACATGAAAATGTTTGAGAACCACTGACATAGTAGTCTCTCAAGATTAAGAACAGACTAACTGAGCTCCAGTTCAAGTGAAAAGGACCTTTTCTTTAACGATGGCTGGCCAGATTGCTGACATAGAAACATAGGTTTTTCAAAAAACCTTAGAAGGATTCAAAAGACACTTATAGAATCGGGTCAAAATTCTAATTTTCATGATTTTTCAAAAATAGCAGATCTACAAGCTCGCAGCGCGGCACTCGGTGCCGCGCTGTGAGCTTGTATATCTGCTATTTTTCAATAGTTAAAGCATAAAATAATGTTCTAACTGGGTTTATGTCTCCTGTCCTCCCAACAGCTCTACCCCAGAATAAAGCCCCGTCAGAGAAGCCTGGCTTAGAGGAGGACATGTCCCACTGTGTCAGACACACAGACAGACAGACAGACTGAGAGGACACAGACACTCACTGGACATCTTCAGCTGGGTGGACCACCAGAGACAAAGCAATCAAAATGAAGAACGTGGAAATAAGACCAAACCATATGAAGGATCTTTAAAAAAATGAACTATGAACTATTATGAACACCACACTAATAGCTGGGCCCAGGAAACCACAGTACGTTTCTGGTCCAACTGGCACTTTTTTTATATAACGTCTCCACAGACAGGATTTCCACATCTATTTTTCCAGACCACTCCTTGATGTACTGTACACTAATGGCATTATGCTGTATTGCTCCCTTTCCTTTTTTTTTATTTTCTATTTTTTAACTTGTTTCATAATGAGATTTAAGCATCTGGGGCCGTTTATAATGCGTGCGACCCCCGAGCCATTCTGTTGGGATGTCAAATGGAATAGGGTTGCAATATTCTATCGGTTTACTTTTTTCGATTAATCGGATAATCGAGAAGGGTTTCAAATTTAAATGTATTTTATTTTTTATAATCAACTAAATCGATGAGTCTGACTGATTAACCACTTTAGCCCTATTTTATATTTCGTTCTACAATGGTGTTAAGAAAAAAACAGCCAAAATAGCCGATCTACAAGCTCATTAACTCGTAAATGGCTATTTTCACTGTTTCACTATCAATTAGTGTCATTAACTGTTGCACCCCTAAAAGGGAGCAAGCAGTATTTTACAGTAGAAAATGTGAATTATTTTTTGTCTTTACACCTTTATTTTTTTTAGTTATTTCTTCGAGCTTAACTGGTTGTTTTCGATAGGTTCACCACACAGTGCATGATATGAATGACAGGAGGATGATGATGATGAAGATGATCGTGATGATGATCGTGCTTTTTGAAAATGTCCCCCTTTCTGTTACCGTGACAATCCCTTGAGGCTTGGTACTTTTGCCTTGGTCCTTTACTTGGCAAATATGCCTCATTTTAACATAATATACAGTAATTAGCTGCATCAACAACAGCTCTACAGCTTTTCAAACTTGGATTCTTTCCTCAAACCACCATTCCAGCTCTGGATTCTAGAATGTGCAATGATCACCATGATGTGGTTGATGATTTTAATTTAAAAAAAAAGAGAGAGACCTACTGCTATGCTTTTGACTCTTCTGTGGTCGATGACACCCACAAAGCCAGCCTCCTTCTCTTCCCCGGGCTGGCAATGTGGCCGAGATACCCACAGACATACTGATACTAACATATACTGCAGCAGGTTGAATATTGGTGTGAAGGAGATCATAGGCAAGAGACCAAGGAGGTGATATAATAATATGTCGTTTTTTTAATCACTTTATGATACAGATTGTTTTAGAGGCGTTGCGATGAGAAGGCCACTCTTGAAGGAGCACTCTTCACCCATGTTTCCCCCTTTCCCCCAACCCCATCTTCACATAATTAGTCCTTGCTAATCGTGGTTGTCGGGTGGAAACCTTTTTATCATTTAAAAAAAAATAACTAAACTAGTGAAAACAGCCGATCTACAAGCACACAACGCCTCGCACCGCGAGGCGTTGTGTGCTTGTAGATCGGCTGTTTTCACTACTTTCGTGCGACGGCCTTGTCTGATGAAGCAGGGCTTCGCTTCGCAAAAAAAAAACATACACATTTGAAACTTGGAGATACAAGGTTTCTACCCGACAACGACGGAATGATGATCGTTATAAGATGGCGCCGTTTCCGTCTAATCACTGTGACTGTGTCTCGTTGGTTGGCTGCTGGGGACAGGTCAGCAGCCTGCCTGTAGTACCACTGGTACCAGTGACATACATCATCAATGGGGGATTCCTGGCTAATAGAAACCCCGGCCTTTTCGCTTCCCTGGAGCCATTGTTCCATGTTTTGAAAGAAAGTTTGAAATCTTGTTATGAAATGACCACTGTCATCATCATCGTGCTTATCGATGCCATCATCGATAAGCACGTTTTCCAATCATCCACGGCCCACCGCTGAGACAGCTTGTCGACAGCGTCCTGTAGTGAGCATTCCATAATTACAGTATAATAGTCCATGGGCCATACGAGATGTCGGTATCGGAAAGGTGGCAAAGGTTATCATGCATTTTTTAAAAGCTCTATATCTGTAGATTATAATTTGGTATGATAACCCTTTCTGAGACACAGCTAAATTGGTGTTATCAGCCGCTAGAGTTTTGCACAAAAAAACATTCCTTGGGCTAAAAGACGGCCCCACAAGACTATGGTTTAGTGATGAAAAGTGATGAGTCATCACTTTTCACACTTTTGTAGGGGCCGTTTTAGCCCAATGAATGTTTTTTATGCAAAACAGATGTTTGCAATGGATTTAGAATCATGAAAAACCCCTAGTTTGACCCCTCATATGTTACTTAAAGCAGATTAATCTTTTGCTTTTTTCCCCTGTAATGTAAAGTTAATGGGACACCAACTCTAGCGGCTGATAACACCAATTTAGCTGTGTCTCAGAAAGGGTTATCATACCAAAATATAATCTACAGATATAGAGCTTTTCAAAAATGCATGATAACCTTTGCCACCTTTCCGATACCGACATCTCGTATGGCCCATGGACTATAATATGGATTCATATATTATATACAGTACGTACATACAATATGTATGGAGGTGATAAAGACGCAAACCGTTCCTTTAATCCAGTGGTTCTCAAAGTGGGCTCCAGGGGGGCCTCCCCAGGGGTCCTCGAGAGGGGTTCCAGGGGGTCCCCAACCAAATGTCTGTAACTCTGAGAGCGTACAAATGGATTGTGTTCCATTTGTACCACAGTGTAGATTCGGGGTATCAAAATGGTATCAAATGGGCCATATCAAACTGGGCGGTCCTTGAAATGAAAATGGTTGAGAATCATTGCTATTAGTTGTTAAAAGGCTTCTTTTATGGGGGATCGGTGGCTGTGGGCTAATATGTGTCAATTTGGGGGGTCCTTGACATGAAAAAGAACCACTGATTTGATCCAAACCCTCTTCAATCTTTGTTGTTTTGTAGTAACGGTGAACGATGCCGTTCTCTTTATAACGAGTGCAGTTATTTTTTTTTAAGTCTCATGTTTCACTAAACCCGTCTGCCATCAGTTGATGCGTTCTAAATCCCAGACATCATGGCTGTCAACGCAGATATATTTATTTTTGCTACCTATCGTTCTATTTTCTTGTCCTCTTGGCAATATACTGTAACCACACACACACGTAGTATTTCCCACATTTACAATAAAAATACTTTGTACTACTAAGTATTTGTGGTGATTTTTATACTCGTTTCTGGCCATTTGGTGCCATTTCTCTTGAGTGTTATCTTAGGAGACTGGGGGTACGTAACAAAAGGTATCTTACCACACTGATCTCTTGCTTAGAATATCGGATTTTAACCTAAGATTCCATGATTTTATTCAATGCACCAAGAAAGAACATTGTGTGTGTGTGTGTGTGTGTGTGTGTGTGTGTGTGTGTGTGTGTGTGTGTGTGTGTGTGTGTGTGTGTGTGTGTGTGTGTGTGTGTGTGTGTGTGTGTGTGTGTGTGCAGAGCGTGTGCGTGTGCGCACGTTGCACACACACAGTTGGCATTCACTGACTATGGGACAACTAGCAGGTGACACTGACTGCACAGACTACAACTGAATGGAATCATGACATGATATCATCGTATAGCCCCTGGGTATAGATAGGATCCTGCTGTAAGGAATATTTTCAGGCTAGTATATAATAGTAATGAAATGGTGCTAGGCCCACTCAGCTATGTTTACAATGATGTGCCTGCCTGGGACTGGGCCTGAACTTGGAGAAAATGGAAATAACAATACATTGACGTAATGAAATTGGGACACTTTTTTTGTATTGTTTGTTATTTATGGTACACTTGCATCATCACAAAGTGGTTTGTACTCTGTAATGATGCTTTGATAAAGTGTTTAAGTATGTCATCTGTGTGTGTGTGTGTGTGCGTGTGTGCGTGCGTGCGTGCGTGCGTGCGTGCGTGCGTGCGTGCGTTGGTGACGAAACTTTTTTGCATACATTGACTAAGCCCCTCCCCTTCATTAACATACGGTCGTCTGCATTTTTTACGCGCTGGGAAACCTACCTTAACGCCCTCATTAGCATAATGTATGCGAGCATAATGTATGCGCACCACGCCCACACGCATTTCCAAACCACGCCCGCCCCCAATTTGCATATGTCGACTAAGCTCCTCCCCTTCATTTACATACGACCGCCTGCATTTTTTACGCGCTGGGAAACGCCACTTAACAGCCGCATTAGCATAATTTATGCGGACCACACCCACACGCATTTCCAAACCATGCCCCGCCCCCAATTTTTTTAAGTCGACTAAACTCCTCCCCTTCATTTACACACGGTCGTCTGCTTTTTTTACGCGCTGGGAAATCTACCTTAACGCCCTCATTAGCATAATGTATGCGAGCATAATGTATGCGCACCACGCCCACACGCATTTCCAAACCACGCCCCGCCCCCAATTTGCATATGTTGACTAAGCTCCTCCCCTTCATTTACATACGGCCGCCTGCATTTTTTACGCGCTGGGAAACGCCACTTAACAGCCTCATTAGCATAATTTATGCGGACCACACCCACACGCATTTCCAAACCATGCCCCGCCCCCAATTTTTTTAAGTCGACTAAACTCCTCCCCTTCATTTACATACGGTCGTCTGCTTTTTTTACGCGCTGGGAAACCTACCTTAACGCCCTCACTAGCATAATGTATGCGAGCATAATGTATGCGCACCACGCCCACACGCATTTCCAAACCACGCCCCGCCCCCAATTTGCATATGTTGACTAAGCTCCTCCCCTTCATTTACATACGGCCGCCTGCATTTTTTACGGGCTGGGAAACGCCACTTAACAGCCTCATTAGCATAATTTATGCGGACCACACCCACACGCATTTCCAAACCATGCCCCGCCCCCAATTTTTTTAAGTCGACTAAACTCCTCCCCTTCATTTACATACGGTCGTCTGCATTTTTTACGCGCTGGGAAACCTACCTTAACGCCCTCATTAGCATAATGTATGCGAGCATAATGTATGCGCACCACGCCCACACGCATTTCCAAACCACGCCCGCCCCAAATTTGCATATGTCGACTAAGCTCCTCCCCTTCATTTACATACGGCCGTCTGCATTTTTTACGCGCTGGGAAACGCCACTTAACAGCCTCATTTGCATAATGTATGCGCACCACACCCACACGCATTTCCAATTAATTAGCAACAAGACGCGCACGTCGAATGCAAGTTGTGCAGTCTCATTTACATAATTAATGCAGACCACGCCCCCAACCTCATTTGCATAATTAATGCAGCCTCATTTACATAATAATCATTTGCATAATTAATGTAGCCTCATTTACATAACAATATGTAAATGAGATTATTTATTTATTTATTTATTTATTTATTTATTTATTGAAGGAAGAAAGAAAGAAAGAAAGAAAGAAAGAAAGAAAGAAAGAAAGGTTGCACGCTATTTAATTATTTATTTATTTATTTATTTATTGAAGGAAGGAAGGAAGGAAGGAAGGAAGGAAGGAAGAAAGATGTACGCTATTTGTTTATATATATTTATTTATTTATTTATTTAGCCGATAGGCAGACGCCTGGGGGGGGGGGGGGGGGGGGGCGGAGACCCGATTCCGGATAAGCGGTTGAAGATGGATGGATGGATGGATGGATGGATGGATGGATGGAAGGAAACATAGTCGGGAGGGAAATAAATAAATACATAAATAAATGAATGAATGAATGAATGAATGAATGAATGAATAAATAAATAAATAAATAAATAAATAAATAAATAAATAAATAAATAAATAAATAAATAAATAAATAAATAAATAAATAGTCAGTCTCGACAGGGGCCTCATATAATAATAATAATTAATGAAATAAATAAAGCTCCTTTTAGTTGACCTTGTACCAGTGAGCCCAGCCAGTGCAGGGGGCGGGGCCATAATTAATTAATTAATTATTTAAAGAATCAGTAGCCTACGCAGTCGGGGGAAAGTTAGTTGCCGGGGCCAATGTGTCCTTTCGGCCTGGTGCAGACAGGGAAATAATTAATTCATTCATTCATTCATTAAATAAATACAGCCAAGGAGTGTGAGTGTGTGTGTGTGTGTGTGTGTGTGTGTGTGTGTGTGTGTGTGTGTGTGTGTGTGTGTGTGTGTGTGTGTGTGTGCAACGTTTGGCATGGATAAATAAATAATTAAACCAGTAAGACTCCCTAATATATACTGCGTGGCGATTTGCGTGATTTTAGGGCAAAATCTGTAGGAGTAGTGTCCAGAATGGGTTTCGCCTCATGGTGGCGCTAGAAGAGGAGGAGAGAATCGATGGGTGGAGGGCAAGGACTGTCTGTGCAAAATTTGGCACGGATCGGCCAGCGGTTGCAGAGATAGGTTGCAGAGATATGAGCAGTGCAAAAGTGTGACGGACATACAGACAGCTGGTCGAGGTTTCGATAGTAACTGCGACCTGACGGTCGCAATCATTCATTTGTCAGCCTCGACAGTGGCGGCGCCCAAAACAGCTGATCCACAAGCTCACATATGCAGCCTTGTAGATCGGCTGTTTTTATTGTTTTATTTTTTAAATTGTTTCCCCTGCATAGTGCTTTGTTCTATCCGTCATTCAATGTTATATGAGATACTTCAATGGTTTCCTGTGGAAATAAGCTTAGTCTTTTCTAGGATCTCCTTTTAGTTGACCTTGTACCAGTGAACTGTACTGTCAATGACACTGTATACCTATGACAGTCCTATATCAATAATTAGTTCATTCATGAATGACTTCCCTGTGGAAATAAGCCAACAACATTACTGGGATCTCCTTTTAGTTGGGCTTGTACCAAATCATGTTTATTACGTATCTATCTATCTCTCTATCTTCCTATCAATTAGTCACATGCATTCACATTGCACTGAATGCACGCACGCACAGGTCAGCTCAGCTTAGCAGCTGGCTTTTTTTTTTTTTTTTTTTTTCTCTCAGAGCTCCAGACTCAGACACCGAGGTCTCGGAGGGCACCCAAGCCGGACTGCGTGCTCTGGCTGCGGCCGCGAAGCGGCCGCGGCCCCCCTCAACCCCCTGGAGCCAGGTAGAGTCTGGTGAAATAAGAACCTATCTCCCGCTATTGACACTAGCTGCCATGGCAGCTACGCTAGAAAACCCAAACCACGTAACCAATCAAGCCAGCCATGGCCCCCCAGCCCATGGGATACATTCTCCTGGCAGCCGGTTGGCTCTCCCCAATCACCTGACCAGGAAGTGTTCTCTCTCCTTCTCTGTTTACCTAGGAGCAGACGCATGAGTTGAGTGTTGCTTCAAACTATGTCAAGGGATGTATATAGATGTCACATTGCTCTGTTCAATTGCTCTTTAAACAACTTGGGACAACATGAGACGACGCTGTGTACATTTGGACACAAGACGTGGGTCAACGTGCCTCGTGAGGAGAGGAGAGGAGGTGATGCACCATGGTGTCATGAACTTCAAACAGAAGCAGCGCGAGGAACAGGCAGAACCAGACGGCACTGAGGGTGAGAGGAATGAAAATAATGCTGTAATGCTTTGTCACAAAGATTGTATTTAGTTATAATATTCTAAATGAACTAAGCCAGTGGTTCTCAAACCTTTTCATGTGAAGGACCCCCAAAATGATATTTATTTGGCCACGGACCCCCATCTCAAAATATTTAGTTCCAGGGACCACCCAGAAGCAAAATGTGAGTTACAAACGTTCGCTTTGAAAATACATATATTCAAAGATTTGCACACATTTTCACGACTCTTTCAAAAATAGCAGATCTACAAGCTCGCAGCGCGGCACTCGGTGCCGCGCTGTGAGCTTGTATATCTGCTATTTTTCACTGGTTAAAGCATTCAATCATTTCTAGGCCTAAATGGGTTATTTATCACGATAAACGATAATAAGGATTATGGTCCCATCCCTAGGTGGAGGCGGAGTCGGAGGACGAGGGTGCCGCCAGGCGCAGAAGGAGACGGCGCCAGCCCCCGGCGGAGAACGTGGTGTCAGAGGTGGACATCCCCAACGTGGGACGCATCATGGTCCGAGCGGACGCAGACGGATACAACGAAGAGGTTCGTAAAATGTGGTCGGATTGTATCGGTGGTTCTTTTTTATTTACATTTTTATGTCGGGGACTTTTTCAAAAATCTTGACTAAAATCTTACAAATGATTCCCCAAATGTTCATATTGGGAATTGACGATCTACAAGCTCACAACGCGTCGCCATGCGTTGTGAGCTCATAGCTATCTTTGAATATCCGAAGTATAAAATAGGGTTTTTTTTGCACACAGGGTCTGATTTTCCACACGGACAAAACAGACAATATTGTCCAAGAGAGCTCGCCCTCCCTCCCTGTATGCAAAGGGCTTTATTCACTCATTTTGCTGGGGACCCCCTGGAACCCCTTCAAGGATCCTTGGGGGTCCCCACCGGCTGCTGGGCCTCCCTTTGAGAACCACTGAGTTATGTCACACGTGTGTGTTTTTAATCCATACGTCTTCTGTTCATGGCTATGATGATGTGGATAGGAATGTAGTTTCTAACATCTATGTGCTTGTATGTTGTTCCCTGTCCAGATGATGCTGACTCCAGCCATGCAGGGAGTCATCATGGCTATTGCCAAGGCCAGACAAACCTTTGACGACGAAGGCCCTGAGAAAGCTCTCATCAAGGTATGCCTTTAACCGTGAGGTGGAAGGTCTTGCCCTAAAAGTGTCAAACCAACCAGCAATCAGCAGTGGTGTATTGGAGTATTTCCAATTTTCTGTACTTTTACTTCTACTCGACTACAATTATTTAAAACTTTTAGTTACTACTTCTTTTTAGATTTTGATTTTTATTACAAAACATACATTAAAGCACGTCAGTCCTACAGTATTATACATTTCGGCCATTTGAAAATATTTTAGTTTTCAAAAGATTTGTATACATTTTATTCATTTGAAAACTTGCGAAATAGGACATTCTGCTTAATGACTATTTTATACTTTTGGTACTTTAAGTACATTTTGATACCAGTACTTTTGTACTATAACTAAAATATATATATTTTTAATATTGGACTTTAACTTGTAGCAGAGTATTTCTACATTGCAGTATTGATACTTTTACTTAAAAAAAAGAATTGAACTTCCCACCACTGACAATCAGTGCTCTGACCAGAGGAGGAAAAATATAATAAAAGTAATAATGCAATACCTCTGTGTAAAAATACTCTGTTGCAAGTCAGTCGTTTATTCAAAATTGCAAAAGTGTTTGCATCAAAATATTACTACGGTGCCAAAAATAAAAGTACTTGTTAATCATCTAAATCTACAAAACTACTTGTAATGAATAACTAATTGTACTTCTTAATTACTGAGTCTATGTATTTATTCATTACTTTCCCACCTCTGCTTATGTCCCATTTCTCTCTGGCTGCCCTGGGTCCTGCCCTGTGCCCCGTAACCCCAGACAGGATTTGTACAACAATAACAGATTGCATAACAATCTTTCAGCGAAAAGGGTGCGTTTTTGGTACAGCAAGCCACCCTTCATTGCTGAATTGGATTAGTGGTGAGGTTAAGAGCCTCTTGAAACGAGCACCTCCTCTTTTTCTGCTTCGAAACACCGAAGCAGGCGGACATTATCTGGACGCAAACACATAGATTTAGTCTCTTTCGCTTTCTTTATTTCATTTGTTTTGTGTTGCTGCTTGGGACTCCCGATGCCTCTGCTGCCGCGCTGTGCCTCACCGGTGGTGTGATTGTGTTCTGCAGGGCAAGAGGACCAACCTGCGTAAGAACGGCTCGGAGCGCATCAGCCACAGCATGAGGGTCAAGTTCAACCCGCTGGCTCTGCTGCTGGACTCCTCGCTGGAGGGAGAGTTTGACCTGGTGCAGAGGATCATCTACGAGGTGAGGAAGCTGCTCCGATCGATCGGTGGCAGATTTAAATTAGCCGATTTATTCAATTAATGATGCGATCGGCCGTCACCGATCCGGAAAGTGGATCTTTTATAATATAGCTGCTAAGTTTACACCCTAAATAGCTGTTGCCACACAGCACAGTCTGATTGGTAGAACACGTTTGGTGGTGGAAGTAATGCAACTGCAGACATCCTTTTGTTAGGTATATTAGTTTAAATCATTTTGAATTCATGTTTCTATAATTTGCAATAATTCAACTGTATGGCATGCTAATGTTTTGCATTTGACATTGTATTTTATTACTACATACGTAATTAATCAATAATCATCTATAACAGAGGTTAAATATTTTCCTTTCAAAATAAATCGGTATCGGCGGATCATGAAAAAATAAATCGGTGATCGGAAATAAACCTCCAAAAAAGTGATCGGAGCATCCCGGAGCACTGGTTCCCATTTAGGGATGGGACGATATGAAAGTTTCATGTCCCGATTATTGTGACCAAAGAAATGGTGATTTACAATATTATCGCGATAATCAAAATATCCCCAACATTATCCCGGTGGCGGAACATTTGCCAAAAAAAATCAGATCTACAAGCTCACAACGCATTACGGTTGCGACGCGTTGTGAGCTTGAAGGTCGGCTATTTTTTGGGCAAAGAGATTTGGTAGAGAGTGAAAAAAAGACTATCAAGTATGTTATTTCCAGGTTAGTTTTATCGAGGGTTTAAATGGTAATGGATGGGACGATAATCGTTGTCGTTTATGCAGCTCGGCAAATAAAAGGTGAATTGATCCCAGTGCATGACGGAGGATAATTTCGCGGTTTCATGTTTTTTTTATCACGATAACCGACAATAACGATTATCGTCCCATCCCTAGTTCCCCAACAGTGGGTCGGGACCAGTGTTGGTCGTGTCGCGCACGTACAGCTTGTAGATCGGTTGTTTGGTTCCCGGGGCAAACGTCTAATTTCAATTGATTATTATCACTAAACATTAACCACTTCAACCCTATTTACATTTCGGCCATTTGAAAATAGCCGATCTCATCGCGACACATTGTGAGCTTTCAAAAGATTTTTACGAGTTACTTTACTTACTTACTTTTAAGTACATTTTTATGCCAATACTTTTGTACTTTCAGTCAAGTACATTTTGAATTTCCGGACTTTTACTTGTAACAGAGTATTTCTATATTCCATCACTGATACTTTTAAGTAAAGAATTTTAGTACTTTATCCACCACTGGTGTTTGGTACTATTTGGCCATTCGAAAGTAGCAGATATACAAGATCCATCAGCCTATTTGGCCATTCGAAAGTAGCAGATATACAAGATCCATCAGCTGACAGGTGTGCCTGGAGCTCAGACCAGGCCCCAGTGCCTGTATTTCTGTGACTAACAAGTCAATACGGCGCCCCCAGGTGGACGATCCGAGCCAGCCCAACGACGAGGGCATCACTGCCCTGCACAACGCTGTGTGTGCCGGACACACAGAGATCGTCAAGTTCCTGGTGCAGTTTGGAGTCAACGTCAACGCTGCAGACAGCGACGGATGGTAAGTGGCCGCCGTTACAATCGTGATGACGAAAAATCACATTATGTTTTCCATATGTATGGAAAGTAAAGCCCCGCGAAGTAAAGCCCTGCTTCATCAGACAAGGCCGTCGCACAAAAGTAGTGAAAACAGCAGATTTACAAGCACACAATGCCTCGCGGTGCGAGGCGTTGTGTGCTTGTAGATTGCCTGTTTTCACTAGTTTAGTTCATTTTTTTTAAATGATGAAAACAAACGGTTTTGGACATACAAGGTTTCCACCCGACAATGACGATATATAGCTTGCTGCTTAGAAAAAATTTAAATAGGGCTGTCACGATTATTATATAATCGTCTAATCGCAATTATTTGACATAATCGCAAATATTTTGTTATAATCGTGAATGTTGAAAAATGCTCATACTTTACAAACATTTTCAGAAATAGTGGAAATAGCAGATCTACAAGCTCACAATTGTGAGCTTGTAGATCGGCTATTTCCACTATCAATGTTCTTTTTTTAAGTATAAAGTTATCAAATATTTCATATTTTCTTTGTATGTTTAGGTTATGTGTCATATCTGCCATGTGCAACTTCAAAGCCTAAAAGCCAAACAGTAATGTAATTGTCAACGACAAAAACACAATTAAATCGTTAATCGCAGTAATTTGAGTGACAATTAATCGTCATGTAAGATGCCATAATCGTGACAGCCCTAAATGTAAACATAAAATGTAAAGATATGTTAAAATGTATTTTTTTAAGAGAAATGCCAGCTTGAGGGGCGGCATAGCTCAGGGGTAGAGAAACCGTTATTAGAGCACGAAGGGTTCCCGAAGGGTTCCCAGTTCGAATCCGGGCTCCCCCTGAGTTAATGTCGAAGGGTCCTTGGGCAAGACTCTGAACCCCTAATTGCTCCCGGTGAGTAGGTTGGTACCTTGCATGGTTTCCTCCGCCACCGGTGTATGAATGTGTGCGTGAATGTGTGAATGTAATGCACAATCTATGTAAAGCGCTTTGGATAAAAGCGCTATATAAATGCACCATTTACCATTTAACATTTTCCTGATTTTATATACAGCCAGGAAGGGTGTAGTTAGGGTGTAGTGCTCAAATACCTGTAGATGTTCTGGCTACGCGAGACAAGGTTCTATCCTAACCTTTCTTTTTTGTCAATTAAGTCCTGTGTAAAATGACCCCAGAAAATGCGGTTGTAAACTGTAACTCTCTCTCTCTCTCTCTCTCTCTCTCTCTCTCTCTCTCTCTCTCTCTCTCTCTCTCTCTCTCTCTCTCTCTCTCTCTCTCTCTCTCTCTCTCTCTCTCTCTCTCTCTCTCTGTCTCTCTGTCTGTCTCAGGACGCCGCTGCACTGTGCTGCCTCCTGTAACAACGTGCAGGTGTGTAAGTTCCTGGTGGAGTCTGGAGCGGCGGTGTTCGCCATGACCTACAGCGACATGCAGACTGCTGCTGATAAGTGTGAGGAGATGGAGGAGGGATACACGCAGTGCTCCCAGTTCCTCTACGGTAAGACTGTGTGTGTGTGTGTGTGTGTGTGATTTATTATTGTTTATTGTGATTAAAAAACATAATCATAGCGTGGAGATTTAGATTTATCGTGAGATTGTCCTCTGTCATGCACTGGGATCAATTCACCTTTAATTTGCCAAGCTGCATATCAGGCACCATTTAAACCCTCTATGATTGGTAAAACTGACCTGGAAATAACGTACTTGATACTGTCTCTTTTCACACTCTCTGCCAAAAAATAGGCAATCTATAGCTCACAATGCGGAGCTTTATTTTTCAACGACAAAATGATGGTCGTTATAAGATGGCTCCGTTTCCGTCTAATTTTTGCAAGTCTTTGAATATATTTTTTAAAAAGCGAACATTTGTAACTCAAATATTGCTTCTGGGTGGTCCCTGGAACGACATATTTTAAGATGGGGGTCCGCTGCTAAATACATATAATACCGGGGGGGTCCTTGACATTAAAATGTTTGAGAACCACTGATCACAGGTTTAACAAGAACCTTAGCAGGGCATTTTTTAGAATCAGGTCCTCAGGTCATAACCCCCACCTCTCCCCCACTCCCCAGGCGTCCAGGAGAAGATGGGCATCATGAACCGGGGCGTGGTGTACGGCCTGTGGGACTACGCCGCCGAGAACGCCGACGAGCTGTCCTACCACGAGGGCGACTGCATGGCCATCGTGCGCCGGGAGGACGAGGACGAGGTGGAGTGGTGGTGGGCGCGCACGGCCGCCGGCGCCGAGGGGTACATCCCCCGGAACCTGCTAGGGGTGAGTTCACGGAGGAAGATAATGATAGCCAGTGGCAGAACGATTTTCACAGTGCTTGATCGGCTTTCGGGCCGAAACTCCAAAATGTTAATTTTCTTGAAAATGAGTTCAAGTGGAGTTGGGAGGTTTTGACCGACGTGCTTTTTACTACTTTTCATTGGTTCAATATTATTTTAACCAACACACAGACGTAAAGGGTGTTCAATAGCACATATTTATGAAAACAAGAGAGGGCCAATCGGGTGGAGTTAGCTGGTTTGGCAGAAAGTGTGGAGTTAGGAGGTTTTGGCCCAAGCACTTTTTACTACTTTCCATTGGTTCAATATTATTTTAACCAACACTCAGATGTAAAGAGTGTTCAATAGCCCTGATTTATGCAAAAAGAAATCAAAAACCTCAAAAATGGAGTTAAGAGGTTTTGGCCAGACAGTGACGAATATAATCCGATAGTAATCATTGCTATAGAGTCTTTGTTCAGTAACAGGTGTCTCCCTGTTTCTTCAGCTCTTTAATAAACAGAATAAATCAACCTTTTTTGGTTGGGATACAGATTTTATCCAATCAGGAACTCATACAGGATACAGGTTAAACAAGTGGTATCGGAAGCGATGACACAAAGAAATGAGCAGACACAATTGGAACTGGAACACTACTGTATATAATTGACACTGATAAATGGGTTCTCTCTTATAATTGGTTTAAAATTTCCAACCCACCTAAAAGAATATTTTCTGTTCTGAGACAGGGAGACTGTTACAAAAAATATACATATATAAAACTCTGTAGCAGTGATTAATAATGGCGGCAGTGGCTCAGGGGTAGAGTTGCCGTCTTAGAACACGGAGGGTTCCCGAAAGGTTCCCGGTTCGATCCCGGGCTCCCCCAGAGTTGGTGTCGAAGAGTCCTTGAGCAAGACTCTGAACCCCTAGTTGCTTCCGGGGATAATGTTTAATGTTTAACAAAAACAAAAATTTCACTTACCCTACCTTTAATTCATAATTATACGTTTGGGTTCCGGGGAGACACCAAATGTATCTTTTTGGGCCCTGAGCTGCAAAGATTGGGAGCCCCTGGATTTAACGTTGTGTCCCTTAACCCATTTAGGCCTAGAATTATTGAATGCTTTAGCTATTGAAAAATAGCAGATCTACAAGCTCACAGCGCGGCACCGAGTGCCGCGCTGCAAGCTTGTAGATCTGCTATTTTTGAAAAAGTTGTGAAAATGTGTGCAAATCTTTGAATATATGTATTTTTAAAGCGAACGTTTGTAACTCAAATTTTGCTTCTGGGGTGGTCCCTGGAACTAGATATTTTGAGATGGGGGTCCGTGGCCAAATAAATATCATTTTGGGGGTACTTCACATGAAAATGTTTGAGAACCACTGACATAGTAGTCTCTCAAGAACAGACTAACTGAGCTCCAGTTCAAGTGAAAAGAACCTTTTCTTTGACGATGGCTCGCCAGATTGCTGACATAGAAACATAGATTTTTCAAAAAACCTTAGAAGGATTCAAATGACACTTATAGAATCGGGTCAAAATTCTAATTTTCATGATTTTTCAAAAATAGCAGATCTGCAAGCTCGCAGCGCGGCACTCGGTGCCGCGCTGTGAGCTTGTATATCTGCTATTTTTCAATAGTTAAAGCATAAAATAATGTTCTAACTGGGTTTATGTCTCCTGTCCTCCCAACAGCTCTACCCTAGAATAAAGCCCCGTCAGAGAAGCCTGGCTTAGAGGAGGACATGTCCCACTGTGTCAGACACACAGACAGACAGACAGACTGAGAGGACACAGACACTCACTGGACATCTTCAGCTGGGTGGACCACCAGAGACAAAGCAATCAAAATGAAGAACGTGGAAATAAGACCAAACCATATGAAGGATCTTTAAAAAATGAACTATGAACTATTATGAACACCACACTAATAGCTGGGCCCGGGAAACCACAGTACGTTTCTGGTCCAACTGGCACTTTTTTTATATAACGTCTCCACAGACAGGATTTCCACATCTATTTTTCCAGACCACTCCTTGATGTACTGTACACTAATGGCATTATGCTGTATTGCTCCCTTTCCTTTTTTTTATTTTCTATTTTTTAACTTGTTTCATAATGAGATTTAAGCATCTGGGGCCGTTTATAATGCGTGCGACCCCCGAGCCATTCTGTTGGGATGTCAAATGGAATAGGGTTGCAATATTCTATCGGTTTACTTTTTTCGATTAATCGGATAATCGAGAAGGGGTTCAAATTTAAATTGTATTTTACTTTTTTTTTATAATCAACTAAATCGACGAGTCTGATTAACCACTTTAGCCCTATTTTATATTTCGTTCTACAATGGTGTTAAGAAAAAAACAGCCAAAATAGCCGATCTACAAGCTCATTAACTCGTAAATGGCTATTTTCACCATTTCACTATCAGTTAGTGTCATTAACTGTTGCGCCCCTAAAAGGGAGCAAGCAGTATTTTACAGTAGAAAATGTGAATTATTTTTTGTCTTTACACCTTTATTTTTTTTTGTTATTTCTTCGAGCTTAACTGGTTGTTTTCGATAGGTTCACCACACAGTGCATGATATGAATGACAGGAGGATGATGATGATGATCGTGATGATGATCGTGCTTTTTGAAAATGTCCCCCTTTCTGTTACCGTGACAATCCCTTGAGGCTTGGTACTTTTGCCTTGGTCCTTTACTTGGCAAATATGCCTCAGTTTAACATAATATACAGTAATTAGCTGCATCAACAACAGCTCTACAGCTTTTCAAACGTGGATTCTTTCCTCAAACCACCATTCCAGCTCTGGATTCTAGAATGTGCAATGATCACCATGATGTGGTTGATGATTTTGCTTAAAAAAAAAGAGAGAGACCTACTGCTATGCTTTTGACTCTTCTGTGGTCGATGACACCCAAGAAGCCAGCCTCCTTCTCTTCCCCGGGCTGGCAATGTGGCCGAGATACCCACAGACATACTGATACTAACATATACTGCAGCAGGTTGAATATTGGTGTGAAGGAGATCATAGGCAAGAGACCAAGGAGGTGATATAATAATATGTCGTTTTTTTAATCACTTTATGATACAGATTGTTTTAGAGGCGTTGCGATGAGAAGGCCACTCTTGAAGGAGCACTCTTCACCCATGTTTCCCCCTTTCCCCCAACCCCATCTTCACATAATTAGTCCTTGCTAATCGTCGTTGTCGGGTGGAAACCTTTTTATCATTTAAAAAAAAATAACTAAACTAGTGAAAACAGCCGATCTACAAGCACACAACGCCTCGCACCGCGAGGCGTTGTGTGCTTGTAGATCGGCTGTTTTCACTACTTTCGTGCGACGGCCTTGTCTGATGAAGCAGGGCTTCGCTTCGCAAAAACAAAACATACACATTTGAAACTTGGAGATACAAGGTTTCTACCTGACAACGACGGAATGATGATCGTTATAAGATGGCGCCCTTTCCGTCTAATCACTGTGACTGTGTCTCGTTGGTTGGCTGCTGGGGACAGGTCAGCAGCCTGCCTGTAGTACCACTGGTACCAGTGACATACATCATCAATGGGGGATTCCTGGCTAATAGAAACCCCGGCCTTTTAGCTTCCCTGGAGCCATTGTTCCATGTTGAAAGAAAGTTTGAAATCTTGTTTTGAAATGACCACTGTCATCATCATCGTGCTTATCGGTGCCATCATCAATAAGCACGTTTTCCAATCATCCACGGCCCACCGCTGAGACAGCTTGTCGACAGCGTCCTGTAGTGAGCATTCCATAATTACAGTATAATAGTCCATGGGCCATACGAGATGTCGGTATCGGAAAGGTGGCAAAGGTTATCATGCATTTTTTAAAAGCTCTATATCTGTAGATTATAATTTGGTATGATAACCCTTTCTGAGACACAGCTAAATTGGTGTTATCAGCCGCTAGAGTTTTGCACAAAAAACATTCCTTGGGCTAAAAGACGGCCCCACAAGACTATGGTTTAGTGATGAAAAGTGATGAGTCATCACTTTTCACACTTTTGTAGGGGCCGTTTTAGCCCAATGAATGTTTTTTATGCAAAACAGATGTTTGCAATGGATTTAGAATCATGAAAAACCCCTAGTTTGACCCCTCATATGTTACTTAAAGCAGATTAATCTTTTGCTTTTTTTTCCCTGTAATGTAAAGTTAATGGGACACCAACTCTAGCGGCTGATAACACCAATTTAGCTGTGTCTCAGAAAGGGTTATCATACCAAAATATAATCTACAGATATAGAGCTTTTCAAAAATGCATGATAACCTTTGCCACCTTTCCGATACCGACATCTCGTATGGCCCATGGACTATAATATGGATTCATATATTATATACAGTACGTACATACAATATGTATGGAGGTGATAAAGACGCAAACCGTTCCTTTAATCCAGTGGTTCTCAAAGTGGGCTCCAGGGGGGCCTCCCCAGGGGTCCTCGAGAGGGGTTCCAGGGGGTCCCCAACCAAATGTCTGTAACTCTGAGAGCGTACAAATGGATTGTGTTCCATTTGTACCACAGTGTAGATTCGGGGTATCAAAATGGTATCAAATGGGCCATATCAAACTGGGCGGTCCTTGAAATGAAAATGGTTGAGAATCATTGCTATTAGTTGTTAAAAGGCTTCTTTTATGGGGGATCCGTGGCTGTGGGCTAATATGTGTCAATTTGGGGGGTCCTTGACATGAAAAAGAACCACTGATTTGATCCAAACCCTCTTCAATCTTTGTTGTTTTGTAGTAACGGTGAACGATGCCGTTCTCTTTATAACGAGTGCAGTTATTTTTTTTTAAGTCTCATGTTTCACTAAACCCGTCTGCCATCAGTTGATGCGTTCTAAATCCCAGACATCATGGCTGTCAACGCAGATATATTTATTTTTGCTACCTATCGTTCTATTTTCTTGTCCTCTTGGCAATATACTGTAACCACACACACACGTAGTATTTCCCACATTTACAATAAAAATACTTTGTACTACTAAGTATTTGTGCTGATTTTTATACTCGTTTCTGGCCATTTGGTGCCATTTCTCTTGAGTGTTATCTTAGGAGACTGGGGGTACGTAACAAAAGGTATCTTACCACACTGATCTCTTGCTTAGAATATCGGATTTTAACCTAACCTAAGATTCCATGATTTTATTCAATGCACCAAGAAAGAACTGTGTGTGTGTGTGTGTGTGTGTGTGTGTGTGTGTGTGTGTGTGTGTGTGTGTGTGTGTGTGTGTGTGTGTGTGTGTGTGTGTGTGTGTGTGTGTGTGTGTGTGTGCAGAGCGTGTGCGTGTGCGCGCGTTGCACACACACACACAGTTGGCATTCACTGACTATGGGACAACTAGCAGGTGACACTGACTGCACAGACTACAACTGAATGGAATCATGACATGATATCATCGTATAGCCCCTGGGTATAGATAGGATCCTGCTGTAAGGAATATTTTCAGGCTAGTATATAATAGTAATGAAATGGTGCTAGGCCCACTCAGCTATGTTTACAATGATGTGCCTGCCTGGGACTGGGCCTGAACTTGGAGAAAATGGAAATAACAATACATTGACGTAATGAAATTGGGACACTTTTTTTGTATTGTTTGTTATTTATGGTACACTTGCATCATCACAAAGTGGTTTGTACTCTGTAATGATGCTTTGATAAAGTGTTTAAGTATGTCATAAGTGTGTGTGTGTGTGTGTGCGTGTGTGCGTGCGTGCGTGCGTGCGTGCGTGCGTGCGTTGGTGACGAAACTTTTTTGCATACATCGACTAAGCCCCTCCCCTTCATTAACATACGGTCGTCTGCATTTTTTACGCGCTGGGAAACCTACCTTAACGCCCTCATTAGCATAATGTATGCGAGCATAATGTATGCGCACCACGCCCACACGCATTTCCAAACCACGCCCCGCCCCCAATTTGCATATGTCGACTAAGCTCCTCCCCTTCATTTACATACGGCCGCCTGCATTTTTTACGCGCTGGGAAACGCCACTTAACAGCCGCATTAGCATAATTTATGCGGACCACACCCACACGCATTTCCAAACCATGCCCCGCCCCCAATTTTTTTAAGTCGACTAAACTCCTCCCCTTCATTTACATACGGTCGTCTGCTTTTTTTACGCGCTGGGAAACCTACCTTAACGCCCTCATTAGCATAATGTATGCGAGCATAATGTATGCGCACCACGCCCACACGCATTTCCAAACCACGCCCTGCCCCCAATTTGCATATGTCGACTAAGCTCCTCCCCTTCATTTACATACGGCCGCCTGCATTTTTTACGCGCTGGGAAACGCCACTTAACAGCCGCATTAGCATAATTTATGCGGACCACACCCACACGCATTTCCAAACCATGCCCCGCTCCCAATTTTTTTAAGTCGACTAAACTCCTCCCCTTCATTTACATACGGTCGTCTGCTTTTTTTACGCGCTGGGAAACCTACCTTAACGCCCTCATTAGCATAATGTATGCGAGCATAATGTATGCGCACCACGCCCACACGCATTTCCAAACCACGCCCTGCCCCCAATTTGCATATGTCGACTAAGCTCCTCCCCTTCATTTACATACGGCCGCCTGCATTTTTTACGCGCTGGGAAACGCCACTTAACAGCCGCATTAGCATAATTTATGCGGACCACACCCACACGCATTTCCAAACCATGCCCCGCTCCCAATTTTTTTAAGTCGACTAAACTCCTCCCCTTCATTTACATACGGTCGTCTGCTTTTTTTACACGCTGGGAAACCTACCTTAACGCCCTCATTAGCATAATGTATGCGAGCATAATGTATGCGCACCACGCCCACACGCATTTCCAAACCACGCCCCGCCCCCAATTTGCATATGTCGACTAAGCTCCTCCCCTTCATTTACATACGGCCACCTGCATTTTTTACACACTGGGAAACGCCACTTAACAGCCGCATTAGCATAATTTATGCGGACCACACCCACACGCATTTCCAAACCATGCCCCGCCCCCAATTTTTTTAAGTCGACTAAACTCCTCCCCTTCATTTACATACGGTCGTCTGCTTTTTTTACGCGCTGGGAAACCTACCTTAACGCCCTCATTAGCATAATGTATGCGAGCATAATGTATGCGCACCACGCCCACACGCATTTCCAAACCACGCCCCGCCCCCAATTTGCATATGTCGACTAAGCTCCTCCCCTTCATTTACATACGGCCGCCTGCATTTTTTACACGCTGGGAAACGCCACTTAACAGCCGCATTAGCATAATTTATGCGGACCACACCCACACGCATTTCCAAACCATGCCCCGCCCCCAATTTTTTTAAGTCGACTAAACTCCTCCCCTTCATTTACATACGGTCGTCTGCTTTTTTTACGCGCTGGGAAACCTACCTTAACGCCCTCATTAGCATAATGTATGCGAGCATAATGTATGCGCACCACGCCCACACGCATTTCCAAACCACGCCCGCCCCCAATTTGCATATGTCGACTAAGCTCCTCCCCTTCATTTACATACGGTCGTCTGCTTTTTTTACGCGCTGGGAAACCTACCTTAACGCCCTCATTAGCATAATGTATGCGGGCATAATGTATGCGCACCACGCCCACACGCATTTCCAAACCACGCCCCGCCCCCAATTTGCATATGTTGACTAAGCTCCTCCCCTTCATTTACATACGGCCGCCTGCATTTTTTACGCGCTGGGAAACGCCACTTAACAGCCTCATTAGCATAATTTATGCGGACCACACCCACACGCATTTCCAAACCATGCCCCGCCCCCAATTTTTTTAAGTCGACTAAACTCCTCCCCTTCATTTACATACGGTCGTCTGCTTTTTTTACGCGCTGGGAAACCTACCTTAACGCCCTCATTAGCATAATGTATGCGAGCATAATGTATGCGCACCACGCCCACACGCATTTCCAAACCACGCCCGCCCCAAATTTGCATATGTCGACTAAGCTCCTCCCCTTCATTTACATACGGCCGTCTGCATTTTTTACGCGCTGGGAAACGCCACTTAACAGCCTCATTTGCATAATGTATGCGCACCACACCCACACGCATTTCCAAACCATGCCCCGCCCCCCCTCATTTGCATAAGTCGGCTTAATTTACATAATTAATGCGTGCGACGCCCACAAAACTCATTACGTTAGGCCCACTCATTAAGTCAGACTCCTCCCTCTTGTTGAAACCACGCCCACTCATTAAGTTAGACTCCTCCCACTCATTAAGTTTGACTCCACCTCTTGTATTTGCGTCCACGTCAGCGCGGTGAAGAGAACGCTTGTCATGCGGCCTCATTTACATAATTAATGCAGACCACGCCCCAACCTCATTTACATGATTAATGCAGACCACGCCCCCAATTTGAATAATTAGTCTAATTAGCCCCGTCCCCTGCATTCGCGTATAATTAGCAACAAGACGCGCGCGTCAAATGCATGTTGTGCAGGCTCATTTACGTAATTGATGCAGACCACGCCCCAACCTCATTTACATAATTAATGCAGACCGCGCCCCCAATTTGAATAATTAGGCTAATTAGCCCCACCCCCTGCATTCGCGTGTAATTAGCAACAAGACGCGCGCGTCAAATGCATGTTGTGCAGTCTCATTTACATAATTAATGCAGACCACGCCCCCAACCTCATTTACATGCCACGCCCCCAATTTGAATAATTAGGCTAATTAGCTCCGCCCCCTGCATTCGCGTGCAATAAGCAACAAGACGCGCGCGTGGAATTTATGTTGTGCAGTCTCATTTACATAATTAATGCAGACCACGCCCCCAACCTCATTTGCATAATTACGGCAGACCACGCCCCCAACCTAATTTGCATAATTACTGCAAACCATGCCCCCAACACATTTGCATAATTAATTAGGCTAATTAGCAACAAGACGCGCACGTCGAATGCATGTTGTGCAGTCTCATTTACATAATTAATGCAGACCACGCCCCCAACCTCATTTGCATAATTAATGCAGCCTCATTTACATAATAATCATTTGCATAATTAATGTAGCCTCATTTACATAACAATATGTAAATGAGATTATTTATTTATTTATTTATTTATTTATTTATTTATTTATTTATTGAAGGAAGGAAGGAAGGAAGGAAGGAAGGAAGGAAGGAAGGAAGAAAGAAAGAAAGAAAGAAAGAAAGAAAGAAAGAAAGAAAGAAAGAAAGAAAGAAAGAAAGAAAGAAAGAAAGAAAGAAAGAAAGAAAGAAAGGTTGCACGCTATTTAATTATTTATTTATTTATTTATTTATTGAAGGAAGGAAGGAAGGAAGGAAGGAAGGAAGGAAGAAAGATGTACGCTATTTGTTTATATATATTTATTTATTTATTTATTTATTTAGCCGATAGGCAGACGCCTGGGGGGGGGGGGGGGGGGGGGCGGAGACCCGATTCCGGATAAGCGGTTGAAGATGGATGGATGGATGGATGGATGGATGGAAGGAAACATAGTCGGGAGGGAAATAAATAAATAAATACATAAATAAATGAATGAATGAATGAATGAATGAATGAATAAATAAATAAATAAATAAATAAATAAATAAATAAATAAATAAATAAATAAATAAATAAATAAATAAATAAATAAATAAATAAATAGTCAGTGTGTGTGTGCAACGTTTGGCATGGATAAATAAATAATTAAACCAGTAAGACTCCCTAATATATACTGCATGGCGATTTGCGTGATTTTAGGGCAAAATCTGTAGGAGTAGTGTCCAGAATGGGTTTCGCCTCATGGTGGCGCTAGAAGAGGAGGAGAGAATCGATGGGTGGAGGGCAAGGACTGTCTGTGCAAAATTTGGCACGGATCGGCCAGCGGTTGCAGAGATAGGTTGCAGAGATATGAGCAGTGCAAAAGTGTGACGGACATACAGACAGCTGGTCGAGGTTTCGATAGTAACTGCGACCTGACGGTCGCAATCATTCATTTGTCAGCCTCGACAGTGGCGGCGCCCAAAACAGCTGATCCACAAGCTCACATATGCAGCCTTGTAGATCGGCTGTTTTTATTGTTTTATTTTTTAAATTGTTTCCCCTGCATAGTGCTTTGTTCTATCCGTCATTCAATGTTATATGAGATACTTCAATGGTTTCCTGTGGAAATAAGCTTAGTCTTTTCTAGGATCTCCTTTTAGTTGACCTTGTACCAGTGAACTGTCAATGACACTGTATACCTATGACAGTCCTATATCAATAATTAGTTCATTCATGAATGACTTCCCTGTGGAAATAAGCCAACAACATTACTGGGATCTCCTTTTAGTTGGGCTTGTACCAAATCATGTTTATTACGTATCTATCTATCTCTCTATCTTCCTATCAATTAGTCACATGCATTCACATTGCACTGAATGCACGCACGCACAGGTCAGCTCAGCTTAGCAGCTGGCTTTTTTTTTTTTTTTTTTTTTCTCTCAGAGCTCCAGACTCAGACACCGAGGTCTCGGAGGGCACCCAAGCCGGACTGCGTGCTCTGGCTGCGGCCGCGAAGCGGCCGCGGCCCCCCTCAACCCCCTGGAGCCAGGTAGATTCTGGTGAAATAAGAACCTATCTCCCTTAATTGACACTAGCTGCCATGGCAGCTACGCTAGAAAACCCAAACCACGTAACCAATCAAGCCAGCCATGGCCCCCCAGCCCATGGGATACATTCTCCTGGCAGCCGGTTGGCTCTCCCCAATCACCTGACCAGGAAGTGTTCTCTCTCCTTCTCTGTTTGCCTAGGAGCAGACGCATGAGTTGAGTGTTGCTTCAAACTATGTCAAGGGATGTATATATATAGATGTCACATTGCTCTGTTCAATTGCTCTTTAAACAACTTGGGACAACATGAGACGACGCTGTGTACATTTGGACACAAGACGTGGGTCAACGTGCCTCGTGAGGAGAGGAGAGGAGGTGATGCACCATGGTGTCATGAACTTCAAACAGAAGCAGCGCGAGGAACAGGCAGAACCAGACGGCACTGAGGGTGAGAGGAATGAAAATAATGCTGTAATGCTTTGTCACAAAGATTGTATTTAGTTATAATATTCTAAATGAACTAAGCCAGTGGTTCTCAAACCTTTTCATGTGAAGGACCCCCAAAATGATATTTATTTGGCCACGGACCCCCATCTCAAAATATTTAGTTCCAGGGACCACCCAGAAGCAAAATGTGAGTTACAAACGTTCGCTTTGAAAATACATATATTCAAAGATTTGCACACATTTTCACGACTCTTTCAAAAATAGCAGATCTACAAGCTCGCAGCGCGGCACTCGGTGCCGCGCTGTGAGCTTGTATATCTGCTATTTTTCACTGGTTAAAGCATTCAATCATTTCTAGGCCTAAATGGGTTATTTATCACGATAAAAGATAATAAGGATTATGGTCCCATCCCTAGGTGGAGGCGGAGTCGGAGTCGGAGGACGAGGGTGCCGCCAGGCGCAGAAGGAGACGGCGCCAGCCCCCGGCGGAGAACGTGGTGTCAGAGGTGGACATCCCCAACGTGGGACGCATCATGGTCCGAGCGGACGCAGACGGATACAACGAAGAGGTTCGTAAAATGTGGTCGGATTGTATCGGTGGTTCTTTTTTATTTACATTTTTATGTCGGGGACTTTTTCAAAAATCTTGACTAAAATCTTACAAATGATTCCCCAAATGTTCATATTGGGAATTGACGATCTACAAGCTCACAACGCGTCGCCATGCGTTGTGAGCTCATAGCTATCTTTGAATATCCGAAGTATAAAATAGGGTTTTTTTTGTACACAGGGTCTGATTTTCCACACGGACAAAACAGACAATATTGTCCAAGAGAGCTCGCCCTCCCTCCCTGTATGCAAAGGGCTTTATTCACTCATTTTGCTGGGGACCCCCTGGAACCCCTTCAAGGATCCTTGGGGGTCCCCACCGGCTGCTGGGCCTCCCTTTGAGAACCACTGAGTTATGTCACACGTGTGTGTTTTTAATCCATACGTCTTCTGTTCATGGCTATGATGATGTGGATAGGAATGTAGTTTCTAACATCTATGTGCTTGTATGTTCCCTGTCCAGATGATGCTGACTCCAGCCATGCAGGGAGTCATCATGGCTATTGCCAAGGCCAGACAAACCTTTGACGACGAAGGCCCTGAGAAAGCTCTCATCAAGGTATGCCTTTAACCGTGAGGTGGAAGGTCTTGCCCTAAAAGTGTCAAACCAACCAGCAATCAGCAGTGGTGTATTGGAGTATTTCCAATTTTCTGTACTTTTACTTCTACTCGACTACAATTATTTAAAACTTTTAGTTACTACTTCTTTTTAGATTTTGATTTTTATTACAAAACATACATTAAAGCACGTCAGTCCTACAGTATTATACATTTCGGCCATTTGAAAATATTTTAGTTTTCAAAAGATTTGTATACATTTTATTCATTTGAAAACTTGCGAAATAGGACATTCTGCTTAATGACTATTTTATACTTTTGGTACTTTAAGTACATTTTGATACCAGTACTTTTGTACTATAACTAAAATATATATATTTTTAATATTGGACTTTAACTTGTAGCAGAGTATTTCTACATTGCAGTATTGATACTTTTACTTAAAAAAAAGAATTGAACGTCCCACCACTGACAATCAGTGCTCTGACCAGAGGAGGAAAAATATAATAAAAGTAATAATACAATACCTCTGTGTAAAAATACTCTGTTGCAAGTCAGTCGTTTATTCAAAATTGCAAAAGTGTTTGCATCAAAATATTACTACGGTGCCAAAAATAAAAGTACTTGTTAATCATCTAAATCTACAAAACTACTTGTAATGAATAACTAATTGTACTTCTTAATTACTGAGTCTATGTATTTATTCATTACTTTCCCACCTCTGCTTATGTCCCATTTCTCTCTGGCTGCCCTGGGTCCTGCCCTGTGCCCCGTAACCCCAGACAGGATTTGTACAACAATAACAGATTGCATAACGATCTTTCAGCGAAGCGGGTGCGTTTTTGGTACAGCAAGCCACCCTTCAGTGCTGAATTGGATTAGTGGTGAGGTTAAGAGCCTCTTGAAACGAGCACCTCCTCTTTTTCTGCTTCGAAACACCGAAGCAGGCGGACATTATCTGGACGCAAACACATAGATTTAGTCTCTCTTGCTTTCTTTATTTTATTTGTTTTGTGTTGCTGCTTGGGATTCCTGATGCCTCTGTGGTGCGGCTCACCGGTGGTGTGATTGTGTTCTGCAGGGCAAGAGGACCAACCTGCGTAAGAACGGCTCGGAGCGCATCAGCCACAGCATGAGGGTCAAGTTCAACCCGCTGGCTCTGCTGCTGGACTCCTCGCTGGAGGGAGAGTTTGACCTGGTGCAGAGGATCATCTACGAGGTGAGGAAGCACCTTCAAGTGGTGTAAAGCACCGGTTCTCAACCTTTTCAGGCAGCAATCCCCAAAAGAATCCCATTTTAACTGGGGACCCCCCCACCAAGACAAGCACTAAGAGTTGAGGCATTACATCTTGTATAACACGGTTCTATTGTGAAAATAGCAGATCTACATGAGCATGTAGATCGTCTATTTTCACAATTTCTGCCACTAATATTTGACAATTTGGCCAATGTTTCATTTGTCTTTTTAGAACAGGGGTTCCCAAACTTTTTTGTCTCAGGGCACCCCATGAGTATTTTTCTAATCTGAGGCACCCCTACATTATAAATTTCACTCCCAGCACCTTATATTTATAGCATATCATCTTGTCGGGTGGAAACCATGTATGTCCAAAACTGTTCGTTTTGTATTTATTAACTATAAAATGTACTAGTGAAAACAGCCAATCTACAAGCACAAAACGCTTCGCGATGGGAGGCGTTGTGTGCTTGTAGATTGGCTGTTTTCACTAGTTTTGTGCGACAGAGGTTTCTGCCTGACAGTAATGATATTTTAGTGATTATGTTGCGAGGAAAACGTTGAGCCAATAGCCATTTTGGTTAGAACTGGCTGAAAATAACTGTGTACTTACTTCAAGTTTAAACTGATACTAAATATTTTTTCAAGTGTCCAAATATTATCAACTGATCTCGCGGCACCCCTGGACTGCCGTCGCGGCCCCCCAGGGTGCCCCGTCACCCACTTTGAAAACCCCTGTTTTAGAGGTATTAAAAAGTCCTTAAATTGTCACTTTAGAAATGTGCAGGTACCCTCTATACACTTAAACTTTACGTTGGTTTGTTTACTGTTGAGAGAGAAAACAATGTTTCAACCACTGGTGTAAAGTACTGGTTCCCAATAGGGACGGGACGATATGAAGGTTTCATGGCACGATTATTGTTACCAAAGAAATAAGCGATTTACAATATTATTGTGATAATCAAATATCCCCGGGGGGCGGAACATTTGCCAACAAAAATAGCAGATCTACAAGCTCACAACGCGTTGCAACCTTGACGCGTTGTGAGCTTTCAAAAGATTTTTATACGCTTGAAAACTTGAAATGGGACATTCTGCATAATGAGTACTTTTACTTTTGTACTTTCAGTTAAGTACATTTTGAATTCCGGACTTTTACTTGTAACAGTATTTCTATATTCCATCACCGATACTGTACTTTTACTTAAGTAAATAATTTTAGTACTTTTTCCACCACTGGTGTTTGGTACTCTTTGAATTATACTCCTCTTCTAGCTACCCTGATTTCCTCAACAAATGAAGACCGCAAAAGCATGTGTGTCATCTTGGATTCGAAAGCTTTGGCTATTAAAAAATAGCAGATATACAAGATCCATCTGCCTAATACATTAGACTGGCACTAGGTGTGCCTTAGTCCTGTGGAACTCCAGGCCCCAGTGCCTGTATTTTTGTCACTAACATGTCAATATGGCGCCCCCAGGTGGACGATCCGAGCCAGCCCAACGACGAGGGCATCACTGCCCTGCACAACGCAGTGTGTGCCGGACACACGGAGATCGTCAAGTTCCTGGTGCAGTTTGGAGTCAACGTCAACGCAGCAGACAGCGACGGATGGTAAGTGGCCGCCGTTACACTCCTGATGACAAAAAAATCACATTATGTTTTCCATATGTATGTTTTCCCACAAAGTAAAGCCCTGCTTCATCAGACAAGGCCGTCACACAAAAGTAGTAAAAACAGCAGATTTACAAGCACACAATGCCTTGCCGTGCGAGGCGTTGTGTGCTTGTAGATCGGCTGTTTTCACTAGTTTAGTTGAATTTTTTTAAATGATAAAAACAAAAGGTTTTGGACATACAAGGTTTCCACCCGACAACGACGATATATAGCTTGCTGTAAACATAAAATGTAAAGATATTTTAAAATATATTTTTTAAGAGAAATGCCAGCTTCCTGATTTTATATACAGCCAGGAAGGGTGTAGTTAGGGTGTAGTGCTCTATATACCTGTAGCATTCTGAGATTTTCTGGCTACGCAAGACTAGGTTCTATCCTAACCTTTCTTTTGTTGATTAAGTCCTGTGTAAAATGATCCCAGAAAATGCGGTTGTAAACTGTAACTCTCTCTCTCTCTCTCTCTCTCTCTCTCTCTCTCTCTCTCTCTCTCTCTCTCTCTCTCTCTCTCTCTCTCTCTCTCTCTCTCTCTCTCTCTCTCTCTCTCTCTCTCTCTCTGTCTGTCTGTCTCAGGACGCCGCTGCACTGTGCGGCCTCCTGTAACAACGTGCAGGTGTGTAAGTTCCTGGTGGAGTCTGGAGCGGCGGTGTTCGCCATGACCTACAGCGACATGCAGACTGCTGCTGATAAGTGTGAGGAGATGGAGGAGGGATACACGCAGTGCTCCCAGTTCCTCTACGGTAAGACTGTGTGTGTGTGTGTGTGTGTGTGTGTGTGTGTGTGTGTGTGTGTGTGTGTGTGTGTGTGTGTGTGTGTGTGTGTGTGTGTGTGTGTGTGTGTGTGTGTGTGTGGGGCTGTCACAATTATTACATGATCGTCTAATCGCAATTATTTGACATAATCGCGATTATTTTTCATAATCGTTTCCACGTTGAAAAATGTTCATTATATATTTTTTTAAAGTCGAAAATAGTGGAAATAGCAGATCTACAACAAGCTCGTACTGTAGATCGGCTATTTCCACTATTAATCTTCTTTTTTTAAGTATAAAGTTGTCAAATATGTCATAATTTCTTTGTATATTTAGGTTATGTGTCATATCTGCCATGAGCAACTTCAAAGCCTAAAAGCCAACAAGTAATGTACGACAAAAACACAATTAAATCGTTAATCACAATTATTTGAGTGACAATAATCGTCATGTAAAATGTAATTATCGTGACAGCCATGTGTGTGTGTTCGGGATGGGACGACATTCGTTATTATTGTTTATCGTGATAAAAAAAACAGTCCGTCATGCACTGGGATCAATTCACCTTGTATTTGCCGAGCTGCATATCTAGTACCATTTTAAACCCTCTGATTGGTAAAACGGACCAGGAAATGACGTACTTGATACTGTCTCTTTTCACTCTCTATCAAATCTCGTTCTGCCAAAAAATTGCCGATCTACTATCTCACAATTGTAGATCTGCTATTTTTTTTTTTTTTTTTTTAACATTCCACCTCAGAATAATGGATGTTTGGGATGTTTTGATCATTGCGATAATATCGTAAATCGCCATAACTCTCACATGAAATGTTCATATCGTCCCATCCCAAATATTTAGAGATGGGAGGGTCCGCTGCTAAATACATATAATTCTGGGGGGTCCTTGAGATTAAAACTTTTGAGAACCACTGATCATAGAAACATAGGTTTTTCAAAAGCCTTAGAAGTAAGCCATTTACCATGAGAGGGAGTGGGTTGTTCTGGTAAATCAGCCAACAACCCACGACCCTTGAATGGTAAATTGCTTTTATACCACTTCTACCATATAAATGAAAGAAAACACAGTTGTAACTTGCAAGATCTTGGAAATGTTACAACTGCAACACAACAGTGGGCGGGGTCCATGAGCCAACTCAAGGTTGTTGACTGATTTACTACTGTTTTAAGCCAATCAGAATCCAGTATCTGAACATGTGACCACAAAAAGTGGTAGAAGGACATTTTTAGAATCGGGTCCTCAGGTCTTAACCCCCACCTCTCCCCCACTCCCCAGGCGTCCAGGAGAAGATGGGCATCATGAACCGGGGCGTGGTGTACGGCCTGTGGGACTATGCCGCCGAGAACTCCGACGAGCTGTCCTACCACGAGGGCGACTGCATGGCCATTGTACGCCGGGAGGACGAGGACGAGGTGGAGTGGTGGTGGGCGCGCACGGCTGCCGGCGCCGAGGGGTACATCCCCCGGAACCTGCTAGGGGTGAGTTCACGGAGGAAGATAATGATAGCCAGTGGTAGAACGATTTTCACTGCGCTTGATTGGCTGTCGGGCCGAAACTCCAAAATGTACATTTTCTGGAAAATGAGTTCAGGTGGAATTGGGAGGTTTTGACCGAAGTGCTTTTTACTGGGATCATGCACTGGGATCAATTCACCTTGTATTTGCCGAGCTGCATATCTAGTACCATTTTAAACCCTCTGATTGGTAAAACGGACCAGGAAATGACGTACTTGATACTGTCTCTTTTCACTCTCTATCAAATCTCGTTCTGCCAAAAAATTGCCGATCTACTATCTCACAATTGTAGATCTGCTATTTTTTTTTTTTTTTTTTTAACATTCCACCTCAGAATAATGGATGTTTGGGATGTTTTGATCATTGCGATAATATCGTAAATCGCCATAACTCTCACATGAAATGTTCATATCGTCCCATCCCAAATATTTAGAGATGGGAGGGTCCGCTGCTAAATACATATAATTCTGGGGGGTCCTTGAGATTAAAACTTTTGAGAACCACTGATCATAGAAACATAGGTTTTTCAAAAGCCTTAGAAGTAAGCCATTTACCATGAGAGGGAGTGGGTTGTTCTGGTAAATCAGCCAACAACCCACGACCCTTGAATGGTAAATTGCTTTTATACCACTTCTACCATATAAATGAAAGAAAACACAGTTGTAACTTGCAAGATCTTGGAAATGTTACAACTGCAACACAACAGTGGGCGGGGTCCATGAGCCAACTCAAGGTTGTTGACTGATTTACTACTGTTTTAAGCCAATCAGAATCCAGTATCTGAACATGTGACCACAAAAAGTGGTAGAAGGACATTTTTAGAATCGGGTCCTCAGGTCTTAACCCCCACCTCTCCCCCACTCCCCAGGCGTCCAGGAGAAGATGGGCATCATGAACCGGGGCGTGGTGTACGGCCTGTGGGACTATGCCGCCGAGAACTCCGACGAGCTGTCCTACCACGAGGGCGACTGCATGGCCATTGTACGCCGGGAGGACGAGGACGAGGTGGAGTGGTGGTGGGCGCGCACGGCTGCCGGCGCCGAGGGGTACATCCCCCGGAACCTGCTAGGGGTGAGTTCACGGAGGAAGATAATGATAGCCAGTGGTAGAACGATTTTCACTGCGCTTGATTGGCTGTCGGGCCGAAACTCCAAAATGTACATTTTCTGGAAAATGAGTTCAGGTGGAATTGGGAGGTTTTGACCGAAGTGCTTTTTACTACTTTTCATTGGTTCTTGCATTGTTTCGGTGTATGAATGTATGGGTGAATGTAACGCACAATCTCTGTAAAGCGCCTTGCATAAAGGCGCTATATAAATGCACCATTCACCTAACAAAAGACATTGCTTTTAACGTTTAACAAAAACAAAAATGTCACTTATCCTACCTTTAATTCATAATTACAGGGTTCCCACGGTCATGAAATTCCTGGAAATATTTTGAAATTAGAAAAAATATTTTTCCAGTACTGGAAAAGTTTTGGAATTGATCAAGGGTCCTGGAAGGGCCTGGAAAAAATAACTATGCATTGTCTTTGGTTATTGATTTTGTTAATACCTCTGAAATGACAAATTAAACATGGGCCAAATTGGGCCAAATATTAGAGACAGAAATTGTGAAAATAGCAGATCCTACATGCTCACAACGCCTCACGTTGCGAGGCGTTGTGAGCATGTAGATCGGCTATTTTCACAATAAAACCGTGTTATACAAAATTCCTCAACTCTCTTCAAATATGATTATTTCGGGGGGTCACAGCCTGAAAAGGTTAAGAACCACTGGCATACACTACCTGTCTTTGGGCATTGCGCATAGGAGTAAGCGACTCGTTATTGAGCTGAATTATTGTTAGATAGTCCTGGAAATCGGGTTAAATATTCTGGAAGGGTTTTGGAAAAGTTTTGGAAATTAACTGGTAAAGATGTGTGGGAACTCTGTAATTATACGTTTGCGTTCCGGGGAGACACCAAATGTATCTTTTTGGGCCTTGAGCTGCAAAGATTGGGAGCCCCTGGATTTAACGTTGTGTCCCTTTATGTCTCCTGTCCTCCCAACAGCTCTACCCCAGAATAAAGCCCCGTCAGAGAAGCCTGGCTTAGAGGAGGACATGTCCCACTGTGTCAGACACACAGACAGACACACAGACTGAGAGGACACAGACACTCACTGGACATCTTCAGCTGGGTGGACCACCAGAGACAAAGCAATCAAAATGAAGAACGTGGAAATAAGACCAAACCATATGAAGGATCTTTAAAAAAATGAACTATGAACTATTATGAACACCACACTAATAGCTGGGCCCGGGAAACCACAGTACGTTTCTGGTCCAACTGGCACTTTTTTTATATAACGTCTCCACAGACAGGATTTCCACATGTATTTTTCCAGACCACTCCTTGATGTACTGTACACTAATGGCATTATGCTGTATTGCTCCCTTTCCTTTTTTTTATTTTCTATTTTTTAACTTGTTTCATAATGAGATTTAAGCATCTGGGGCCGTTTATAATGCGACCCCCGAGCCATTCTGTTGGGATGTCAAATGGAATAGGGTTGCAATATTCTATCGGTTTACTTTTTTCGATTAATCGGATAATCGAGAAGGGTTTCAAATTTAAATGTATTTTATTTTTTATAATCAACTAAATCGATGAGTCTGACTGATTAACCACTTTAGCCCTATTTTATATTTTGTTCTACAATGGTGTTAAGAAGAAAACAGCCAAAATAGCCGATCTACAAGCTCATTAACTCGTAAATGGCTATTTTCACTGTTTCACTATCAATTAGTGTCATTAACTGTTGCACCCCTAAATGGGAGCAAGCAGTATTTTACAGTAGAAAATGTGAATTATTTTTTGTCTTTACACCTTTATTTTTTTTAGTTATTTCTTCGAGCTTAACTGGTTGTTTTCGATAGGTTCACCACACAGTGCATGATATGAATGAGAAGATGATGATGATGATGATCGTGCTTTTTGAAAATGTCCCCCTTTCTGTTACCGTGACAATCCCTTGAGGCTTGGTACTTTTGCCTTGGTCCTTTACTTGGCAAATATGCCTCAGTTTAACATAATATACAGTAATGGCTGCATCAACAACAGCTCTACAGCTTTTCAAACGTGGATTCTTTCCTCAAACCACCATTCCAGCTCTGGATTCTAGAATGTGCAATGATCACCATGATGTGGTTGATGATTTTGCTTAACCCATTTAGGCCTAGAATTATTGAAAGCTTTAACCAGTGAGAAATAGCAGATATACAAGCTCCCCCCATCTCAAAATATTTAGTTCCAGGAACCCCCCAGAATCAAAATTTGAGTTACAAACGTTCGCTTTGAAAATACATATTATTCAACGATTTGCACACATTTTCACGACTTTTTCCAAAAATAGCAGATCTACAAGCTCGCAGCGCGGCAGTCGGTGCCACGCTGTGAGCTTGTATATCTGCTATTTTTCAATAGTTAAAGCTTAAAATAATGTGACACAATAATGTGCACCCGTTCTAAAAGAGAGAGACCTACTGCTATGCTTTTGACTCTTCTGTGGTCGATGACACCCAAGAAGCCAGCCTCCTTCTCTTCCCCGGGCTGGCAGTGTGGCCGAGATACCCACAGACATACTGATTCTAACATACTGCAGCAGGTTGAATATTGGTGTGAAGGAAATCATAGGCAAGAGACCAAGGAGGTGATATAATAATATGTTGTTTTTTTATATCACTTTATGATACAGATTGTTTTAGAGGCGTTGCGATGAGAAGGCCACTCTTGAAGGAGCACTCTTCACCCATTTTTCCCCTTTCCCCCCAACCCCATCTTCACATGATATTAGTCCTTGCTAATCGTCGTTGTCGGGTGGAAACCTTTTTATCATTTAAAAAAAAATAACTAAACTAGTGAAAACAGCCGATCTACAAGCACACAACGCCTCGCACCGCGAGGCGTTGTGTGCTTGTAGATCGGCTGTTTTCACTACTTTCGTGCGACGGCCTTGTCTGATGAAGCAGGGCTTCGCTTCGCAAAAAAAAAAACATACACATTTGAAACTTGGAGATACAAGGTTTCTACCCGACAACGACGGAATGATGATCGTTATAAGATGGCGCCCTTTCCGTCTAATCACTGTGACTGTGTCTCGTTGGTTGGCTGCTGGGGACAGGTCAGCAGCCTGCCTGTAGTACCACTGGTACCAGTGACATACATCATCAATGGGGGATTCCTGGCTAATAGAAACCCCGGCCTTTTCGCTTCCCTGGAGCCATTGTTCCATGTTTTGAAAGAAAGTTTGAAATCTTGTTTTGAAATGACCACTGTCATCATCATCGTGCTTATCGATGCCATCATCAATAAGCACGTTTTCCAATCATCCACGGCCCACCGCTGAGACAGCTTGTCGACAGCGTCCTGTAGTGAGCGTTCCATAATTACAGTATAATAGTCCATGGGCCATACGAGATGTCGGTATCGGAAAGGTGGCAAAGGTTATCATGCATTTTTTAAAAGCTCTATATCTGTAGATTATAATTTGGTATGATAACCCTTTCTGAGACACAGCTAAATTGGTGTTATCAGCCGCTAGAGTTTTGCACAAAAAACATTCCTTGGGCTAAAAGACGGCCCCACAAGACTATGGTTTAGTGATGAAAAGTGATGAGTCATCACTTTTCACACTTTTGTAGGGGCCGTTTTAGCCCAATGAATGTTTTTTATGCAAAACAGATGTTTGCAATGGATTTAGAATCATGAAAAACCCCTAGTTTGACCCCTCATATGTTACTTAAAGCAGATTAATCTTTTGCTTTTTTTCCCTGTAATGTAAAGTTAATGGGACACCAACTCTAGCGGCTGATAACACCAATTTAGCTGTGTCTCAGAAAGGGTTATCATACCAAAATATAATCTACAGATATAGAGCTTTTCAAAAATGCATGATAACCTTTGCCACCTTTCCGATACCGACATCTCGTATGGCCCATGGACTATAATATGGATTCATATATTCTATACAGTACGTACATACAATATGTATGGAGGTGATAAAGACGCAAACCGTTCCTTTAATCCAGTGGTTCTCAAAGTGGGCTCCAGGGGGGCCTCCCCAGGGGTCCTCCAGAGGGGTTCCAGGGGGTCCCCAACCAAATGTCTGATAGTTGTCTGTAACTCTGAGAGCGTACAAATGGATTGTGTTCCATTTGTACCACAGTGTAGATTGGGGGTATCAAAATGGTATCAAATGGGCCATATCAAACTGGGCGGTCCTTGAAATGAAAATGGTTGAGAATCATTGCTATTAGTTGTTAAAAGGCTTCTTTTATGGGGGATCCGTGGCTGTGGGCTAATATGTGTCAATTTGGGGGGTCCTTGACATGAAAAAGAACCACTGATTTGATCCAAACCCTCGTCAATCTTTGTTGTTTTGTAGTAACGGTGAACGATGCCGTTCTCTTTATAACGAGTGCAGTTATTTTTTTTTAAGTCTCATGTTTCACTAAACCCGTCTGCCATCAGTTGATGCGTTCTAAATCCCAGACATCATGGCTGTCAACGCAGATATATTTATTTTTGCTACCTATCGTTCTATTTTCTTGTCCTCTTGGCAATATACTGTAACCACACACACATGTAGTATTTCCCACATTTACAATAAAAATACTTTGTACTACTAAGTATTTGTGGTGATTTTTATACTCGTTTCTGGCCATTTGGTGCCATTTCTCTTGAGTGTTATCTTAGGAGACTGGGGGTACGTAACAAAAGGTATCTTACCACACTGATCTCTTGCTTAGAATATCGGATGTGTGTGTGTGTGTGTGTGTGTGTGTGTGTGTGTGTGTGTGTGTGCGCAGAGCGTGTGCGTGTGCGCGCGTTGCACACACACAGTTGGCATTCACTGACTATGGGACAACTAGCAGGTGACACTGACTGCACAGACTACAACTGAATGGAATCATGACATGATATCATCGTATAGCCCCTGGGTATAGATAGGATCCTGCTGTAAGGAATATTTTCAGGCTAGTATATAATAGTAATGAAATGGTGCTAGGCCCACTCAGCTATGTTTACAATGATGTGCCTGCCTGGGACTGGGCCTGAACTTGGAGAAAATGGAAATAACAATACATTGACGTAATGAAATTGGGACACTTTTTTTGTATTGTTTGTTATTTATGGTACACTTGCATCATCACAAAGTGGTTTGTACTCTGTAATGATGCTTTGATAAAGTGTTTAAGTATGTCATCTAAGTGTGTGTGTGTGTGCGTGTGTGCGTGCGTGCGTGCGTGCGTGCGTTGGTGACGAAACTTTTTTGCATACATCGACTAAGCCCCTCCCCTTCATTAACATACGGTCGTCTGCATTTTTTACGCGCTGGGAAACCTACCTTAACGCCCTCATTAGCATAATGTATGCGAGCATAATGTATGCGCACCACACCCACACGCATTTCCAAACCATGCCCCGCCCCCAATTTTTTTAAGTCGACTAAACTCCTCCCCTTCATTTACATACGGTCGTCTGCTTTTTTTACGCGCTGGGAAACCTACCTTAACGCCCTCATTAGCATAATGTATGCGAGCATAATGTATGCGAGCATAATGTATGCGCACCACGCCCACACGCATTTCCAAACCACGCCCCGCCCCCAATTTGCATATGTCGACTAAGCTCCTCCCCTTCATTTACATACGGCCGCCTGCATTTTTTACGCGCTGGGAAACGCCACTTAACAGCCTCATTAGCATAATTTATGCGAACCACACCCACACGCATTTCCAAACCATGCCCCGCCCCCAATTTTTTTAAGTCGACTAAACTCCTCCCCTTCATTTACATACGGTCGTCTGCTTTTTTTACGCGCTGGGAAACCTACCTTAACGCCCTCATTAGCATAATGTATGCGAGCATAATGTATGCGCACCACGCCCACACGCATTTCCAAACCACGCCCCGCCCCCAATTTGCATATGTCGACTAAGCTCCTCCCCTTCATTTACATACGGCCGCCTGCATTTTTTACGCGCTGGGAAACGCCACTTAACAGCCTCAATAGCATAATTTATGCGAACCACACCCACACGCATTTCCAAACCATGCCCCGCCCCCAATTTTTTTAAGTCGACTAAACTCCTCCCCTTCATTTACATACGGTCGTCTGCTTTTTTTACGCGCTGGGAAACCTACCTTAACGCCCTCATTAGCATAATGTATGCGAGCATAATGTATGCGCACCAGGCCCACACGCATTTCCAAACCACGCCCCGCCCCCAATTTGCATATGTCGACTAAGCTCCTCCCCTTCATTTACATACGGCCGCCTGCATTTTTTACGCGCTGGGAAACGCCACTTAACAGCCTCATTAGCATAATTTATGCGAACCACACCCACACGCATTTCCAAACCATGCACCGCCCCCAATTTGCATACGTTGACTAAGCTCCTCCCCTTCATTTACATACGGTCGTCTGCATTTTTACGCGCTGGGAAAGGCCACTTAACGCCCTCATTAGCATAATTTATGCGAGCATAATGTATGCGCACCACGCCCACACGCATTTCCAAACCACGCCCCGCCCCCAATTTGCATATGTCGACTAAGCTCCTCCCCTTCATTTACATACGGCCGCTTGCATTTTTTACGCGCTGGGAAACGCCACTTAACAGCCTCATTAGCATAATTTATGCGAACCACACCCACACGCATTTCCAAACCATGCACCGCCCCCAATTTGCATACGTTGACTAAGCTCCTCCCCTTCATTTACATACGGTCGTCTGCATTTTTACGCGCTGGGAAAGGCCACTTAACGCCCTCATTAGCATAATTTATGCGAGCATAATGTATGCGCACCACGCCCACACGCATTTCCAAACCACGCCCCGCCCCCAATTTGCATATGTCGACTAAGCTCCTCCCCTTCATTTACATACGGCCGCTTGCATTTTTTACGCGCTGGGAAACGCCACTTAACAGCCTCATTAGCATAATTTATGCGAACCACACCCACACGCATTTCCAAACCATGCACCGCCCCCAATTTGCATACGTTGACTAAGCTCCTCCCCTTCATTTACATACGGTCGTCTGCATTTTTACGCGCTGGGAAAGGCCACTTAACGCCCTCATTAGCATAATTTATGCGAGCATAATGTATAAGCACCACGCCCACACGCATTTCCAAACCACGCCCCGCCCCCAATTTGCATATGTCGACTAAGCTCCTCCCCTTCATTTACATACGGCCGCCTGCATTTTTTACACGCTGGGAAACGCCACTTAACAGCCGCATTAGCATAATTTATGCGGACCACACCCACACGCATTTCCAAACCATGCCCCGCCCTCAATTTTTTTAAGTCGACTAAACTCCTCCCCTTCATTTACATACGGTCGTCTGCTTTTTTTACGCGCTGGGAAACCTACCTTAACGCCCTCATTAGCATAATGTATGCGAGCATAATGTATGCGCACCACGCCCACACGCATTTCCAAACCACGCCCGCCCCCAATTTGCATATGTTGACTAAGCTCCTCCCCTTCATTTACATACGGCCGCCTGCATTTTTTACGCGCTGGGAAACGCCACTTAACAGCCTCATTAGCATAATTTATGCGGACCACACCCACACGCATTTCCAAACCATGCCCCGCCCCCAATTTTTTTAAGTCGACTAAACTCCTCCCCTTCATTTACATACGGTCGTCTGCTTTTTTTACGCGCTGGGAAACCTACCTTAACGCCCTCATTAGCATAATGTATGCGAGCATAATGTATGCGCACCACGCCCACACGCATTTCCAAACCACGCCCCGCCCCCAATTTGCATATGTCGACTAAGCTCCTCCCCTTCATTTACATACGGTCGTCTGCTTTTTTTACGCGCTGGGAAACCTACCTTAACGCCCTCATTAGCATAATGTATGCGAGCATAATGTATGCGCACCACGCCCACACGCATTTCCAAACCACGCCCCGCCCCCAATTTGCATATGTTGACTAAGCTCCTCCCCTTCATTTACATACGGCCGCCTGCATTTTTTACGCGCTGGGAAACGCCACTTAACAGCCTCATTAGCATAATTTATGCGGACCACACCCACACGCATTTCCAAACCATGCCCCGCCCCCAATTTTTTTAAGTCGAATAAACTCCTCCCCTTCATTTACATACGGTCGTCTGCTTTTTTTACGCGCTGGGAAACCTACCTTAACGCCCTCATTAGCATAATGTATGCGAGCATAATGTATGCGCACCACGCCCACACGCATTTCCAAACCACGCCCCGCCCCCAATTTGCATATGTTGACTAAGCTCCTCCCCTTCATTTACATACGGCCGCCTGCATTTTTTACGCGCTGGGAAACGCCACTTAACAGCCTCATTAGCATAATTTATGCGGACCACACCCACACGCATTTCCAAACCATGCCCCGCCCCCAATTTTTTTAAGTCGACTAAACTCCTCCCCTTCATTTACATACGGTCGTCTGCTTTTTTTACGCGCTGGGAAACCTACCTTAACGCCCTCATTAGCATAATGTATGCGAGCATAATGTATGCGCACCACGCCCACACGCATTTCCAAACCACGCCCCGCCCCCAATTTGCATTTGTCGACTAAGCTCCTCCCCTTCATTTACATACGGCCGCCTGCATTTTTTACGCGCTGGGAAACGCCACTTAACAGCCTCATTAGCATAATTTATGCGAACCACACCCACACGCATTTCCAAACCATGCACCGCCCCCAATTTGCATACGTTGACTAAGCTCCTCCCCTTCATTTACATACGGTCGTCTGCATTTTTATGCGCTGGGAAAGGCCACTTAACGCCCTCATTAGCATAATGTATGCGAGCATAATGTATGCGCACCACGCCCACACGCATTTCCAAACCATGCCCCGCCCCCAATTTGCATATGTCGTCTAAGCTCCTCCCCTTCATTTACATACGGTCATCTGCATTTTTTACGCGCTGGGAAAGGCCACTTAACAGCCTCATTAGCATAATTTATGCGAACCACACCCACACGCATTTCCAAACCATGCCCCGCCCCCAATTTTTTTAAGTCGACTAAACTCCTCCCCTTCATTTACATACGGTCGTCTGCTTTTTTTACGCGCTGGGAAACCTACCTTAACGCCCTCATTAGCATAATGTATGCGAGCATAATGTATGCGCACCACGCCCACACGCATTTCCAAACCACGCCCGCCCCAAATTTGCATATGTCGACTAAGCTCCTCCCCTTCATTTACATACGGCCGTCTGCATTTTTTACGCGCTGGGAAACGCCACTTAACAGCCTCATTTGCATAATGTATGCGCACCACACCCACACGCATTTCCAAACCATGCCCCGCCCCCCCTCATTTGCATAAGTCGGCTTAATTTACATAATTAATGCGTGCGACGCCCACAAAACTCATTACGTTAGGCCCACTCATTAAGTCAGACTCCTCCCTCTTGTTGAAACCACGCCCACTCATTAAGTTAGACTCCTCCCACTCATTAAGTTTGACTCCACCTCTTGTATTTGCGTCCACGTCAGCGCGGTGAAGAGAACGCTTGTCATGCGGCCTCATTTACATAATTAATGCAGACCACGCCCCAACCTCATTTACATGATTAATGCAGACCACGCCCCCAATTTGAATAATTAGTCTAATTAGCCCCGCCCCCTGCATTCGCGTATAATTAGCAACAAGACGCGCGCGTCAAATGCATGTTGTGCAGGCTCATTTACGTAATTGATGCAGACCACGCCCCAACCTCATTTACATAATTAATGCAGACCGCGCCCCCAATTTGAATAATTAGGCTAATTAGCCCCACCCCCTGCATTCGCGTGTAATTAGCAACAAGACGCGCGCGTCAAATGCATGTTGTGCAGTCTCATTTACATAATTAATGCAGACCACGCCCCCAACCTCATTTACATGCCACGCCCCCAATTTGAATAATTAGGCTAATTAGCTCCGCCCCCTGCATTCGCGTGCAATAAGCAACAAGACGCGCGCGTGGAATGCATGTTGTGCAGTCTCATTTACATAATTAATGCAGACCACGCCCCCAACCTCATTTGCATAATTACGGCAGACCACGCCCCCAACCTAATTTGCATAATTACTGCAAACCATGCCCCCAACACATTTGCATAATTAATTAGGCTAATTAGCAACAAGACGCGCACGTCGAATGCATGTTGTGCAGTCTCATTTACATAATTAATGCAGACCACGCCCCCAACCTCATTTGCATAATTAATGCAGCCTCATTTACATAATAATCATTTGCATAATTAATGTAGCCTCATTTACATAACAATATGTAAATGAGATTATTTATTTATTTATTTATTTATTTATTTATTGAAGGAAGGAAGAAAGAAAGAAAGAAAGAAAGAAAGAAAGAAAGAAAGAAAGGTTGCACGCTATTTAATTATTTATTTATTTATTTATTTATTGAAGGAAGGAAGGAAGGAAGGAAGGAAGGAAGAAAGATGTACGCTATTTGTTTATATATATTTATTTATTTATTTATTTATTTAGCCGATAGGCAGACGCCTGGGGGGGGGGGGGGGGGGGGCGGAGACCCGATTCCGGATAAGCGGTTGAAGATGGATGGATGGATGGATGGATGGATGGAAGGAAACATAGTCGGGAGGGAAATAAATAAATACATAAATAAATGAATGAATGAATGAATGAATAAATAAATAAATAAATAAATAAATAAATAAATAAATAAATAAATAAATAAATAAATAAATAAATAGTCAGTCTCGACAGGGGCCTCATATAATAATAATAATTAATGAAATAAATAAAGCTCCTTTTAGTTGACCTTGTACCAGTGAGCCCAGCCAGTGCAGGGGGCGGGGCCATAATTAATTAATTAATTATTTAAAGAATCAGTAGCCTACGCAGTCGGGGGAAAGTTAGTTGCCGGGGCCAATGTGTCCTTTCGGCCTGGTGCAGACAGGGAAATAATTAATTCATTCATTCATTCATTCATTAAATAAATACAGCCAAGGAGTGTGTGTGTGTGTGTGTGTGTGTGTGTGTGTGTGTGTGTGTGTGTGTGTGTGTGTGTGTGTGTGTGTGTGTGTGTGTGTGTGCAACGTTTGGCATGGATAAATAAATAATTAAACCAGTAAGACTCCCTAATATATACTGCGTGGCGATTTGCGTGATTTTAGGGCAAAATCTGTAGGAGTAGTGTCCAGAATGGGTTTCGCCTCATGGTGGCGCTAGAAGAGGAGGAGAGAATCGATGGGTGGAGGGCAAGGACTGTCTGTGCAAAATTTGGCACGGATCGGCCAGCGGTTGCAGAGATAGGTTGCAGAGATATGAGCAGTGCAAAAGTGTGACGGACATACAGACAGCTGGTCGAGGTTTCGATAGTAACTGCGACCTGACGGTCGCAATCATTCATTTGTCAGCCTCGACAGTGGCGGCGCCCAAAACAGCTGATCCACAAGCTCACATATGCAGCCTTGTAGATCGGCTGTTTTTATTGTTTTATTTTTTAAATTGTTTCCCCTGCATAGTGCTTTGTTCTATCCGTCATTCAATGTTATATGAGATACTTCAATGGTTTCCTGTGGAAATAAGCTTAGTCTTTTCTAGGATCTCCTTTTAGTTGACCTTGTACCAGTGAACTGTACTGTCAATGACACTGTATACCTATGACAGTCCTATATCAATAATTAGTTCATTCATGAATGACTTCCCTGTGGAAATAAGCCAACAACATTACTGGGATCTCCTTTTAGTTGGGCTTGTACCAAATCATGTTTATTACGTATCTATCTATCTCTCTATCTTCCTATCAATTAGTCACATGCATTCACATTGCACTGAATGCACGCACGCACAGGTCAGCTCAGCTTAGCAGCTGGCTTTTTTTTTTTTTTTTTTTTTCTCTCAGAGCTCCAGACTCAGACACCGAGGTCTCGGAGGGCACCCAAGCCGGACTGCGTGCTCTGGCTGCGGCCGCGAAGCGGCCGCGGCCCCCCTCAACCCCCTGGAGCCAGGTAGAGTCTGGTGAAATAAGAACCTATCTCCCGCTATTGACACTAGCTGCCATGGCAGCTACGCTAGAAAACCCAAACCACGTAACCAATCAAGCCAGCCATGGCCCCCCAGCCCATGGGATACATTCTCCTGGCAGCCGGTTGGCTCTCCCCAATCACCTGACCAGGAAGTGTTCTCTCTCCTTCTCTGTTTACCTAGGAGCAGACGCATGAGTTGAGTGTTGCTTCAAACTATGTCAAGGGATGTATATAGATGTCACATTGCTCTGTTCAATTGCTCTTTAAACAACTTGGGACAACATGAGACGACGCTGTGTACATTTGGACACAAGACGTGGGTCAACGTGCCTCGTGAGGAGAGGAGAGGAGGTGATGCCCCATGGTGTCATGAACTTCAAACAGAAGCAGCGCGAGGAACAGGCAGAACCAGACGGCACTGAGGGTGAGAGGAATGAAAATAATGCTGTAATGCTTTGTCACAAAGATTGTATTTAGTTATAATATTCTAAATGAACTAAGCCAGTGGTTCTCAAACCTTTTCATGTGAAGGACCCCCAAAATGATATTTATTTGGCCACGGACCCCCATCTCAAAATATTTAGTTCCAGGGACCACCCAGAAGCAAAATGTGAGTTACAAACGTTCGCTTTGAAAATACATATATTCAAAGATTTGCACACATTTTCACGACTCTTTCAAAAATAGCAGATCTACAAGCTCGCAGCGCGGCACCGAGTGCCGCGCTGTGAGCTTGTATATCTGCTATTTTTCACTGGTTAAAGCATTCAATCATTTCTAGGCCTAAATGGGTTATTTATCACGATAAACGATAATAAGGATTATGGTCCCATCCCTAGGTGGAGGCGGAGTCGGAGTCGGAGGACGAGGGTGCCGCCAGGCGCAGAAGGAGACGGCGCCAGCCCCCGGCGGAGAACGTGGTGTCAGAGGTGGACATCCCCAACGTGGGACGCATCATGGTCAGAGCGGACGCAGACGGATACAGCGAAGGGGTTCGTAAAATGTGGTCGGATTGTATCGGTGGTTCTTTTTTATTTACATTTTTATGTCGGGGACTTTTTCAAAAATCTTGACTAAAATCTTACAAATGATTCCCCAAATGTTCATATTGGGAATTGACGATCTACAAGCTCACAACGCGTCGCCATGCGTTGTGAGCTCATAGCTATCTTTGAATATCCGAAGTATAAAATAGGGTTTTTTTTGCACACAGGGTCTGATTTTCCACACGGACAAAACAGACAATATTGTCCAAGAGAGCTCGCCCTCCCTCCCTGTATGCAAAGGGCTTTATTCACTCATTTTGCTGGGGACCCCCTGGAACCCCTTCAAGGATCCTTGGGGGTCCCCACCGGCTGCTGGGCCTCCCTTTGAGAACCACTGAGTTATGTCACACGTGTGTGTTTTTAATCCATACGTCTTCTGTTCATGGCTATGATGATGTGGATAGGAATGTAGTTTCTAACATCTATGTGCTTGTATGTTGTTCCCTGTCCAGATGATGCTGACTCCAGCCATGCAGGGAGTCATCATGGCTATTGCCAAGGCCAGACAAACCTTTGACGACGAAGGCCCTGAGAAAGCTCTCATCAAGGTATGCCTTTAACCGTGAGGTGGAAGGTCTTGCCCTAAAAGTGTCAAACCAACCAGCAATCAGCAGTGGTGTATTGGAGTATTTCCAATTTTCTGTACTTTTACTTCTACTCGACTACAATTATTTAAAACTTTTAGTTACTACTTCTTTTTAGATTTTGATTTTTATTACAAAACATACATTAAAGCACGTCAGTCCTACAGTATTATACATTTCGGCCATTTGAAAATATTTTAGTTTTCAAAAGATTTGTATACATTTTATTCATTTGAAAACTTGCGAAATAGGACATTCTGCTTAATGACTATTTTATACTTTTGGTACTTTAAGTACATTTTGATACCAGTACTTTTGTACTATAACTAAAATATATATATTTTTAATATTGGACTTTAACTTGTAGCAGAGTATTTCTACATTGCAGTATTGATACTTTTACTTAAAAAAAAAGAATTGAACGTCCCACCACTGACAATCAGTGCTCTGACCAGAGGAGGAAAAATATAATAAAAGTAATAATGCAATACCTCTGTGTAAAAATACTCTGTTGCAAGTCAGTCGTTTATTCAAAATTGCAAAAGTGTTTGCATCAAAATATTACTACGGTGCCAAAAATAAAAGTACTTGTTAATCATCTAAATCTACAAAACTACTTGTAATGAATAACTAATTGTACTTCTTAATTACTGAGTCTATGTATTTATTCATTACTTTCCCACCTCTGCTTATGTCCCATTTCTCTCTGGCTGCCCTGGGTCCTGCCCTGTGCCCCGTAACCCCAGACAGGATTTGTACAACAATAACAGATTGCATAACGATCTTTCAGCGAAGCGGGTGCGTTTTTGGTACAGCAAGCCACCCTTCATTGCTGAATTGGATTAGTGGTGAGGTTAAGAGCCTCTCGAAACGAGCACCTCCTCTTTTTCTCCCTCGAAACACCGAAGCAGGCGGACATTATCTGGACGCAAACACATAGATTTAGTCTCTTTCGCTTTCTTTATTTTATTTGTTTTGTGTTGCTGCTTGGGATTCCTGATGCCTCTGTGGTGCGGCTCACCGGTGGTGTGATTGTGTTCTGCAGGGCAAGAGGACCAACCTGCGTAAGAACGGCTCGGAGCGCATCAGCCACAGCATGAGGGTCAAGTTCAACCCGCTGGCTCTGCTGCTGGACTCCTCGCTGGAGGGAGAGTTTGACCTGGTGCAGAGGATCATCTACGAGGTGAGGAAGCACCTTCAAGTGGTGTAAAGCACCGGTTCTCAACCTTTTCAGGCAGCAATCCCCAAAAGAATCCCATTTTAACTGGGGACCCCCCCACCAAGACAAGCACTAAGAGTTGAGGCATTACATCTTGTATAACACGGTTCTCTTGTGAAAATAGCAGATCTACATGAGCATGTAGATCGTCTATTTTCACAATTTCTGCCACTAATATTTGACAATTTGGCCAATGTTTCATTTGTCTTTTTAGAACAGGGGTTCCCAAACTTTTTTGTCTCAGGGCACCCCATGAGTATTTTTCTAATCTGAGGCACCCCTACATTATAAATTTCACTCCCAGCACCTTATATTTATAGCATATCATCTTGTCGGGTGGAAACCATGTATGTCCAAAACTGTTCGTTTTGTATTTATTAACTATAAAATGTACTAGTGAAAACAGCCAATCTACAAGCACAAAACGCTTCGCGATGGGAGGCGTTGTGTGCTTGTAGATTGGCTGTTTTCACTAGTTTTGTGCGACAGAGGTTTCTGCCTGACAGTAATGATATTTTAGTGATTATGTTGCGAGGAAAACGTTGAGCCAATAGCCATTTTGGTTAGAACTGGCTGAAAATAACTGTGTACTTACTTCAAGTTTAAACTGATACTAAATATTTTTTCAAGTGTCCAAATATTATCAACTGATCTCGCGGCACCCCTGGACTGCCGTCGCGGCCCCCCAGGGTGCCCCGTCACCCACTTTGAAAACCCCTGTTTTAGAGGTATTAAAAAGTCCTTAAATTGTCACTTTAGAAATGTGCAGGTACCCTCTATACACTTAAACTTTACGTTGGTTTGTTTACTGTTGAGAGAGAAAACAATGTTTCAACCACTGGTGTAAAGTACTGGTTCCCAATAGGGACGGGACGATATGAAGGTTTCATGGCACGATTATTGTTACCAAAGAAATAAGCGATTTACAATATTATTGTGATAATCAAATATCCCCGGGGGGCGGAACATTTGCCAACAAAAATAGCAGATCTACAAGCTCACAACGCGTTGCAACCTTGACGCGTTGTGAGCTTTCAAAAGATTTTTATACGCTTGAAAACTTGAAATGGGACATTCTGCATAATGAGTACTTTTACTTTTGTACTTTCAGTTAAGTACATTTTGAATTCCGGACTTTTACTTGTAACAGTATTTCTATATTCCATCACCGATACTGTACTTTTACTTAAGTAAATAATTTTAGTACTTTTTCCACCACTGGTGTTTGGTACTCTTTGAATTATACTCCTCTTCTAGCTACCCTGATTTCCTCAACAAATGAAGACCGCAAAAGCATGTGTGTCATCTTGGATTCGAAAGCTTTGGCTATTAAAAAATAGCAGATATACAAGATCCATCTACCTAATACATTAGACTGGCACTAGGTGTGCCTTAGTCCTGTGGAACTCCAGGCCCCAGTGCCTGTATTTTTGTCACTAACATGTCAATATGGCGCCCCCAGGTGGACGATCCGAGCCAGCCCAACGACGAGGGCATCACTGCCCTGCACAACGCAGTGTGTGCCGGACACACGGAGATCGTCAAGTTCCTGGTGCAGTTTGGAGTCAACGTCAACGCAGCAGACAGCGACGGATGGTAAGTGGCCGCCGTTACACTCCTGATGACAAAAAAATCACATTATGTTTTCCATATGTATGTTTTCCCACAAAGTAAAGCCCTGCTTCATCAGACAAGGCCGTCACACAAAAGTAGTAAAAACAGCAGATTTACAAGCACACAATGCCTTGCCGTGCGAGGCGTTGTGTGCTTGTAGATCGGCTGTTTTCACTAGTTTAGTTAAATTTTTTTAAATGATAAAAACAAAAGGTTTTGGACATACAAGGTTTCCACCCGACAACGACGATATATAGCTTGCTGTAAACATAAAATGTAAAGATATTTTAAAATATATTTTTTAAGAGAAATGCCAGCTTCCTGATTTTATATACAGCCAGGAAGGGTGTAGTTAGGGTGTAGTGCTCTATATACCTGTAGCATTCTGAGATTTTCTGGCTACGCAAGACTAGGTTCTATCCTAACCTTTCTTTTGTTGATTAAGTCCTGTGTAAAATGACCCCAGAAAATGCGGTTGTAAACTGTAACTCTCTCTCTCTCTCTCTCTCTCTCTCTCTCTCTCTCTCTCTCTCTCTCTCTCTCTCTCTCTCTCTCTCTCTCTCTCTCTCTCTCTCTGTCTCTCTGTCTGTCTCAGGACACCGCTGCACTGTGCTGCCTCCTGTAACAACGTGCAGGTGTGTAAGTTCCTGGTGGAGTCTGGAGCGGCGGTGTTCGCCATGACCTACAGCGACATGCAGACTGCCGCTGATAAGTGTGAGGAGATGGAGGAGGGATACACCCAGTGCTCCCAGTTCCTCTACGGTAAGACTGTGTGTGTGTGTGTGTGTGTGTGTGTGTGTGTGTGTGTGTGTGTGTGTGTGTGTGTGTGTGTGTGTGTGTGTGTGTGTGTGTGTGTGTGTGTGTGGGCTGTCACAATTATTACATGATCGTCTAATCGCAATTATTTGACATAATCGCGATTATTTTTCATAATCGTTTCCACGTTGAAAAATGTTCATTATATATTTTTTTAAAGTCGAAAATAGTGGAAATAGCAGATCTACAACAAGCTCGTACTGTAGATCGGCTATTTCCACTATTAATCTTCTTTTTTTAAGTATAAAGTTGTCAAATATGTCATAATTTCTTTGTATATTTAGGTTATGTGTCATATCTGCCATGAGCAACTTCAAAGCCTAAAAGCCAACAAGTAATGTACGACAAAAACACAATTAAATCGTTAATCACAATTATTTGAGTGACAATAATCGTCATGTAAAATGTAATTATCGTGACAGCCATGTGTGTGTGTTCGGGATGGGACGACATTCGTTATTATTGTTTATCGTGATAAAAAAAACAGTCCGTCATGCACTGGGATCAATTCACCTTGTATTTGCCGAGCTGCATATCTAGTACCATTTTAAACCCTCTGATGAAATGACGTACTTGATACTGTCTCTTTTCACTCTCTATCAAATCTCGCTCTGCCAAAAAATTGCCGATCTACTATCTCACAATTGTAGATCTGCTATTTTTTTTTTTTTTTTTTTTTAACATTCCACCTCAGAATAATGGATGTTTGGGATGTTTTGATCATTGCGATAATATCGTAAATCGCCATAACTCTCACATGAAATGTTCATATCGTCCCATCCCAAATATTTAGAGATGGGAGGGTCCGCTGCTAAATACATATCATTCTGGGGGGTCCTTGAGATTAAAACTTTTGAGAACCACTGATCATAGAAACATAGGTTTTTCAAAAGCCTTAGAAGTAAGCCATTTACCATGAGAGGGAGTGGGTTGTTCTGGTAAATCAGCCAACAACCCACGACCCTTGAATGGTAAATTGCTTTTATACCACTTCTACCATATAAATGAAAGAAAACACAGTTGTAACTTGCAAGATCTTGGAAATGTTACAACTGCAACACAACAGTGGGCGGGGTCCATGAGCCAACTCAAGGTTGTTGACTGATTTACTACTGTTTTAAGCCAATCAGAATCCAGTATCTGAACATGTGACCACAAAAAGTGGTAGAAGGACATTTTTAGAATCGGGTCCTCAGGTCTTAACCCCCACCTCTCCCCCACTCCCCAGGCGTCCAGGAGAAGATGGGCATCATGAACCGGGGCGTGGTGTACGGCCTGTGGGACTATGCCGCCGAGAACTCCGACGAGCTGGCCTACCACGAGGGCGACTGCATGGCCATCGTACGCCGGGAGGACGAGGACGAGGTGGAGTGGTGGTGGGCGCGCACGGCCGCCGGCGCCGAGGGGTACATCCCCCGGAACCTGCTAGGGGTGAGTTCACGGAGGAAGATAATGATAGCCAGTGGTAGATCGATTTTCACAGTGCTTGATTGGTTAATCCATTTAGGAATTATTTAATACTTTAACTATTGAAAAATAACAGATCTACAAGCTCACAGCGTGGCACCGAGTGCCATGCTGTGAGCTTGTAGATCTGTAATTTTTTGAAAAAGTCACGAAAATGTGTGGATCTTTGAATATCGATTTTTTTAAGTGAACATTTGTAACTCAAATATTTGCTTCTGGGGGGTCCTGAAAATATATATATTTTGAGACGGGTGTCGGTGGCCAAATACATATTCTAGGGGTCCTTGACATGAAAGAGTTTGAGAACCACTGACGTAGAAACGTGTTTTTCAAAAAACCTTCTGAGGATTTAGAAGACACTTATAGAAGGGGTCAAAATTCAAATGTTCACGATTTTTCAAAAATATCACTTACCGCACCTTTAATTCATAATTGTACGTTTGGGTTCCGGGGAGACACCAAATGTATCTTTTGGGCCTTGAACTGCAAAGTTTGGGAGCCCCTGGATTTAACGTTGTGTCCCTTTGTGTCTCCTGTCCTCCCAACAGCTCTACCCCAGAATAAAGCCCCGTCAGAGAAGCCTGGCTTAGAGGAGGACATGTCCCACTGTGTCAGACAGACAGACAGACAGACTGAGAGGACACAGACACTCACTGGACATCTTCAGCTGGGTGGACCACCAGAGACAAAGCAATCAAAATGAAGAATGTGGAAATAAGACCAAACCATATGAAGGATCTTTAAAAAATGAACTATGAACTATTATGAACAACACACTAATAGCTGGGCCCGGGAAACCACCGTACTTTTCTGGTCCAACTGGCACTTTTTTTATATAACGTCTCCACAGACAGGATTTCCACATCTATTTTTCCAGACCACTCCTTGATGTACTGTACACTAATGGCATTATGCTGTATTGCTCCCTTTCCTCTTTTTTTATATTTTATTTTTTAACTTGTTTCATAATGAGATTTAAGCATCTGGGGCCGTTTATAATGCGACCCCCGAGCCATTCTGTTGGGATGTCAAATGGAATAGGGTTGCAATATTCTATCGGTTTACTTTTTTCGATTAATCGGATAATCGAGAAGGGTTCAAATTTAAATTGTGTTTTATTTTTTTATAATCAACTAAATCGACGAGTCTGACTGATTAACCACTTTAGCCCTATTTTATATTTCGTTCTACAATGGTGTTAAGAAAAAAACAGCCAAAATAGCCGATCTACAAGCTCATTAACTCGTAAATGGCTATTTTCACCGTTTCACTATCAATTAGTGTCATTAACTGTTGCACCCCTAAAAGGGAGCAAGCAGTATTTTACAGTAGAAAATGTGAATTATTTTTTGTCTTTACACCTTTATTTTTTGTAGTTATTTCTTTGAGCTTAACTGGTTGTTTTCGATAGGTTCACCACACAGTGCATGATATGAATGACAGGAGGATGATGATGATGATGATGATCGTGCTTTTTGAAAATGTCCCCCTTTCTGTTACCGTGACAATCCCTTGAGGCTTGGTACTTTTGCCTTGGTCCTTTACTTGGCAAATATGCCTCAGTTTAACATAATATACAGTAATGGCTACATCAACAACAGCTGTACAGCTTTTCAAACTTGGATTAATTCCTCAAACCACCATTCCAGCTCTGGATTCTAGAATGTGCAATGATCACCATGATGTGGTTGATGATTTTGCTTAGCCCATTTAGGCCTAGAATTATTGAAAGCTTTAACCAGTGAAAAATAGCAGATATACAAGCTTACAGCACGCTGCAAGCTTGTAGATCTGCTATTTTTGAAGAAAGTCGTGAAAATGTGTGCAAATCGTTGAATATATGTATTTTCAAAGTGAATGTTTGTAACTCAAATTTTGATCAAAATTCTTGATTTTCACGATTTTTCAAAAATAGCAGATCTACAAGCTCGCAGCGCGGCACTCGGTGGTGCGCTGTGAGCTTGTATATCTGCTACTTTTCAATAGTTAAAGCTTAAAATAATGATACACAATAATGTGTACCCGTTCTAAAAGAGAGAGACCTACTGCTTTGCTTTTGACTCTTCTGTGGTCGATGACACCCCAGAAGCCAGCCTCCTTCTCTTCCCCGGGCTGGCAGTGTGGCCGAGATACCCACAGACATACTGATACTAACATATACTGCAGCAGGTTGAATATTGGTGTGAAGGAGATCATAGGCAAGAGACCAAGGAGGTGATATAATAATATGTCGTTTTTTTATATCACTTTATGATACAGATTGTTTTAGAGGCTTTGCGATGAGAAGGCCACTCTTGAAGGAGCACTCTTCACCCATTTTTCCCCTTTCCCCCAACCCCATCTTCACATAATTAGTCCTTGCTAATCGTCGTTGTCGGGTGGAAACCTTTTTATCATTAAAAAAAAAATAACTAAACTAGTGAAAACAGTCGATCTACAATGTGCGACGGCCTTGTCTGATGAAGCAGGGCTTTACTTTGCGAAAAAACATACACATTTTAAACTTTGGAGATACAAGGTTTTTGCCCGACAACGACGAAATGATGATCGTTATAAGATGGTGCCGTTTCTGTCTAATCACTGTGACTGTCTCGTTGGTTGGCTGCTGGGGACAGTTCAGCAGCCAGTGACATACATCATCAATGGGGGATTCCAAACTAATAGAAACCCTGGCCTTTATGGAGCCGTTGTTCTTTTGTTTGAAAAAGTTTGAAATCTTGTTCTGAAATGACCACAGACTAGAGGTCTTCACGGGGGCCCCGACCCCGAAATTACCCGAGGACCCGAGAGACCCGTATCGGGTTCGGTTCGGTCAGTGTTTTATCATAATCACTCGGAGTCGGGTTGGAAACGGTCGCATTTCCCTCGGAACACTTCGGAACTCGGGACTGTAATCATCATGTGTATAACCCGAGAGGACCCGATATGCAAACTATAAAGCAAGCAATCAATCAATGTGTGTGTGCGCGCTGGCGAGCGCTGCTGCGCTATGATGAGGATACGGAACGAACGAACTGCGAGTTGTGTTTAACGTGTGTGCTGTGCTGTGTTTAGGCTGACCTAGGATCAGATTTAGGTCCGTTATTAGCCGCGAGGCAGCGACATGAAGAATGGCTGTAACTGTGTCTTTGAGATGATAATGCTGGTCTAAGATCAGATTTACAGCGGGGGAAAAAAAGACCTTGGTGCGTGCGTAATGCATGCGTGTGCGAGCTTCTCCTGCTGTCGCCCGCAGGGGCGTAGGCAGCGGTAGGCGAACGAGCCGACCGCCTACCAACTGAGAAATGATCTGGCAAAAAAAAAAAAAATCTCAAAAAAAAAAAAAGTCTCTTATTTCCATTGTGTAAAGGCCTGACTGGGCAGTAGGCCTACAGTGTGGAGAGGACCATAGGCCTATAGAATGTCGCTCAACCAGTTCCATTCATTGACTAGTAGGCGGCCTGGCCATTGAGAAAGTGTTACCCTTTTAGAGATATGTAAATTTGGGCTGCCGGGCTATTTAACTCAAGTCGCAACAACAGAGACAATAACACACTGAACAAAGTCCATTCTGCTTTCCTCCTACCTGTAGGATATCCTCTGTTCCAAATGAATAAAGTCCTTAATGTAGTAGGTAAACAGCTTCCAAACACAATACGTGATCATTGTGTTGTTTAAATCCAGCACTGCTGGATTAAGAATTGACATCTTGTTGTCTCTCCAGCTGTAGCATATTAAAACTCATTAAGCAAGCCTCTTCCATAAATGTAAGGCCCATTCCCACTGGGTCAGATAACAGATAAAAAATATATCTATAATATCTACCACAGATAGAAGTACCTGTGGCAAATATCTGTGCATGGTAGATATATATATTTTTTTATCTGTATCTACCATCCACTTTGAATGGAAAAATATCTAAAGAAAGAGTTTTTTTTATCTGTTATCTGGCCCAGTGGGAATGGGCCTTAAATAAAAAATAAAATGTATTTCATTAAAGGAGTAGTTCACTCTCAAAATTATCGATATTTTCAAGCTCAAGCCCCACCGCATGTTGTGAGCCATGTATTTTAAGGGACACAAGTTTACTTTGAACTAATTTAGCTAGTGTTGTAATCACAAGTTGAAATAGGCCTATATGTCACTATTTGGGAGCAATGTTCGCCTTGTTTGTAATGCTCCATACTGTGCTTTTTGAAAGGGGGGGGGGGGGGGGGGGGGTTGGCATTTCGCCTACCAAAATTTAATTCCTGGCTACGCCCCTGGTCGCCCGTCAGGCTGGTGAGAACGCACTCGCCTACAAGTTAAACCATGACAAACAAACAGAAATCGACTTACCTCTGTTGATAGAAAATAGCCTAAAAGTATTCCTTTATCCCTGGCATTTGTTTCGATGTTAATATTAGATTCCTTGGCAGCCTTCTTCTGCCTGTCAATCAGTTAACAGCGAACGCCGCACAGCTGCTGTGAGTGAGGGATCTCGGTACATGAAAGGGCATTTTAATAATGATTTAATGGTCAGGTCTCTCGGATCCTCGGGGAAAAAATGGATTTCGGGACAACATGTCACGGGTTTCGGTCTGTAAAAAAAGAAAGAACGTCGGAACGGGACGGAATCGGACGAGGCCGTTACGGGGCCACTCGGGTTTGGTTTTGTAATGTGATTATTATTTCGGAACCGGTCGGAATCGGACGAAATTTGACGGTACTTTTCGATTTCGGTTCGCTTTTTTGGACCCGTGAAGACCTCTACCACAGACGATGCCATCGTCGATAAGCACGTTTTCCAACCATCCACGGCCCACCGCTGAGAAAGCTTGTAGACAGCGTCCTGTAGTGAGCGTTCCATAATTGCAGTATAATATGGATACAGTACGTACATACAATATGTATGGGGGTGATAAAGACGTAAAATGTTCCTTCAATTCAGTGGTTCTCAAAGTGGGCTCCAGGGGGCCCCCCAGTGGTCCTCGAGAGGGGTTCTAGGGGGTCCCCAGCCAAATGTCTGATAGTTAGGAACCGAATGGACCCTTGTGTGTCTAACTCTGAGAGCAAATCAATGGATTGTGTTCCATTTGTACCACAGTGTAGATTCGGGGTATCAAAATGGTATCAAATGGCGTAATCCATATCAAACTGGGTGGTCCTTGAAATGAAAATGGTTGAGAATCATTGCTATTAGTTGTTAAAAGGCTTCTTTTATGGGGGATCCGTGGCTGTGGGCTAATATGTGTCAATTTGGGGGGTCCTTGACATGAAAAAGAACCACTGATATGATCCAAACCCTCTTCAATCTTTGTTGTTTTGTAGTAACGGTGAACGCTGCCGTTCTCTTTATAATGAGTGCAGTTATTTTTTAAGTTTCATATTTCATTAAACCCGTCTGCCATCAGTTGATGCGTTCTAAATCCCAGACATCATGGCTGTCAACGCAGATATATTTATTTTTGCTACCTATCGTTCTATTTTCTTGTCCTCTTGGCAATATACTGTAACCACACACACACACACACGTAGTATTTCCCACATTTACAATAAAAATACTTTGTACTACTAAGTATTTGTGGTGATTTTTATACTCGTTTCTGGCCATTTGGTGCCATTTCTCTTGAGTGTTATCTTAGGAGACTGGGGGGTACTCAACAAAAGGTATCTTACCACACCGATCTCTTGCTTAGAATATCAGATTTTAACCTAAGACCTATGATTTTATTCAATGCACCAAGAAAGAACATAAAATCCTTACCTGTGTGTGTGTGTGTGTGTGTGTGTGTGTGTGTGTGTGTGTGTGTGTGTGTGTGTGTGTGTGTGTGTTACACACACACACACACACACACACACACACACACGCGCGCACACACAATTGGCATTCGCTGACTATTGGACAACTAGCAGGTGACACTGACTGCACAGACTACAACTGAATGGAATCATGACATGATATCATCTTATAGCCCCTGGGTATAGATAGGATCCTGCTGTAAGGAATATTTTCAGGCTAGTATATAATAGTAATGAAATGGTGCTAATGTAGGTGACCTCTTTGCCCACACAGCTATGTTTACAATGATATGCCTGCCTGGGACTGGGCCTGAACTTGGAGAAAATGGAAATAACAATACATTGACGTAATGAAATTGGGACACTTTTTTGTATTGTTTGTTATTGTATGGTACACTTATATCATCACAAAGTGGTTAATACTCTGTTAATGATGCTTTGATAAAGTGTTTAAGTATGTCATCTCTGTTAATAGGCTTAGCAGCAGCACACAATAATACGCATTTCTTCATTATGTCAAAACTAGAGTGTAAGAATTGTAATGCTCTTTGTGTCCAGTAGGTGTCAGAGAGACACTGTTTCATTGAATAGGACAGGTTAGTCTACATGAGAACGCTGCTGTTAAATGTGCCAGCCAGCTGATGGATTTGTAATGGAGGAACTATAATATAAGACAGTGTTTCAGTTTAGTTGGGGAAAGAAATATATACAGTGTATATATATACACACACACACACACACGCACACACGCACGCACGCACGCACGCACGCACGCACGCACACACACACACACACACACACACACACACACACACACACACACACACACACACACACAGTAGGCCTACATATAGGCTATATACGTGTGTGTGTGTGTGTGTGTGTGTGTGTGTGTGTGTGTGTGTGTGTGTGTGTGTGTGTGTGTGTGTGTGTGTGTGTGTGTGCGTGCGTGCGTGCGTGCGTGCGTGCGTGCGTGCGTGCGTACTCACGAATCACGATCATAGACTGTAAAAAAGATCACGACCCATACAAACGGGCCGGTCCGATCGAGAGTGATCGAGAGACCCCAAAATGAGCCCCCGACCCATTGCTTGGGAAACACTAGTGGAGAGAGTGAGGGCGGTGCCACCTGTGACGGTGAGAACCCGCAAGTGTTTCTCTATGGACAGACACTGTACTAGTGACTACACTACAGTCCGTGGCGTGGGAGAGTGTGAGACACAGTCACACACAGCCAGGCTGCACCAGGTTGGATCCTACTCGTCTTGGTCTGTAGGGAGAGAGGTTTAAAGTCCACTGGGAATATGATCCGGAGCTGATATTCCACCACGCACCGCGGTTCAGATGCATGCTGTGTGCTTGTAAAGGAATCCTCCACGTCATAATTCAGGTATTATATTAATTATTACCTGTCGTTATGATGTTATATGAGACAACAGAACAGCTCCACACTGATCAATCTCTTGTCTTGTGTAATAATGAATCTCATCGTGCGATTATGATATCTGTCTGTGATAAAAGGATATATATAGGCTACTGTATACAGTATACATAGGTCTGTCGCTTAGTTCTTTATTCACATAATTCCCATTGAAGAGAATAATTATGTTAACACGGTATAGGCGTGTACAGTAATCAACCTGTCAGACCAAATAGCTTACACTTGACTTGAAATGAGACTATTCGAAAGCCGAGACATAGTTTTCTTCTTGTTCAGGTGATAGGTGGCTTTACTGGCTTGTAATTAAGTAATTATCTGGAACTAATTAATTGAACGATGTGTTTCACGTGTGTTGTAGCTACATTGTAACGTTTCCAAGTCTATCGCCTGCATGGCTTTCCTTTCCCCTCCCATGTTGCAAACTGGTCTTGTTCTTGGTGGCGCTCAGACGGTTACACTGTAGCTTACTGTTACTGTACTTTGTATTGTAGGCTATTGTATTGCAACACACACCGCATGTATTTGGTCCCAACTGCCATTTGAAGTTGCAACTGTCATTTCTAGACAGGTTTTGAGCTTTTGATATAGGGGGGGGGGGGGGGGGGTTTATAGAAATGAACCACTTCAACCCTATAATAGCCTACTTTCAGCTCTTCATCTGATCTTGATTGAATTGGCATATTTTTGAAAAACAGTTTTGAAACATTTTAACATCACACATCTTGTATATGGAGAGGATGGAGAGGGGGGGGGGGGGGGGTGTCTGCCACAAATGCAGATGGGGGTAGTCGATCTACTCTGCAGCCATATATATATATATATATATATATATATATATATATATATATATATTGGGATGCACTATTCTATTCGATTCGATTCTATTCTATTCTCTACTCTGTGCTTGTCAACACCATCATTTCAAGTGAACAGCCACTGGGTCAGTCCCTGTGGATGTCAAATAATGGATGTAAATAATGAATACACTTAGAGGAGCTATACCTCATTAGTTACTTTAAACCGTCCCCCCTTCTTTTCCTCGAACTAAACTTTCACAGTTTGACCATTTCACTGGTGCAAGGGGCTGAATCCTGATGAACCCCCAGTTTGAATTAGCTTATCTTTTGTTTGTATTATCTCTGGGACAGGGAGCCTGCACTGTGAAATCAGTGTCCATCTGAACTCTGACAGTGTACAAATGGAACCAAATAATGGACCCGTACGGGTCAATTTGGTTCCATTTGTACACTCAGAGTTCTACAGACCCCCATAAGGGTCCATATAGGGGTGGTCAGCTGACATTGAGAAACAGCTTCCATGGACCCTTCGTGCGTCAATGCTGAAATCCTTCTCGTTCTAAAGAACATTTGAATCACCGCTATACAGACAATGAATCTGCTCTTTGCACCAGTTTCACAATCCAATCTGAAGATTCATGGCGTGAAAGGTCAGTTTAAACAGGCGCTGACTGCATCCCCAAAATCAATTGCTTACCCCACGAAGAATTGAATTTGTTGAACTGAAGATAATACCCAGCTATAGGGGCCAGGCTTGAAACATAGGATGTAACTTTGCCCTGTAGGCCGATTTTAGCAAAACATATTTTTGGACACGTACTGCTCCTACAGATTTTGGCCGAAAATCACGCAAAGCGGTGATTTCATCATGTCATGTCATCAACAAGGACCGTTCCCATTTACCATATTCCCTCCTGATTGGCTACGACTGCCTTCTAAAGTTTGTGTATGTGACGTCGCGGTCGCTTATCTCCCGATTAGGGAGTCTTTACTGGTTATTATATGTATTTATTTGTATTTACACTTAGCTTATCCAAAGGGGGAACTTCAGTTTTCAGTTTAACCCAGCTGAGTGCTGCCCACAGAGGAGGAGCGCGGAGGGGGGAGGAAGAATTAGGGGTTAGATGTCTTGCTCAGGGATACTACGACACATTGCTGGCCTGGCCTGGAATCGTACCTGCGACACCCAGGGCTCTGGTTCCCCAGGCGAGCTCACTAACTGTGAGCTGTCTGTCTGTCTGTAGGCTATGTATGTCTTGACTCAGGTTGACTGGTCTTGACCCATCATTTATACCAGCCACTGGAGCAGTGCGGTGTTGTTTACCTGCAGAAGCACACTGGCCTCTCGTTGTATTCTGCTGTTTTCACTGTTTGTTTTGGTAGGCACAGGATGTTCTTTTTATAGCTTGGCCCCCCAGCCCATACATTCTCTTCAATTCATCAAATATTCTCTTCGTTTCGTGCGTTGTTCATTCAGAGATGCGACAATAGCAAAACAACTCTCCATTAATACAAGGCTTTCATGGGGTGAGAAAAGGATGGGGAGGAGGAGAGGAAAAAAAAGCAATTTTAGGTAGTATCTCTTCAAAGAGCACATAGTTTGATTGTTTGATTGAATACTTTATTAGCAGTTTCCCAAAATAAAAGTACAGTTCAATACAAGTTCTGCTAAGAGGATTTTAAACCCAAGACTTGGCTTGTTTACATTGTGGTTGTGGACCGTTGTACTCAATTCAAAGAAAAACACACTAATAACACACTCACATGGCATGGTCCTTATAATGCGGTCAGTCAATGGTGTTATGGTGCGACAGTGTAAGAATATGACACTGGTCTTTTATTATAGCATATAGCGGTTCATTCAGCCTCTGTTTGTCCCGTCGTAAACACAGTGTGTGTGTGTGTGTGTGTGTGTGTGTGTGTGTGTGTGTGTGTGTGTGTGTGTGTGTGTGTGTGTGTGTGTGTGTGTGTGTCAATGGAAGCTCAGTTCAATGGCTTTGACTGGCCCTGTTTCTACCATTATTAGTTTCTCTCTCTCTCTCTCTCTCTCTCTCTCTCTCTCTCTCTCTCTCTCTCTCTCTCTCTCTCTCTCTCTCTCTCTCTCACACACTCACACACACACACACACACACACACACACACACACACACACACACACACACATACACGCATGCTTTGGGACAAATAGCAGCATTTTTGTCTCAAACAGATTTTTAATTAATAGCATACACTAGTAAGACGCCTCAGGGCGACATGCAACAGTAGTCTAATAGGGCGCGCCTTTTTATCATTTGTGGCCACTAGGGGGAAAAGTGGCGCTGTTTTAATTAATGAATAAATTAATGATTAAATTAAATTAATTGAATAAATTAATGATTAAATTAAAATATTTTAATTGTTGCATAAATTAATGATTAAATTAAATTCATTTAATTAATGTAATCATAACTATATGTTTATGGTTTTATATTTTTTATGGTTTTATAGTTTAAAGTACTGTAGTATGTCTTTGTGTGAGAGATAGAGTGGAGGAGAGAGAGCAGAGTGTGGGTTTGTGAGTGCTTCATGTGCATGTCTGCATAGTTGAGCAACGTGCTGTGCAACTTCTGGCCAACTGCCAGGTGATGTGCAACTCTTTGCAACATTATTGCGGAGATGGTAGTGCAGGGCTGAAGTCTTCCATTCTAACGTGATGCAAGCAGTGTATCATAGTAAATGATAATTAGATGTACCAAACATGTATCATTGGATTACATCGTATAATCGGTGTAACCATTGTTGTCTAAAAGACTGATCTACACATCATGGGGTGTTTTTTTCATATATTTAACCACTTGAGCCATCATTACCTAATAAATTGGTATTATACTCTGTACTCGGTCTGCTATTTTGTCCCCCTACACCAAACCTCTTTGCGAAAATAGCCAATCTGCAAGCTCACAACGTCTCATTGTATGCATGTAGATCTGCTATTTTTGTGTACAGTTCTACAGTGTTAATATAAAATGATTGGAAGCTTTTGAGGACCCCCTTTACTAACTCTGAAGCCCTTAGTTGATATTAAACCTACATTATAATTTAGTTTCATCTACACCTGTGATTTCAAAACCCTTCCACCCATGCATAGTCATATTGGGTACTGTATGACAGGGTGCACAAATATATTTCCTTATCAAGGTATCTAATTACCCTTATCTGACCCCCCACAGATGACACCAAGAGGGTACTCTATATCTTTATCTCTGATCATACTAGCAGTAGCTGATCTGTCATTTGAAAGTGTTACACGACAATCAGTCATTCGATAAAACAATGTGTTTATACATAAGATATTTAAAAGGGTAAACAAAAATTAAATCATGTGTAAAAGTAGGTGAAATAACTACATGTTGTACCAAGTGCCCCCATCTCTGGTTAGTTAATCCTAAACTTCCTCATTTTTTCACAAGTCTTCTTATCTACAGTACTCTACTGACTGTATCTCTTATCACACTAACATTAGGTAACCTGTTATTTGAAAGCTTCTCATAACTAATCAGCCATTCGATAAAATATAATGTGATCATAGGCCATACCATGGTTTTATAGGGTAAAAGAAATAAAATCAAGTGTAAAAGTAGGTGAAATAACTACATATGTTGTACCAAGTCCCCCCTACTCTGCTTAGCAAAACACTTAAAGATCTGTTATACTGTTAATTAGCAATTGATGAAAGCATGATCAGGTAGTTTCAAAGTAAGAGGACAGCGCTGTTTTAAATAGCTGAAAGGAAGTTGTTGATCGAATATGAACATTACCTATTAAAAGGTACCAACCTACAAGCTCACAACGTCTCGCAGCGCGACACAATATGTACTTGTAGATCTGCTATTTTAGGCATTTGGAAGAATCATGGCTTCTTGAGATGATAAAGGTTCGTCTGTTACCATTGATCATTGCAGTGCTAATGATTTAATGCTTAGGGTTGGGGGTTAAGATGAAATGAATTAAATGATCTGAAAGTGTGTTGTCATGGTATAGTTGATGCAATGTGTTGCAGACAGAATGTGCAACTTCTGGCCAACGGCCGTGTATTGCGGAATGACAGCACATACAGTAGCAAACTACTCTAACCCTCTGTAGTAACTATTTGATATTAAACTCACATTAAAGTGTGTTGTCATGGTATAGTTGATGCAACGTGAGGCAAGCAGAATGTGCAACTTCTGGCCAACTGCCATTGTTTATGCTACTCCTTGTAGATGTGCAACTGTTGACCAACTGCCATAGTGATTGCCCTGACAATAGTCACCCATGTCTATGTGAGTGGTCACTAGTGGTACTGCATCTGTGCTGTAACAGTATTATAGGCTTGAGGGATGTCCCTGTTGAATAGTATACTGGAAATATAGTCTGCCTTATCACTAAACGCAGCCATAGTGGTCAGAACTGGTACTACACATGACATTGTATTAATATTACAAAATGATGATGGGTAGCAGGATTTGTTATTGTCCATGATATGGTTATAGCAACATGTGTGGACACTAGTGGTCACTAGTGGTACTGCAGTGGTAAAATACTATTTGTATTGTCCATTAATAATTACCTTTGCTTGTAGCTTGTAGATTGTTATTTTGAGTATCAGCTTGTAGAAGGGCTATTTTGAACCCATAGGCTAACAGCTTGTAGACGTGTTATTTTGGGATAATACCTTGCCTATCTATTATTTTCACTGGGGGGTGTGATGTTTGAAAGTATTATTTGCATGAGGAAATCATGTTGAATAATATATTGAAATATGGTATGATTTATTCATGGATTTGTTGGGTTGTGACTAGGGGGATTATTTGTGTGGTCAGTAGTTGTATCTATAAAATAATAAATGTATTTCTCATTAACATTACAAAATGAGAGAGGAACCCAACTTGTAGATCGGCTATTTTCACTAGTATGACTGACTCTACTACTGGTAATACACATGACAATGTCCTAATATTACAAAGAATGATAGAGTGTCAGCTTTGTAGATCTGCTATTTTAACTGTTTCTGTGATATATTCTTAACATAAATGTGTATGGTTGGTATAATCTCTAATCAAATGATAACATAAGCACTAAAGCCACCATAATGTTAACATTGAAAATGATCAACCAGTTACTGTTTTATTCAACCAGTCAGATCATTTTGTTACATGTCAATTCCCTATAGGTCTATTCATTCTTACCAAGCTACTGACTATCTCCACAGAGTATTGGTAAATGAGGGGCTGTTCTATTATGTTTATCTGATATTAATCCCCAATGGTCTCAGTTACAACTATCGACCCATCCCATAACAAACAAGTTACAATTATACCGACAAGGCAATGACAGATTGAAAATAACCTTATATTAGTGTTTTAACCACTTGAATCCCAAATTGGTAAAAGATACCTGTTACAGGGGGGTCTGTGAGAAAACTAGTTTATTCTTTTTGTGTGAACAAATCTCAACAGCCCCAAATATGGGGTATCACTGTGTTTAAACCTTATGATATGCAAGAGACTAACCATGTTCATTCGATTTACATTATATTCACTAAAACATCCCATTAGATGAATATGTTAACATTTTTAAAGTTTTTGTGACATTAGTCCAATACACTGAAAACATTTATTTGTTATAGTATATTATCTATAGATGGGTTAAAAGACTAGGTATTCCTTAAATTGTACAACATATTGCGTATAATCTAAATATTTAACTATACATACAGCATCATAACCCATAGCATGTTGCCACTGCACATATTGTACGCTATTATATGCTATATGGTAGGATGATGTGATAGGACGTAATGTAATTACTGTAGATAGAATTTATGTATAACACTATGCATTGGGATACAACCTATGCTGCATAGTCTAAATGTACAGATTTCAGATTTTTTCTCTTTGGTTAATCAGGACACCGGAGCTAAATGGTAAATGTTATCCATATTGCATGGGGCCCAGAGGGTGGTTATCTACAAAGCTTAGCTATAGGTGACAGACCTGATACATTAGGTGGCTATGATAAACCTATTTTGCTCTTTTTGTGAACAAATCTCAAACAGCATAGATATGAGGACTGATTGTCTGTGTATTCATGTAATGTGTAATGATGCTTATTTCAGATGGAATTGCAAACCCATCATACAGGCCTTTTTCTGAAATTATGTGTCAGATGTACTCATGGAACACTAAGTTGACAGGTGTAGTAGGGGGTATAGTTATATATTATGATAGGCTGAATCACTAACAAAGATATGTGTATTCGTTGTAAGTTGCTGGGGATAGGGAGATCACATATTATTTTGTGACAAACAATGAATCTGAGTACATGTAAAAGCAGTATCCATATGAATTTCATCAAATGTCCCATACATCCCCAATATTTTACCTATCATACACATTTGATACGGTACATTTTCAGTATAGTGTATGTCTAAGATGACTATTTAGTGTGTTTTAAAACAATTATTCATTTCACTTGTAAAATAGCCCACAATATTCTGAAATGTGAGGTATTATAGTCTTTGAATCAACACATACGTGTCTCCAAGCTCCTCAAGTCCCCCATAGTTTGCTGATCAGCCAAACTTTATCACAGGATGCATAATGTGCTATAGTTTTGAATATTACAACTGACATAGATATGAGGTATGAAGGATTCGCTATTCAATATTACCTGTCTATTTTCATCTAACTAGTGTTTCTCCCCACAATTTAAATAAAACATGGCCCTCATACACTTCAACATAACTAAACAACCCCGTACACCAATCAACAACAAAACATAAAACTTTGCAAACAAAATAGAAAAATATTTAAAACATAACACCACTAAGAATTTCAATCACCACTAAAACGCACAAAACATAAAACTTTGACACATAACAAAAATATTTAAAACATAACACCACTAAGAATTTCATTCACCACTAAAACGCACAAAACATAAAACTTTGCCACAACAAAAATATTTAAAACAACACCACTAAGAATTTCAACCACCACTAAAACGCACAAAACATAAAACTTTGCAACATAACAGAAACATTTTACAAAAAATAACACCACTAAGAATTTCATTCAACACTAAAACGCACAAAACATAAAACTTTGCAACATAACAGAAAAAATAACACCACTAAGAATTTAATTCAACACTAAAACACACAAAACATAAAACTTTGCCACATAACAAAAACATTACAAAAATAACACCACTAAGAATTTCAACCAGACCCAAAACGCACAAAACATAAAACTTTGTCACATAACAAAAATATTTAAAAAATAACTCCACTAAGAATTTCATTCAACACTAAATGCACAAAACATACAACTTTGCAACATAACAGAAAATATTTAAAAAAAAAATAACACCACTAAGAATTTCAATCACCACTAAAACGCACAAAACATACAACTTTGCAACATAACAGAAAATATTTACAAAAATAACTACTATGAATTTCAACCACCACTAAAACGCAAAAAACATACAACTTTGCAGCATAACAGAAAGAAATATTACAAAAATAACATCACTAAGAATTTCAATCACCACTAAAACGCACATCATAAAACTTTGCAGCATAACCGAAAAAATATGACAAAAATTTCAACCAGCACTAAAACACAAAACAAAACATCAAATAGTATAAAATAACATCACTAAGAATTTCAATCACCACTAAAACACAAAACATAACACTTTGCAACATAACAGCATATATTACAAAAATAATACCACTAAGAATTTCAACTACCACTAAACACTTTTCCACATAACAAAATATTTTAAACATAACACCACTAAGAATTTCAACCAGACCCAAAACGCACAAAACATAACACTTTACCACATAACAAAATATTTAAAACATAACACCACTAAGAATTTCAATCACCACTAAATGCACAAAACATACAACTTTGCAACATAACAGAAAAACTTTACAAAAATAACACCACTAAGAATTTCATTCAACACTAACATGCACAAAACATAAAACGTACAACATAACAGAACATAATATAAAAATAACACTAAGAATTTCAACCAGAACCAAAACACACAAAACATAAAACTTTGCAACAAAATAGAAAAATATTACAAAAATAACACCACTAAGAGTTTCATTCATCACCAAAAGGCACACAGCATTAAACTATGCAGCATAACAGAAAAAATATTACAAAAATAACAACACTAAGAATTTCAACCATAACCAAAACATAAAACCTTAGCCATGTAACAGAAAATATTACAAAAATAACAACCCTAAGAATTCTCAACCAGAACCAAAACGCACAAAACATAAAATATTGTCACCTAACAGAAAATATTACAAAAATAACAACCCTAAGAATTTCAATCACTACTAAAACGCATAAAACATAAAAATTTGCAGCATAACAGAAAACATATTACAAAAATAACACCACTAAGAATTTTCAACCAGAACCAAAGCATAAAACCTTTGCCATGTAACAGAAAAATATTTAAAAAATAACACCACTAAGAATTGCAACTATCACTAAAACGCACAAAATATAAAACTTTGCAAACATAACAGAAAATATATAACAACCCTAAGAATTTACAACCAGAACTAAAACGCACAAAACATAGAACTTTGCAACATAACAGAAAATATTAAAAAATAATGCCACTAAGAGTCGCGACTATCACTAAAACGCACAACACATGAAACTTTGCAGCATAACAGAAAATATATAACATTACCACTAAAACGCACAAAACATAACACTTTGCCACATAACAGAAAAATATAAAAAAATAACACCACTAAGAATTGCGACTATCACTAAAACGCACAAAACAGAAAACTGCAACATAACAGAAAAATTATTAAAAAAATAACCACTGAGATTTCCAACGAGCACAAAACCAAACAAAAACAGCAAATATTGCAAGAATAACCTCACTGAGAATTACAACCAACACAAAAACGAACAAAAACAGCTAATATTAAAAAATAACATCACTTAGAATGCCAACGAGCACAACACCAAACAAAACCAGCAAATATTGCAAACGTCACTGAGAATTAGAACTGACACAAAACCAAACAAAAACAGCAAATATTGCAAAAATAACATCACAGAGAATCACAACTAACACAAAAACAAACAAAACTAATATTACTGCACAAACATCTCTAAGAAAATTTAAACTAGCACAAATCAGACAAAATAACGGCACTGAGAATTTCAACTAACACCATAACACACAAAACAAAACTTTACATCATAAGGGTCATACAGGGGCTACATAATATGTCCAGGACATGTCAACAAAAGGAACGGAGACATCACTGAGACATCTAGATTACGCTCTACAACTATTGCACAGTCATTAGTTTGTTACTTATTTTGCAAATGGTATTGTTCATCTGTGGATTTTTAGATAAAAAACATATTTTTGGGGTCAAAGGGGGACTCTCTCTCATACATAATATCTCTGAATCTCTCTCCAATACAATTTCACTCATAATTTCTCTATTTTTTTCTCCTCTAAACTATAACAACTAGCAAACATATCTAACATGGCAGTGCCCCAGTACATCATTACATCAAAATCGGGGACCTATAATACGTAGGTGAGTTGAATTGTAACATGGATGATATTACATGTACAAAGATGAAAAGATTTGTGTGGTCCTGTCTCTGCTAAAAGACACAAAACTTGGACAGGATATCTGATCTGAAGAAAATGTCTTGGCACGGTCTTCCAGCAATGGTTTTCGAAACAGAGAAGGAAGGCTTTCGTTGCCGTTGGGCTTGTTTACCCTTAAAATCTCTGTAAATGACATTCCCTGCTTGAAACGAAAGCCTTCCTTCTCTGTTTCGAAAACCATTGCTGGAAGACCGTGCCAAGACATTTTCTTCAGATCAGATATCCTGTCCAAGTTTTGTGTCTTTTAGCAGAGACAGGACCACACAAATCTTTTCATCTTTGTACATGTAATATCATCCATGTTACAATTCAACTCACCTACGTATTATAGGTCCCCGATTTTGATGTAATGATGTACTGGGGCACTGCCATGTTAGATATGTTTGCTAGTTGTTATAGTTTAGAGGAGAAAAAAATAGAGAAATTATGAGTGAAATTGTATTGGAGAGAGATTCAGAGATATTATGTATGAGAGAGAGTCCCCCTTTGACCCCAAAAATATGTTTTTTATCTAAAAATCCACAGATGAACAATACCATTTGCAAAATAAGTAACAAACTAATGACTGTGCAATAGTTGTAGAGCGTAATCTAGATGTCTCAGTGATGTCTCCGTTCCTTTTGTTGACATGTCCTGGACATATTATGTAGCCCCTGTATGACCCTTATGATGTAAAGTTTTGTTTTGTGTGTTATGGTGTTAGTTGAAATTCTCAGTGCCGTTATTTTGTCTGATTTGTGCTAGTTTAAATTTTCTTAGAGATGTTTGTGCAGTAATATTAGTTTTGTTTGTTTTTGTGTTAGTTGTGATTCTCTGTGATGTTATTTTTGCAATATTTGCTGTTTTTGTTTGGTTTTGTGTCAGTTCTAATTCTCAGTGACGTTTGCAATATTTGCTGGTTTTGTTTGGTGTTGTGCTCGTTGGCATTCTAAGTGATGTTATTTTTTAATATTAGCTGTTTTTGTTCGTTTTTGTGTTGGTTGTAATTCTCAGTGAGGTTATTCTTGCAATATTTGCTGTTTTTGTTTGGTTTTGTGCTCGTTGGAAATCTCAGTGGTTATTTTTTTAATAATTTTTCTGTTATGTTGCAGTTTTCTGTTTTGTGCGTTTTAGTGATAGTCGCAATTCTTAGTGGTGTTATTTTTTTATATTTTTCTGTTATGTGGCAAAGTGTTATGTTTTGTGCGTTTTAGTGGTAATGTTATATATTTTCTGTTATGCTGCAAAGTTTCATGTGTTGTGCGTTTTAGTGATAGTCGCGACTCTTAGTGGCATTATTTTTTAATATTTTCTGTTATGTTGCAAAGTTCTATGTTTTGTGCGTTTTAGTTCTGGTTGTAAATTCTTAGGGTTGTTATATATTTTCTGTTATGTTTGCAAAGTTTTATATTTTGTGCGTTTTAGTGATAGTTGCAATTCTTAGTGGTGTTATTTTTTAAATATTTTTCTGTTACATGGCAAAGGTTTTATGCTTTGGTTCTGGTTGAAAATTCTTAGTGTTGTTATTTTTGTAATATGTTTTCTGTTATGCTGCAAATTTTTATGTTTTATGCGTTTTAGTAGTGATTGAAATTCTTAGGGTTGTTATTTTTGTAATATTTTCTGTTAGGTGACAATATTTTATGTTTTGTGCGTTTTGGTTCTGGTTGAGAATTCTTAGGGTTGTTATTTTTGTAATATTTTCTGTTACATGGCTAAGGTTTTATGTTTTGGTTATGGTTGAAATTCTTAGTGTTGTTATTTTTGTAATATTTTTTCTGTTATGCTGCATAGTTTAATGCTGTGTGCCTTTTGGTGATGAATGAAACTCTTAGTGGTGTTATTTTTGTAATATTTTTCTATTTTGTTGCAAAGTTTTATGTTTTGTGTGTTTTGGTTCTGGTTGAAATTCTTAGTGTTATTTTTATATTATGTTCTGTTATGTTGTACGTTTTATGTTTTGTGCATGTTAGTGTTGAATGAAATTCTTAGTGGTGTTATTTTTGTAAAGTTTTTCTGTTATGTTGCAAAGTTGTATGTTTTGTGCATTTAGTGGTGATTGAAATTCTTAGTGGTGTTATGTTTTAAATATTTTGTTATGTGGTAAAGTGTTATGTTTTGTGCGTTTTGGGTCTGGTTGAAATTCTTAGTGGTGTTATGTTTAAAATATTTTGTTATGTGGAAAAGTGTTTAGTGGTAGTTGAAATTCTTAGTGGTATTATTTTTGTAATATATGCTGTTATGTTGCAAAGTGTTATGTTTTGTGTTTTAGTGGTGATTGAAATTCTTAGTGATGTTATTTTATACTATTTGATGTTTTGTTTTGTGTTTTAGTGCTGGTTGAAATTTTTGTCATATTTTTTCGGTTATGCTGCAAAGTTTTATGATGTGCGTTTTAGTGGTGATTGAAATTCTTAGTGATGTTATTTTTGTAATATTTCTTTCTGTTATGCTGCAAAGTTGTATGTTTTTTGCGTTTTAGTGGTGGTTGAAATTCATAGTAGTTATTTTTGTAAATATTTTCTGTTATGTTGCAAAGTTGTATGTTTTGTGCGTTTTAGTGGTGATTGAAATTCTTAGTGGTGTTATTTTTTTTTTAAATATTTTCTGTTATGTTGCAAAGTTGTATGTTTTGTGCATTTAGTGTTGAATGAAATTCTTAGTGGAGTTATTTTTTAAATATTTTTGTTATGTGACAAAGTTTTATGTTTTGTGCGTTTTGGGTCTGGTTGAAATTCTTAGTGGTGTTATTTTTGTAATGTTTTTGTTATGTGGCAAAGTTTTATGTTTTGTGTGTTTTAGTGTTGAATTAAATTCTTAGTGGTGTTATTTTTTCTGTTATGTTGCAAAGTTTTATGTTTTGTGCGTTTTAGTGTTGAATGAAATTCTTAGTGGTGTTATTTTTTGTAAAATGTTTCTGTTATGTTGCAAAGTTTTATGTTTTGTGCGTTTTAGTGGTGGTTGAAATTCTTAGTGGTGTTGTTTTAAATATTTTTGTTGTGGCAAAGTTTTATGTTTTGTGCGTTTTAGTGGTGAATGAAATTCTTAGTGGTTATGTTTTAAATATTTTTGTTATGTGTCAAAGTTTTATGTTTTGTGCGTTTTAGTGGTGATTGAAATTCTTAGTGGTGTTATGTTTTAAATATTTTTCTATTTTGTTTGCAAAGTTTTATGTTTTGTTGATGGTGTACGGGGTTGTTTAGTTATGTTGAAGTGTATGAGGGCCATGTTTTATTTAAATTGTGGGGAGAAACACTAGTTAGATGAAAATAGACAGGTAATATTGAATAGCGAATCCTTCATACCTCATATCTATGTCAGTTGTAATATTCAAAACTATAGCACATTATGCATCCTGTGATAAAGTTTGGCTGATCAGCAAACTATGGGGGACTTGAGGAGCTTGGAGACACGTATGTGTTGATTCAAAGACTATAATACCTCACATTTCAGAATATTGTGGGCTATTTTACAAGTGAAATGAATAATTGTTTTAAAACACACTAAATAGTCATCTTAGACATACACTATACTGAAAATGTACCGTATCAAATGTGTATGATAGGTAAAATATTGGGGATGTATGGGACATTTGATGAAATTCATATGGATACTGCTTTTACATGTACTCAGATTCATTGTTTGTCACAAAATAATATGTGATCTCCCTATCCCCAGCAACTTACAACGAATACACATATCTTTGTTAGTGATTCAGCCTATCATAATATATAACTATACCCCCTACTACACCTGTCAACTTAGTGTTCCATGAGTACATCTGACACATAATTTCAGAAAAAGGCCTGTATGATGGGTTTGCAATTCCATCTGAAATAAGCATCATTACACATTACATGAATACACAGACAATCAGTCCTCATATCTATGCTGTTTGAGATTTGTTCACAAAAAGAGCAAAATAGGTTTATCATAGCCACCTAATGTATCAGGTCTGTCACCTATAGCTAAGCTTTGTAGATAACCACCCTCTGGGCCCCATGCAATATGGATAACATTTACCATTTAGCTCCGGTGTCCTGATTAACCAAAGAGAAAAAATCTGAAATCTGTACATTTAGACTATGCAGCATAGGTTGTATCCCAATGCATAGTGTTATACATAAATTCTATCTACAGTAATTACATTACGTCCTATCACATCATCCTACCATATAGCATATAATAGCGTACAATATGTGCAGTGGCAACATGCTATGGGTTATGATGCTGTATGTATAGTTAAATATTTAGATTATACGCAATATGTTGTACAATTTAAGGAATACCTAGTCTTTTAACCCATCTATAGATAATATACTATAACAAATAAATGTTTTCAGTGTATTGGACTAATGTCACAAAAACTTTAAAAATGTTAACATATTCATCTAATGGGATGTTTTAGTGAATATAATGTAAATCGAATGAACATGGTTAGTCTCTTGCATATCATAAGGTTTAAACACAGTGATACCCCATATTTGGGGCTGTTGAGATTTGTTCACACAAAAAGAATAAACTAGTTTTCTCACAGACCCCCCTGTAACAGGTATCTTTTACCAATTTGGGATTCAAGTGGTTAAAACACTAATATAAGGTTATTTTCAATCTGTCATTGCCTTGTCGGTATAATTGTAACTTGTTTGTTATGGGATGGGTCGATAGTTGTAACTGAGACCATTGGGGATTAATATCAGATAAACATAATAGAACAGCCCCTCATTTACCAATACTCTGTGGAGATAGTCAGTAGCTTGGTAAGAATGAATAGACCTATAGGGAATTGACATGTAACAAAATGATCTGACTGGTTGAATAAAACAGTAACTGGTTGATCATTTTCAATGTTAACATTATGGTGGCTTTAGTGCTTATGTTATCATTTGATTAGAGATTATACCAACCATACACATTTATGTTAAGAATATATCACAGAAACAGTTAAAATAGCAGATCTACAAAGCTGACACTTTATCATTCTTTGTAATATTAGGACATTGTCATGTGTATTACCAGTAGTAGAGTCAGTCATACTAGTGAAAATAGCCGATCTACAAGTTGGGTTCCTCTCTCATTTTGTAATGTTAATGAGAAATACATTTATTATTTTATAGATACAACTACTGACCACACAAATAATCCCCCTAGTCACAACCCAACAAATCCATGAATAAATCATACCATATTTCAATATATTATTCAACATGATTTCCTCATGCAAATAATACTTTCAAACATCACACCCCCCAGTGAAAATAATAGATAGGCAAGGTATTATCCCAAAATAACACGTCTACAAGCTGTTAGCCTATGGGTTCAAAATAGCCCTTCTACAAGCTGATACTCAAAATAACAATCTACAAGCTACAAGCAAAGGTAATTATTAATGGACAATACAAATAGTATTTTACCACTGCAGTACCACTAGTGACCACTAGTGTCCACACATGTTGCTATAACCATATCATGGACAATAACAAATCCTGCTACCCATCATCATTTTGTAATATTAATACAATGTCATGTGTAGTACCAGTTCTGACCACTATGGCTGCGTTTAGTGATAAGGCAGACTATATTTCCAGTATACTATTCAACAGGGACATCCCTCAAGCCTATAATACTGTTACAGCACAGATGCAGTACCACTAGTGACCACTCACATAGACATGGGTGACTATTGTCAGGGCAATCACTATGGCAGTTGGTCAACAGTTGCACATCTACAAGGAGTAGCATAAACAATGGCAGTTGGCCAGAAGTTGCACATTCTGCTTGCCTCACGTTGCATCAACTATACCATGACAACACACTTTAATGTGAGTTTAATATCAAATAGTTACTACAGAGGGTTAGAGTAGTTTGCTACTGTATGTGCTGTCATTCCGCAATACACGGCCGTTGGCCAGAAGTTGCACATTCTGTCTGCAACACATTGCATCAACTATACCATGACAACACACTTTCAGATCATTTAATTCATTTCATCTTAACCCCCAACCCTAAGCATTAAATCATTAGCACTGCAATGATCAATGGTAACAGACGAACCTTTATCATCTCAAGAAGCCATGATTCTTCCAAATGCCTAAAATAGCAGATCTACAAGTACATATTGTGTCGCGCTGCGAGACGTTGTGAGCTTGTAGGTTGGTACCTTTTAATAGGTAATGTTCATATTCGATCAACAACTTCCTTTCAGCTATTTAAAACAGCGCTGTCCTCTTACTTTGAAACTACCTGATCATGCTTTCATCAATTGCTAATTAACAGTATAACAGATCTTTAAGTGTTTTGCTAAGCAGAGTAGGGGGGACTTGGTACAACATATGTAGTTATTTCACCTACTTTTACACTTGATTTTATTTCTTTTACCCTATAAAACCATGGTATGGCCTATGATCACATTATATTTTATCGAATGGCTGATTAGTTATGAGAAGCTTTCAAATAACAGGTTACCTAATGTTAGTGTGATAAGAGATACAGTCAGTAGAGTACTGTAGATAAGAAGACTTGTGAAAAAATGAGGAAGTTTAGGATTAACTAACCAGAGATGGGGGCACTTGGTACAACATGTAGTTATTTCACCTACTTTTACACATGATTTAATTTTTGTTTACCCTTTTAAATATCTTATGTATAAACACATTGTTTTATCGAATGACTGATTGTCGTGTAACACTTTCAAATGACAGATCAGCTACTGCTAGTATGATCAGAGATAAAGATATAGAGTACCCTCTTGGTGTCATCTGTGGGGGGTCAGATAAGGGTAATTAGATACCTTGATAAGGAAATATATTTGTGCACCCTGTCATACAGTACCCAATATGACTATGCATGGGTGGAAGGGTTTTGAAATCACAGGTGTAGATGAAACTAAATTATAATGTAGGTTTAATATCAACTAAGGGCTTCAGAGTTAGTAAAGGGGGTCCTCAAAAGCTTCCAATCATTTTATATTAACACTGTAGAACTGTACACAAAAATAGCAGATCTACATGCATACAATGAGACGTTGTGAGCTTGCAGATTGGCTATTTTCACAAAGAGGTTTGGTGTAGGGGGACAAAATAGCAGACCGAGTACAGAGTATAATACCAATTTATTAGGTAATGATGGCTCAAGTGGTTAAATATATGAAAAAAACACCCCATGATGTGTAGATCAGTCTTTTAGACAACAATGGTTACACCGATTATACGATGTAATCCAATGATACATGTTTGGTACATCTAATTATCATTTACTATGATACACTGCTTGCATCACGTTAGAATGGAAGACTTCAGCCCTGCACTACCATCTCCGCAATAATGTTGCAAAGAGTTGCACATCACCTGGCAGTTGGCCAGAAGTTGCACAGCACGTTGCTCAACTATGCAGACATGCACATGAAGCACTCACAAACCCACACTCTGCTCTCTCTCCTCCACTCTATCTCTCACACAAAGACATACTACAGTACTTTAAACTATAAAACCATAAAAAATATAAAACCATAAACATATAGTTATGATTACATTAATTAAATGAATTTAATTTAATCATTAATTTATGCAACAATTAAAATATTTTAATTTAATCATTAATTTATTCAATTAATTTAATTTAATCATTAATTTATTCATTAATTAAAACAGCGCCACTTTTCCCCCTAGTGGCCACAAATGATAAAAAGGCGCGCCCTATTAGACTACTTGCAACACGTGACAATTCTTGGCCATCTGGCCAGTGATGTACAGTATATCGGACCAGTTACCCATATGGAGACCCCTGGTACCCATATATGGAGAGCCATGTAATGTATATGGTACATCCCTTTTATGCCCATACGTGGAGATCCCTATCTGAACCAGCCACAGATTATGGGCCATCTGGCCAGTGATGTATATCGATGACATCAGGGATCTTCATACAGTATATGGACATAAAAGGGATTCTGGGGAATACCTATATATTGACTTTTACCTAGGGGTGGGCGATATGGAAAAATACAATATCACGATCTTTTCCCAAGCTGTATCACGATACACAATTTTATCACGATTCACGTTGGTTTTTATGGTTATTTTTCAAGTTACTTGACAAAAACTAGACTCTCTGGGTTCCTTTTGGAAGGTCTAAATTGAACTTTACAAGTATGTAACTCTGACAGTATACAAATAGTTAAGTGGAGACCTTGACATTTTAAAGTTTGAGAACTGACGATTTTGACCAAAATGCAGGTTTAATTGAATTCTGCAATGAATCTCTGTATTAACGATTAAACAGGATTTTTTACAAGGCTCCCTCAATTGTATCACGATATATATACAATACCTTTGAAAAGGCATATCGGATACATTGTATTGTCTCAACGATAATTATCACCATATTGCCCACCCCTACTTTTACCTAGGTGATGTCACCTGTGATATCACCTGTGATGTCACAGTGATGTGTCAGGGGAACCACAGTGTCAGGCGTGACCTTCAGAGATACACAGATATGTGGAAGATGTGCCGGTTTTCATAGTAAACTTGCGACCTACGGTCGTAAAACAATCAAACCTGTGCAAAGTGAGCACACACAAGGCCAACACGTGCTTCAGTGTGGCGTGTTTCTTCGGTGGAGCTGGCATCTTAGCGCCGTCTCGGTCAGGACAGGGATTTTGTAAAAACCCATTTGACCTGTGGATGAATCAATGGAGCGTGGGCTGGGAGGGAGCCAGCGGCCGCCAGGGGCGTCACATGGGGGGGAAAGTGGGACTGAGTTACCAGGGCCCAAGGTAGATGGGCCTTAATTATTTTATACTTTAGCTACTGAAAAATAGCAGATATGCAGAGTGCCACGCTGCAAGCTTGTATATCTGCAATTTTTTTAAAGTCGTGAAAATGTGTGCAAATCTTTGAATATATGTATTTTTTAAGCGAACATTTGTAACTCAATTTTTGCTTCTGGGGGTGGTCCCTGGAACTAAATATTTTGACATGGGGGTACATATCATTTGGGGGGTCCTTCACATGAAAAAGTTTGAGCACCACTGACATAGAAACATCGTTTTTTTCAAAAAACCTTAGAAGAATTTGAAATATTCAAAGACTTGCACAAGTTTTCACGATTTTTCAAAAATAGCAGGTCTACAAGCTCGCACATCGCGGCACTCGGTGCCGCGCTGTGAGCTTGTATATCTGCTATTTTTCAATAGTTAAAGCGCAAAATGTGAGTGGATCCTTGTACCCAGGGCCCAGAGTTTGGTGCGACAGCCCTGGCGGCCGCTGGCAGCGGGCCGACGGCGAGGGGACAGAGAGACGAGGAAGAAGGTGAGAAAGGTCAGACGCTGAGCGCTGCTGCTGCAGTCACCGTCACATTGGCTCGTGGTGGTCGCCTTCTCTTTCTACCACTGTCCTCATCAGTGTTACTTTTGACAGCACAATTTGTTGTAGTTTTAAGGCCGATTGCACTTTTAGAAGCGTCATTTATTTTGGTTCGGCTCTGTCTAAACTACAAGATGACAAGAGGTTCGTCCGGGCGGGTACTGTCATTAATTCATGAGTTTTTGTGACTCCCCGAACCGAACCGAAATAGATTTGTCTCTAAAAGTGGAGTATGCATCGGCCCTTATAGTCGTAGCACTTTTTTGAATACATTCTCCACAAACCTCCCATCTTTTCACTGCTGAGCGCAGCCACCAGTGGATGTGAAATGATGAACACACACATGTCCTGTGGGGAGAGACATGTTGAAGATGACAGAAGATTGGAAACACATCTCTCTATCACTCTCACTCTCACTGTCTCTGTCTCTCTCTCTCTCTCTCTCTCTCTCTCTCTCTCTCTCTCTCTCTCTCTCTCTCTCTCTCTCTCTCTTCGCAGCAGGTCTCAGGCTGGACTACCGTGATATCATGCTGTCAAGCCTATAGGTGGCTCACTTGCATTGATTGATTGTTTGACAGGCTGACATTTGTGGCGTGACTGATGACTGACTGACTTTCTGATTGACAGTGAGTGTCTGCCTGTCTGTCTGTCTGTCTGTCTGGCTGGCTGGCTGGCTGGCTGGCTGGCTGATTGACAGAGGCACGGGTGATTTACTGACTGATAGCCAAGTCATTTTGAGCCAAACCTGATATGCAGGACAGAGTAGAGTATTATAAAAAATCACACCCAATGTGAAGTGAGCGGTGGTCGTGCTTGCATATGCTTCAGACTAGGATTTGAGTCTAGGATGTACAGGCCATGCTACACACACACGTTTTGCTATGGCAAAACACTGAGGAAAAAGGCTACAGACATACGACATATGACATCACTAGACAAACATGATGCTACGTACACACATTTTACTATGGCAAAACGCTGAGGAAAAAGGCTACAGACACACGCACAGCCACTCTATGGAGCGGTTTACCACCGCTCGAAAAGAAAGATAAATTCTTACTCCGCTACAATTATTTGAAAACTGTTGTAGATCTTGATTATTATTTCAAGACATAGGCTACATTAACAACATTCATGATTAACTACATATATTTTGGCTCACTCAGTGATGTCAGTCAATTCCAAATTTGGGCACTCTTTCACCATGTGGCTGTTACCATGATGGCGGTATCAGTGATGTCAGTCATCTCCAAATTTGGGCTTTGTTTAGTGTATCAGTGATGTCAGCAAGACATCGGACAGACAGATATTCGGTCGTTTAGGATGTTGATGCCAATACTATTGTACTTTTACTCAAGTACATTTTGAATATGGGTGTTTTTCGGGTCGAATATCGGAGTGAATTTCGGAGTGCGCAAATACAAAAATCAACCTCACATTATGTCAGTCACGTTTGCACACTGCCGCCTGTTTCGCTCTCTCTATCTCTCTCTCCTTGCCCTGAAAAATGCATTTCGCAATGAAAAACGCAGCAGTGTGCAAAGACCTTAAGAGAGTATTTCTACATTGTGGTATTGATACTTAAAGTAAAACATAAATGACAGTATTCTCCCACCACTGCATATGGCCAGCTGTTGTCCTACAGCTGTGTCTTTTTTATCCCACGATTTTGTAACCCATTTTTCACCCAGTGCCAATTGCCTAAGCTGTAGCCTAATCCTGGGCGTTACTCTCCCTCTGCCAACCTGGGGAGAGCCCAGAACTGAGCTTATGTTTCCTTCAATGCAAGAGGTGTGAGCACGACGCTTCTTATCACCTGACAGGGCGAGCTTCCCCGGTTGGACGCAGCGCGTGGAAGGAACACGTTATTCCAGCCAGTTCCTTTCCCCTCCATCAGGCTGGGTCAAGGCTGGTCCGGCTGACCAGGGGGAGGCATTATATTTTTTTAGGGTACCTACCCTCGGGCAAGGGTCTTCAACAGGGGGTCCGGGACCCCTAGGGGGTCCTCAAAGTTACTACAGGGGGTCCTCCAAATCTTTGTGTGATAAAAACCTTTTTTCTCCCTTTATATATTAACCACTTGAACCCTAGCGTCCATATTCTGAGAACTTTAGCCAACTTTAGGCAAAGAGGTTTGGTGTAGAGGGGAAAAAGAGCAGACTAACTACAGAGTGAAAGGTCAAGTTTATACAGTTCAAGTGGTTAAATATCTGAAAACACAAATTGACATGAATCCAAAATACATTGACGATTGTGCTGTCAAACAATGAAACTATATGGAATCTATGAACAGGTTGTGGGGGTCCCTGCTTCATCTCTTTCTCTCAACTAAGGGGTCCTTGTCCTGAAAACGTTGAAGACCCCTGTCTTACCGTACCATTGCAGGGCCCCCGGGCCGCACCTTGGGCCACACAGGCTTAGGTTACGTTCACCACACTTTCACCCAGAAAACAGCTGGTCTATGGAGCAGCAGATTTGTTCCTTTTTGAAATAGCTGAAGTATGAAGTAGTCTCAGTATCATGGCTTAAGTGCTTAATGGCATTCATTCGTCTCAAGACACGCTTGCAGCCGCACACGCATGGAACGCAAGTTGGCATCGTGTGTGTGTGTGTGTGTGTGTGTGTGTGCGTGTGTGTGTGTGCGCGTGTGTGTGTGTGTGTGTGTGTGTGTGTTGTTCAGGGTGCATGGAGCAGGCTGTCTTCTCTCTTGGTTTGTTTAACACAGAGAGAGCGCCAACTGTGTTTACACTGAGAGAGAGAGATAGAGACAGACAGAGAGAGAGAGAGAGAGAGAGAGAGAGAGAGAGAGAGAGAGGCGGGGGGCAGGAGAGAGAGAGAGAGAGAGAGAGAGAGTGTTCTTGACATCCACCACATTGTTGCAGTCGGGCAGAAACCTACGTTTTTGGTAAATGAATAATACCCTACTTCAGGGTTCCCCAATTAGTTTTCCCCAAGGGCCGAATTATGTCTAGGGTACCGAGCCGAAGGCCACAACATTGCAGGGGGCGACAGTGGCGTTCCCGCTACACCAGCGAAAGTTCAGATATTGTCGTTGTCGGGTGAAAGTCTTGTATGTCCAAAACCGTTCGTTTTGCATTTATCATTTAAAAAAAAGATTTAAACTAGTGAAAACAGCCGATCTACAAGCACACAACGCCTCGCACCCCAAGGCGTTGTGTGCTTGTAGATCTGCTGTTTTCACTACTTTTGTGCGACGGCCTTGTTTGATGAAGCAGAGCTTTACGTTGCGAAAGAACATACACATTTTGAGAAGATACGGGTTTCCCACCCGACAACGACGATATACTAGTGTTGTTGCTGCTCTTGTGCCACCATTATTACTGGGGTTGGTGGGGGCCAGACAGTAGCCCCCCGCGGGCCGCAAATGGCCTGCGGGCCGCCTATTGGGGAACCCTGGCCTTCTTCATCATACGACAGTGTCACACAAAAGTAGCGAACAAAGCCGATCTACAAGCTCACGATGAACCGCATCGTGATGCGTCGTGAACTTGTGCTCATTTTGGTATTTTGGATTTTTGAGCGGTCGTTACAGACTCGTATAACGTGACTCTGATGAAGATGCATCATCACAACGTTCACCTGTAACTTGTCGTACCTGAATAAAGGGCTTGAACTGTCTGAGCTGCTCCAGCGTCTCTCTCCTCTATTAGCATGACTGTATAATAACTGTGACTAAATAATAACTACAGGAGTTCCAGAGAGAGAGAGAAAGAGAGAGACAGTGTGGTTTCACCAGCAAAAGCTGCGGGCAATCCTGGGAATCGGCTGGGAAGAACGCATTACTTACAACGACGTTCTAACCCGTGCCGGTCTCCCAAGTGTAGAAGCTATCATTGCCAAGAACCAGCTGCGCTTCCTTGGTCATTTATGTCGCAGGGAAGACTCGTCCCTCCCCAAAACAGACCCTGTTTTGTGAACTGGCTCATGGCTCTAGGCTGCTAGGGGGACCCAAGAGACGGCGGAAAGACCAATTTAAACAGCTACTCAAAAAGACCAGGATCCAGGGACGTGCTGGCCATTGGGAAAAGCGGGACAACTCCCGAACGGCCGGTTCATTCCCGGCCGGTCCAGGCCGGCCATTAGGAAAAAATTACAAATAAAATGTCGGCCTTCATTCCATTTTGGGGGCTGGGCGGCCAACAAAGTAAATCATCACTGTCGGGCAGAAACCTTGTATCTCCAAGTTTCAAATACATTTTTTCGCAAAGCAAAGCCCCGCTTCATCATATAAGGCAGTTGCACAAAAGTAGTGAAAACAGCAGATCGGCGTTGTGTGCTTGTAGATCGGCTGTTTTCTCTAGTTTACGTTTTTTTTAATTATAAATACAAAACAAACGGTTTTGGACTCCAAGGTTTCCACCCGACAACGATGAAATATAACTCATGTACAGTAATTGGCACACTGGCTTGTCACTTGTCATGATCTGAAATGGCAAATCTTTGAGTAGCAGCAGCGCTATAGAGAGAGATCTCTCTCTATAGCGTGCAATGAGGGCCTCTACAACTCTTTTTCCCGGGCTGAATCAGGGGCCCAGCACGTCCCTGCCAGGATCCCTGTGGGAGAAACTGGGAGACCCTTGCAGCGGACCGCTCATCCTGGCGCAACACAATTGAAAACGGTGTTAAGAAACTTGAGACTGATCGGGCACAAGCAGCCGAAGCGAAGCGCCAACAAAGACACCAACGTCTTATGTTACCCCGTCCACCTCCAACACTTTCCTTGTCCAGACTGCCCCCGACTCTTCTACTCACACCTTGGACTCCACACTGTGGAGTCCACAGTCACCAGCAGGCACACAGGCAGAGGGATCAGCTCGGCTTGCTCAAGAAGAGAGCAAATGAATCGATGAGGAGAACGGATCCTCGTTTTCGAGGCTGCCATGATGATGTCCTAAAAGGGGGGAGACAGACAGACAGACAGACAGACAGACAGACAGACATATGTCATCATCGGTGTTAGGAGGGACAAAGTCAATGATACTCCACCACACAAAGTCAACGTGTGTGTGTGTGTGCGCGCGCGTGTGTGTGTATTGTGCACTGATGCGTTTCTCTCTCTCCCACACACACGCAAGTCAAGTTCAACTCCATCTTCTCTTGCTGGAACACTATTAGTATTCAAACCACCATATTGCACCATGCAGATCCCCAATATCATTTCTCACCCCCCCTCCCCCTGTGAGTTAGATTCATCTTTCCTGTGTGTGTGTGTGTGTGTGTGTGTGTGTGTGTGTGTGTGTGTGTGTGTGTGTGTGTGTGTGTGTGTGTGTGTGTGTGTGTGTGAGAGTGTGTGTGTGTGTGTGTGTGTGTGTGTGTGTGTGTGTGTGTGTGTGTGTGTGTGATCCTTCAGAGTGTGTATGGCTCCTTATCGTGATGTTTTTAAGTGTGTGCGACTGTGCGTGTCGTCTTTGACATTCATGTCAAACATTCTGTCTGATGATACGTTGAACCACTAAAACCCTCTATAGTCTATCCACGAGTTTCCTACGCCCCATAGTGCATTGCGCAAACGTTTGCATCGATCTTCCGGCGCCGATTTACAAGCTCTCAACGGGCTGCATCTGCAACGCGACGTGAGTATTGTATGTCTGCTGTTAAACCCGGAAGTTTGGTCCGGATAGTCTCCAGTAAACTCCCGCGGAAACTTGTGGATACCGATGGTTCTCAAACCTTTTCAAGAAGAACCCCAAATCGACATTTAATTGGCCGTGGAGCCCACATCTGAAAAGGTTTTTAATTGAAGCCATTGAGTGTACTTTTTTTGTACTTATTGAGCGGTGCTCATGGAAGGTGCTAAGCTCCTTATGTCCGCTCCCCAAAAAATGTCCGGGCCCTAAAGTAAAGAAGCGTGGCCTAAATCTGGCCTAGATGCTGTACATCTTGGCTCACAGTTTATTGTACGCCCAGGGTCCCATTGGCCAGGCTTCGCCAGGACGCACCGTGATTGGCTATAGCGGGATGCTTGCTGAAATTAACTCATGAATAGCAATGCTCACTTCACACTAGGTGTGATTTTCATTGTTACGTTTTTATTCAGCGTTTATTTGTGACAGTCTAGACAAGACTACAGTGTTGTGTTTGTGTATTTCTCTGCAGATAACAGCAGCCCTCCATCCCGCTGTACAACACACACTACGCTACCGTTTGTGTGTGTGTGTGTGTGTGTATCGTGAGTGTGTGTGTGTGTGCGTGCGTGCGCGTGTGTGTGTAAACATGTGTGCGTGAGCGTCTCCTGGACGTGTGTTTTGCACCCGGGGTGGAGGAGGGAGCGGCGATGTGTCCGGCGGCCGGGCGCTCCGCGGCCGTGTGGCGTCGGCCATGGTGGCTGTGGGCGGTCCTATTGGGCTGCTGTGTGGGCGTGGCCGGCGGCTATCTGTTCAGAACGCCCCAGGACCTGGACGTCACCCCACGCATCACTGTACCTGCCACAGGTCTGTACCCTATGTTAATTAACCCATTTTAGTTAGGCTATTTTTGAAAAAGTCGTGAAAATGACGTGTGCAAATCTTTGAATATATGTATTTTTAAAGCGAACGTTTGTAACTCAAATTTTGCTTCTGGGGGGTCCCTGGAACTAAATATTTTGAGATGGGGGTCTGTGGCAAAATACATATCATTTTGGGGGTCCTTCACATGAAAAAGTTTGAGAAGCACTGACATAGTAGTCTCTCAAGAACAGACTGAGCTCCAGTTAAGTGAAAAGGACCTTTTCTGTGACGATGGCTAGGTTGCTGACATAGAAACATAGGTGTTTCAAAAAACCTTAGAAGGATTCAAAAGACACTTATAGAATCGGATTTTCAAAATAGCAGATCTACAAGCTCGCAGCGCGGCACTCAGTATTTCTTTATAGTTAAAGCATAAAATAATGATACACAATAATGTGTACCCGTTCTGAATGGATTAAGCAATATGACACGAGAGGGTGTGCAATATCGTCAATATAATCACGCCTGCGTTGCCTCAGGAACGAGCCCGAAGGGCGAGTTCCGTTGCCAGCGCAGAAGTGATTATATTGACATATTGCACACCCCCGAGTGTCATTGCGATTATACAACCGTTGCCCTTAAAAGAAAAAACACACCAAATTCATTGTAATTAAGATGCGTGAGATGAGATTAAGGAATGTGTAATTTTTCTTCATTTTTTTATCACTGTACCTTCCACAGGTCTGTACCCTATGTGCGAGGCGCGATGCGAGGTGTTGTGTGCTTGTAGATCGGCTATTTTCACTATTTTAGATTTTCTTTTAAATGATAATAACAAAATGAACGGTTTTGGACACACAAGGTTTCCACCCCAGATAACAACGATATGATACATAGCCAAGTCATATCATGGATTAAAGTTATCTGTCGCCACTCGCCACAACTGATTTCAGCCAAATGGATGCCATGGAAGTCAGCCTGTCTTCTGTGGAAGCATGCTGCACAGCGAAAATAGCTGATCTACAAGCTCATACAAACGTTTGTGTCATAATGTTATTACATGCACTGTGTGTAACCCACCAGATCTGATCATCTGATACTGTAGCGAAATAATTGTGTTTGATTGCAAGCCCTTCATCACTTGTCTGTAGTCTCTCTCTCTCTCTCTCTCTCTCTCTCTCTCTCTCTCTCTCTCTCTCTCACACACACACACACACACACACACACACACACACACACACACACACACACACACACACACACACACACACACACATACACACACACACACCTTAATTAATGATGCATAATAATAATAATAATTATTATTATTATCATTGGCCGGGTTTCCCAAAGCGCAGTCGTAGAAGCCCGTCGTAGGACACTCCGGTACGACGACGAAGCTGTTTCCCAAACGCGCCTCTCTCAAAACAGGCTACGCATGCCCTTAGGCTGGCCAGAGCCTTGTATTATAGAGTTCTGCCAACTCTGCCCCCATGTGAACGGAGATGATGCAACTCTGCACCGACTCTCCTTGAATGGCTCTGGGTCCTGATTGATCCCCACAACCAGCTGCGCTCGCGAATGAATTTCAGCTGTTGTGTGATTGTACTCGCCCCGCGAGAAAGAAGTAGAAAACAATGCTGAAAATTAACAAACTTGTTGGTAGGCTAACTGACCACACAGACCCCTTGTTTTTATTTTAAACTCTACTTGGAAGATTTAACGGCTGCACAAAATAGCCTAGTTGTTTTAATTTTAAACTAAGACTTAACTGTTCGTCTAAATCATCTTAAATATTTATATAAGCTACCATGAGACTGTATTATAGAGCTTTGATTTTCAAAGTGGGTCCGGGGACCCCAAGAGGTCCTTGATATGTGGCGATGTACTTAAACGGGAGTCGAACCCGAGGCTTTGACTCATCAGTCTAACATACAGTCCGCCAAGCCAACAGCGGTGGCAACAAGGTTGAAGTAGGAACCAAATGAACCCTCATCATGGGTGTAACTCAGAGAGTGTAGGCCTTCTGTACAATTAAATGGTCCCATTTGTACATGCACGTAGCAGGCTACATACCCAAGATTAGGGTCCATTTGGTTCATATAACTTCCTAACTAAATACAACAGCCCTGCCAATAAAATTCATTGCTCGATTGGTGTGATGGCTTGTGTGTTGGACTGTCAAGTGGAAACTCCGGGTTCTATCCCCGCTTCCGTGCAGTATTATATATCATTTAGCTGGGGACCCCCAAGGGTCCCCGGACCACACTTTGAGAACGAATGGGAAGCTCTTCATTTTTATGTAAGTATTTTGTGTTGTGGTGCGCTCTCTCAAGCAACCCAACAGACGCATAACATAACAAATATATATGTAACACCCGTCCCAGGTAGCTATGAGGGTTCTTGTGTAGTAGTACACTGGGCGGGGCCTGAGTTCGTTTTAATGAACTAACGCGTCTACCTGTAGTCTAACTTATTAACTATTTAATTGGGTACTTAAGTAATTTTAATTCAACCGGCTGTTCCTCCATATAAACTTAGAGCATCAAATACTCCTCAAAAGTACTGTATGTAACTCTTGCTTTTAAACACCTTTTAAATTACTTATTTCCCAACATGAATTAAATAGTACCAAACATGAATTCTCTGTGAGCTAGTATGACACAACAAGGTTACTTTAACTATAACTACCCAACGTAGGCAGGAATATTTATTATACAAAAAAGCAATAAAATATGAATAATGTCTCCAAATGCAGTATGAAAAATAAAATAAAAGATTGCGAATGTGGATACAAATATCAAACAGGTCACACAATAAATGGGCCCCACTCACACTCTCACACACACACCTGACTGCAACGTGTAAGTCCTTTAGTGACCCTAACTGAACGCTCGTTGCAGGCCTGAGTCGTGGCTTGGGTGCGTTGAGGCCTACAAACTGTAGTGGCCGCTTCACTTGATCTCACAAGCAGAAAATAAAATGCACGTGCTCAATGTACAGTACGTTTGGTGAGGGGTTACTGCATGATGGGGGGAATGCAGCAGGGGGAACAGCAACACAGGTCAGTGTCCAGAAGAATCAGTCCAGGAGAATCAGTCCAGAAGAAGAAACACTCCCGAAGAAACAGTAGGGACCTCACTCTACAGCTGGGCAAAGTGTTCCACGCTCACACTTGCCAGTGTCCTGAAGCAAATACATCAGCTAAGCCACAAGTCCAAAATACTACATCATGAAGAGATAGTGGTAGCTTGTACTTAATCCAATGACTTAAAATGCCAAGCTATGCATTTACAACACAATACAAAGCTCTTTGATGTTGTGGAAGTGCAAATGGCTAATCACAATTTGCAAACACATTAACTGTTACACTCCAACATTTAGTTACAGCAACAGAAACAATACAGGCATATATTTACCTCTTGCAGATCAATAATGTTCACACCAACAGGATAACTGGTCGTCAACCAAGGTTACAAACATTTATGTCTTGACACAGGCTTCACTGAACAAACTGTGACTTTTCACTCTGGCTGTCTGAGTTGGAATGACTGATTAGAGAGAAAAGGACTGATCTAGTACACCTGTTCCCCTAGCAGCTAGCAGGATCTGAGAACCCAACCTTCCAACTGGAACTGGACTCATGATTGGCTGTCAATTAAGCACGAACAAATCAAAAACAAAAGAAACACAAGATTGACACATGCTGCTGCTCACAAGCTAGGCTGTGAGACTGCAATCATGTGCTGGGCATGTACACTTCAAACAAACTATGCCCTTTTGCATGCATTATGAGGTTTTAACTCAAAAGACCATGAATTAGTTTCCCATTTTCATACATGAAATCCTTCCATATATTTTACCTTATTTTAACCCCATTCAAACAATATGAACTCAGTCTTTTTAATACAATGCTTTAAATGTTTTAATCCATTTATTTATTGCATGAATTAAAGCCAGTAGCCTAAATTAAATGGTGAATGAGATTTAGCCAGGGCTACACCCTCCCCCTTCTGACTGTCAAGATGCCCTCATTTGACATCCTTCTTCTTCAGTTTAGTAGGGTGCCTCCGTCTATCATCATCCGTTGACATCCGGCTTAGTTTAGACTTCTTAACTGATCTTCTGGTTTCCTGGTGATTCAACTTGAACTGAATGACCATCCCATGATGCATGATGGTAACTGGGTCATTGGATGGGTCACCAGGCTTATCGTAAGTCAATCGTATGACTGGTTTCGGCTCTCTGAGAGACTTTCGGGGACTAGGAGTTTCTTTACTCCTTGTGGCAGGTGTAGGGACTGAGCTTTCTCCCCCTTCTGAATCTGGCTCAGTTTCCTCCACAGCATCATCACTCATCTCTTCTGCATCAGATGCTACACTAGAAGGTTCAGTGCCTTCAGGTTCCTCGTCATCAGTAGAAGGTGCTGTGCCTTCAGGCGATTCCTCTTCATCCTCAGTTTCCATAACTGATTGATCTTCAGAGACCTCTTCCTCTTGACCTTCAGGATCTTGAGGGGCTTGATAGGTTGTAGAGAGGTGTCTCCGTACCTCATCCACATCCAAAGTTGGTGGACTATGGCTTTGTTCAAACTCTTCGTCCGATGAGTCTGTGCCACTTTCCAAAGACTCTTCAACAGACGTAGTCGGTCTGTGACTCCGTCGAGCATGCTGCGATCTGGTGACAGGTCTTCTTTTGACATGCCCGGTATCATCAGGAGGAGCGGACATCCTTACCAGGTAACCTATGGGCAACAGATGGTCTCGGTGCAGAGTCTTGACTGTGCCTACACCAGAGCCTTCTGGTTTGACCTTGTACACTGGCAGGTTCGGTAGCTTCTTCACCACGACATAGGGGGTTGACTTCCATCTGTCTTCCAGTTTGTGCTTGCCTTTGAGTCCAACATTCCGGATAAGGACTCTATCACCAACTCCCAAGGGCAAATCCCTCACACGCTGGTCATAGTATGACTTGTTTCTCAGGTGACTCTTTGAAGCTGCCTCAGATGCGAGCTTGTAGGCACTCTGCAACTCTTTTCTCATCTGAGCGACGTACTGCAGGTAAGACGACTCACCCTCTCCATCTGGTGACGTACCAAAGCAGATGTCAACTGGTAACCTTGCTTCTCTCCCGAACATTAGACAATATGGAGAGTAACCAGTAGCATCATTCCTAGTACAATTGTACGCGTGTACAAGCTGACTGATGTGCTGGCTCCAACATTGCTTCTTTTTAGTGTCCAGGGTACCAAGCATCGCCAGGAGAGTTCGGTTAAACCTCTCTGGTTGGGCATCACCTTGTGGATGGTATGGGGAGGTACGTGACTTACGGATCCCAAGCATGGACAGGAGCTCCTTGATCAGTCGACACTCAAAGTCCCGGCCCTGATCAGAGTGAATCCGTGCAGGTAAACCGTAATGCACAAAGTATTTTTCCCACAAGACCTTTGCTACAGTGAGGGCTTTTTGGTCCTTGGTAGGAAATGCCTGTGCATAGCGCGTGTAGTGATCTGTCACAACTAAGACATTAGCCGTGCCTTTGGAGTCTGGCTCGATTTGTAGGAAGTCAATACAGACTAAATCCAAAGGGCCATCACTGGTTATTTGATTTAGTGGTGAGGCACGGTGGGGAAGTGTCTTTCTAGAGATGCATCTCCCACAGGTGCGGACGTATTGCTCCACTTCACTTGTTAGACGTGGCCAGTAGAACCTGTCTTTGATGAGCTGGGTGGTTCGTTCCACTCCCATGTGCCCACACTCATCGTGTAGTGATCTTAACACCACGATCCGGTATCTTTCAGGCAAGACAAGCTGTCTAATCTTCTTTCCAGACACTTTCTTTGTTACTCTGAAGAGTATTCCATCCCGTGACTCAAGCTTGCTCCCCTCACGGATGAGTAAGGCGACATCAGGGGGATCGCTCTTATTATGAGTCAATGTCTGTTTCGTTTCAATCATCTTTTTCACAGGACCAATCACTGGATCTAGATCTTGAGCGGTCTCTAGGTCTTTTGGGGTCAACTGGTCGATGGTGCTTAGGCTCAGGTTCACTGGGAAGGCATAGGCTTCAGGCACCACAGTTGCTGGAACCCCTAGTTGCTCTACTAATCTGACATGTGCTTCATTGCCGCAAGCTCGCTGACAGATGGCTTTGATCCCTGATGGTAGGATGTTTGTCCAGCCCCTAGCCTCTTGGTCGTACTGCCTGGACAGTAGATCAGCATCAATATTGTGACGCCCTGGACGATACTGAACAGTGAAGTCGTAGGTGGCTAGGGCAGCAAGCCAACGATGTCCTACTGCACTCAGCTTGGCGGACGTAAGGACATACGTTAACGGGTTATTGTCGGTTCTTACAGTAAACTTAGCACCATACAAGTAGTCATGGAACTTGTCCACCACTGCCCACTTTAACGCCAGAAATTCCAGCTGGTGGATGGGGTAGCGTTGCTCAGGTCCACTAAGTTTACGACTGGCGAAGGCCACTGGTCTGAGGCCCTCTGGGTGCTCCTGATTCAACACGGCGCCAAGGCCATTCATGCTAGCATCCACATGCAGAATGTAGGGCTTAGAAGGGTCGGCGAAGGCTAAAACAGGGGCATTAATCAGGCGCTCAATGATCTCATGAAAGGCATCACGACAGGCGTCATCCCAACGTTCTCCGAAAGGCTCAGACTCTTTGAAGTACGTCTTGTTTGGGTCTTTCCCCTTTCGGGCCTTAGTCTCACGCTGAGTTGGTGGATAGCCTTTGGTGAGTTCAGTAAGAGGACGGACAATGACTGAGTAATTGGCAATGAAACGGCGATAGTAGCCGCAAAAGCCTAGGAATGATCTCAGAGATCTGATATCGGTGGGCTCCTTCCAGTGTTTTACCACTTCCACCTTCTCTGGGTCAGTGGCGATTCCGGACTCCGAAACGATGTGGCCCACGTATTTCACTTGTGGTTGACAGAATTGGCATTTGTCAATTGATACTTTCAGGCCTACTTCTTCAAGTCTATCTAGGACCTTGAGTAAACGCTGCTCATGCTCCTCGAGCGTTTTGCCAAAGACAATTATGTCATCCAAGTACACAAGGACTTGAAGGAGATGCATGTCCCCAACAGCTTTCTCCATTAAGCGTTGGAACGTTGCAGGAGCTCCAGTTATCCCTTGTGGCATGCGCTCAAACTCATAGAATCCAAGGGGGCAAATGAAGGCTGTCTTCTCTTTATCCTCCTCAGTCATAGCTATCTGATAATAGCCACTCCTTAAATCCAATACCGAGAACCACTTGCTGCCTGTCAGTGCATCTAAAGCATCATCGATGCGAGGCATCGTGTACTGGTCCGGTATGGTGCGACTGTTGAGGGTTCTGTAATCAATACAGAATCTGACCCGTCCGTTCTTTTTGCGGACAACCACAATGGGAGAGGCGTAGGGACTACGGGACTCCTTAACAATCCCGGTCTCTAGCAGCTGCTGTAGGTGGCGTCGGACATCGTCGATGTCTGCGGGAGCCAGTCTGCGTGACCTTTCCCTGAATGGTCTGGGGTCATGTAGGCGTATGTGGTGCTCCACCCCCTTCGCCAGGCCAACATCCCACTCCTGCAATGAGAAGACATTTATTCTCTCAGCTAACTTCTGTTGAAGCCGGTTCTGCCACTCCGCAGAGATGGGGGAACTGCCGAAATCAAACAGAGCTGGGTCTATTGCATCAGCTGGGACGCTAGATGACTGGACTGGGGTAACTGCATCAACAGCATACATCTCTGCCACTACAGTGCCTACTGGTATTGAGGTTCGCTTTTGGGACTCATTATGAAGTAGCACTGTGAAACTGTTGGCGTCTATGTCGGTGCTCTGCAGCACACTGGGCTGTACTAGTACGCCAGCGGGTAGTGACTGTTCAGCGGGTGCATCAATCATCACTATGTCTCTTGACATGGGAGTTGGACTGTCTACTGTACAAGTGGCGTAATACTTCTCCCCTGGGGGTATTGAGAGTGGACCAGGTCCTTGCCATTTCACTTGTCCAACAGTGTCATCCACTGTCTCAGATGCAGTGAGCCCAGCCTTTACTTGGACTGGTGCATACACTGGTTGGATTCTCATAGAGTGAACAATGGTTTCGTCACCACCTTCTTTCAACAGCTCCCACAGTCTGTGAAACAGGAATGTGTTGGTACCGACAATAACAGGGGCTTGACTGTAGTGCTCTGGCTCTGGACAGATCAAAGCTAAAACTACTATGGGCCCTTTGACGCCTGTCAAACTTTCTGGGAACTCCATCTCCACGACGGCATAACCTTGGTAAGGGTACTCTGTGTCGGACAGACCCCAGAGGCCTAAACGAGAGATGGGCTGTACTGGGACATCCTGCAAGTGTTCGTTGAACCAACTCTCAAATATTATGGTCACGTTGGAACCACTGTCTAGGAGAGCATTGCAGGTCAAGTCATTGACTTTGATTGGGTAAATCATTGACGGGCCCACGAGACCCTCAGGCAGGCTGTCGTCTTCAGGGACTTCTACTTTGTTGACCCTGGCAACAGGCTCGTTTGAGGAGTCTTCGGGGTCCTCTTGATCCTCTTCTGGATTGTCTTTCTTGTTGTCTTTTCCGGTTCGCGCTAAGCGTATTAGCTTTCTGATTACTTTCTGTGTGTTCTCTGGGGCAGTGCAATTTGGCGCAATATGACCACTCTCTCCACACCGGTAGCAGAAATACCCATCAGCCTCTTTGGGAGACTGCTCTTTGGTTGGACCAGGCTTATGGCCTGAAGCCTTGTTCCTTCTGGACCAGGTAGTTGAGCCGCGGCCTGCGGTTGATGTCACTGACATAACACTCATCATATTTTCTAGTGCTTTCACCTGTTCTTTAAGTGACTGCATTTCACTGTGTGACTCAGGTTTTGGCTTCTTCCTTTTCTTTGAACCACTTGAACGATCAGAGGGCTGGGGACTTTCCTCATCCATCTGGTCTTCAGGTTCACACTGCACTCTTTCTTTTGATGCCTGCACTGTGCGCACATGCTGACGGTGCTTTGGTGCGGATAGGCTTTCTCTAACAGAGTGGCGGTCTTCCTCTTCCCGTATCTCCTTCAGCAGGTTCAGAAAATAAGGGGGGTCATCCTTGCGCTCCCTAACCTTCAGCTGAAGTAACAGGAGGTCAGAGGTCGAACCCCTAATGAGCTGCTCAATTCTGGCTCTGTTAGCTGCGTGTGCAGGGAGGCCACCTCCTTGCACTACTTTCATAAGGGACTTCTCAACTCTTTGCAGAAATTCAGATAAACGCTCCTCGGGCTTCTGTCGGAGGGATCTGAACGCATAGTAAAGGTCTTCACCTGACCCTGTCACACCGAAGATGCTTTCTATGGCCTCTATGTACTCCATGGGGCTAGCATCAGGATCAGTCATACGGACGGCTTGAATGATCTCTAAGGCGGGACCTCTGAGACTCTCAAGTATTCTTCTGCGTTTTTCTTTCTCCGAGCATTCGCCTTCCTCAACCATGAATTTGGCCTGCTCCAGCCAGAGATCTAGGCATTCTTCTCCTGTTGGAGTGGGACTGACTCCGGAGAATGTCCTCAGACGTCTATAACCATGGCTGTCTGCGAATTTACTGCTTCTGCTCCATACATCTCCAACTGCACGTATGATGGACTCAGTGTTGCTGGGCCCCGATGCACTGGGGGTGTATAGTCTCTGGATATCATCCATTGTTTTCCCTTCGTCCTGGAGGAGTTTCTTTAACTTCTCTTTGAACTCATCTGGGCTGCCAGTATCTTCTATGTAGTGCAATGTACCCCAAGAGCTCCCACCCGCTATTGGCGTAATCTCTGGGGGAATTTTAGTGGGGTCTATCTCTTCACGGCACTCTACTAATAACATTAGGGATTGGAGTTGTGAACGAAATATCCTTCCCCTTATCTGAATTTTGCCCAAAGCTTTGACAGTCGCTACTGTTTCTTCAATAACATCTTGGTTAGTGTCTTCTGGCACATCATATATTAAGAGAGCATGTTTTACATCTAATCCCTCTCCCCGGCACCAATCAATTAAATCTGACTGTGTTGGACTGTTTGTACGGCTGGCCATATTTACAACGTGCTAAACTTTCACTGCAACTAAAATACTGTTCTTTACTTGTGTGTCAATTAGCTCAATTTATGTTTGGTACCATCTCAGCAGTGCCTCCAATGTGTAACACCCGTCCCAGGTAGCTATGAGGGTTCTTGTGTAGTAGTACACTGGGCGGGGCCTGAGTTCGTTTTAATGAACTAACGCGTCTACCTGTAGTCTAACTTATTAACTATTTAATTGGGTACTTAAGTAATTTTAATTCAACCGGCTGTTCCTCCATATAAACTTAGAGCATCAAATACTCCTCAAAAGTACTGTATGTAACTCTTGCTTTTAAACACCTTTTAAATTACTTATTTCCCAACATGAATTAAATAGTACCAAACATGAATTCTCTGTGAGCTAGTATGACACAACAAGGTTACTTTAACTATAACTACCCAACGTAGGCAGGAATATTTATTATACAAAAAAGCAATAAAATATGAATAATGTCTCCAAATGCAGTATGAAAAATAAAATAAAAGATTGCGAATGTGGATACAAATATCAAACAGGTCACACAATAAATGGGCCCCACTCACACTCTCACACACACACCTGACTGCAACGTGTAAGTCCTTTAGTGACCCTAACTGAACGCTCGTTGCAGGCCTGAGTCGTGGCTTGGGTGCGTTGAGGCCTACAAACTGTAGTGGCCGCTTCACTTGATCTCACAAGCAGAAAATAAAATGCACGTGCTCAATGTACAGTACTCACAACGCCATGGTTACATAGGAGGTTACGTTTGGTGAGGGGTTACTGCATGATGGGGGGAATGCAGCAGGGGGAACAGCAACACAGGTCAGTGTCCAGAAGAATCAGTCCAGGAGAATCAGTCCAGAAGAAGAAACACTCCCGAAGAAACAGTAGGGACCTCACTCTACAGCTGGGCAAAGTGTTCCACGCTCACACTTGCCAGTGTCCTGAAGCAAATACATCAGCTAAGCCACAAGTCCAAAATACTACATCATGAAGAGATAGTGGTAGCTTGTACTTAATCCAATGACTTAAAATGCCAAGCTATGCATTTACAACACAATACAAAGCTCTTTGATGTTGTGGAAGTGCAAATGGCTAATCACAATTTGCAAACACATTAACTGTTACACTCCAACATTTAGTTACAGCAACAGAAACAATACAGGCATATATTTACCTCTTGCAGATCAATAATGTTCACACCAACAGGATAACTGGTCGTCAACCAAGGTTACAAACATTTATGTCTTGACACAGGCTTCACTGAACAAACTGTGACTTTTCACTCTGGCTGTCTGAGTTGGAATGACTGATTAGAGAGAAAAGGACTGATCTAGTACACCTGTTCCCCTAGCAGCTAGCAGGATCTGAGAACCCAACCTTCCAACTGGAACTGGACTCATGATTGGCTGTCAATTAAGCACGAACAAATCAAAAACAAAAGAAACACAAGATTGACACATGCTGCTGCTCACAAGCTAGGCTGTGAGACTGCAATCATGTGCTGGGCATGTACACTTCAAACAAACTATGCCCTTTTGCATGCATTATGAGGTTTTAACTCAAAAGACCATGAATTAGTTTCCCATTTTCATACATGAAATCCTTCCATATATTTTACCTTATTTTAACCCCATTCAAACAATATGAACTCAGTCTTTTTAATACAATGCTTTAAATGTTTTAATCCATTTATTTATTGCATGAATTAAAGCCAGTAGCCTAAATTAAATGGTGAATGAGATTTAGCCAGGGCTACATATAGTTTTTATATCTTTTTTTTTTCTTTCTTTTTTCCCCCTCACTATATTACTTATTTTTATAGCAGGTGTGTAAGCTAGCTACTCTGCCATCCACTTGACTTAGATCGATTTTTTATATACTTTTATAGTTATACTTTTCTCACATGGCCCTCTTCTAGCGCCACCATGAGGCCGATTCTTGCAAAACACATTTTTGGACACTGCTCCTAACATTTTTGCCCTAAAATCACGCAAATCGGTACACAGTATGTCTACACTCATCCCATCAACATGAATCTGTCCCATATAGCGCCACCTTCAGGCCGATTTTTAAAAACAAATTTTTTTGGACACTGCTCCTACAGATTTTGCCCTACAATCACGAAAATCACTACACAGTATGTCTACACTCATGTCATCAACATGGATCAGGAAGATTTTGGAAAAACAAATTTTTGCCCTATTTGTGGAGATAAGCGACCTATGGTCGCTTATCTCCCGATTAGGGAGTCTTACTGGTACTTATAGTGATCAGCTTCACTACAAAGGGTTTAAGGGCGCCCCAGGTCACCTTTAAAAAAAACCTTCGTAAGACAGGTCTGCGTGATTGACAGGAGCCTTCACAGGTTCTTCTACGATCGTCCTGGAGACCTTACGATGGGTTTTCTGAAGTCATTCCTAAGGTGTGCTCACCCATCGTAGCAGCCCATTTGGTTCCATTGTACACTCTCGACCGGTTTCCTGAAAGCCGTCGTAGCCTTGATTGACAGGAGCCTTCATTACAGTTTTGCTGCTACGATGGGTCTTACGACCATCCTAAAGCTTAAGATCGCTTTGGGAAACCCGGCCATTATTATTACATGGCCTGAGGCCTCCAGTAGATGTGTCTTTCTTTCAGAGCTGAACTGCCTGTAGCTTGGTTTGCTGCAAAGTACTATAGACAGACTGACACACACACACACACACACACACACACACACACACAGGCACGCACGCACGCACGCACGCACGCACGCACGCACGCACACACACACACACACACACACACACACACACACACACACTAACTGATAAGAGCAAGAAGGAAAAACAACTGCATGCCTTGTGCAACAGTTGTCATGGTTACGGATCTCCCCTTACTGTACTATCTACCGTGTGTGTGTGTGTGTGTGTGTGTGTGTGTGTGTGTGTGTGTGTGTGTGTGTGTGTGTGTGTGTGTGTGTGTGTGTGTGTGTGTGTGTGTGTGTGTGTGTGTGTGCGTGTATGCGCGTGTGCGTGTGTGTGCGTGTTCTGTTGTTGATTTACGACACGTGCGCACGACAACTTTCTTTGCAATTAGGGCTGCAACTATCCATAACTTTTTTGACCAATCGAATCATCGAGAAGTGAGCTATATATATTTCTATATGTGTTTTTTTTTTTATGCATTTATTGTATATCAATTAACCCTTAAGCCCTAATTTATACTTCATTGCAAAACATTTGCGTTGCCGTTGTGAGCGTGTAGATCGTCTATTTTCACAATTTCTGCCTCTAATATTTGACGATTTGGCCAATGTTTAATTTGTCATGTTAAAGGTATTAAAAAGTCCTAAATTGTTACTTTAGAAATGTGCAGATACCCTCTCTATACACTTAAACTTAATGTTGGTTTGTTTACTGTTGAGGGTGAAAACAATGTTGCACATTAAGCTAATCATCTGGGGACCCCCCAAATAATTAGGGGACCCCCCCCCCCCTCCCCCACACACACTTTACACCACTGGTGTAACAGGCCCTACCATCATCTCCTCCTCCTCATTCCTCCTACTCCTCCTCCTGGCAACAAATCACCACCTCATGCCGCTTGTTGCTGTTCTCTACCCATATCTGTCTGTCTGCTCCTCTCCTCTCCTCTCCTCCCCACTCAACACCACCTGGTACCTTTATCTCTGCGTGTCTCTGCAGGATCAACACTTTGTCCATCTACCTATCCGTCCTCCTACACATCACCACGCAGCCTCCTCTACCGCACCTCACTCACGTTAGCAGTTTTCTCGACCGGAAATACATTTGCGTCACGCCGTCACAGCAAGAAACAAGATTTAGGGGTTAGGGCAGGGGTGGCCAACTTTGATGATAGAGAGGGCCACTATATTTTCACACTCACTCCAGAGGGCCACAATGAATATACAGTCAAAAATAGCAAAAATAGCCGATCTACAAGCTCAAAACGCGTCGCAGTGTGACGTGTTTTGAGCTTGTAGATCTGTTATTTTTTAATTGGAATCCTGAAAAGTATAATTTGTATTTAATTTCCAATGCATTTATATGTTCTTTTGTTAACTTTATGAACTGAAATACAATATATTGTGCATAAAAAAGACTAGTACTAGTCATTAAGCTACTAATATAGACTGAATTAATCGAAGCGGGTCATGTTTGCATTTTTGGAATTGTAACAGCTCAAATCAATAATATCTCAGTATTCAGATATTAACCTACGGGCCGCATTAAGGTGAGGGCCGCATGTGGCCCCCGGGCCGCCTGTTGCCCATGTATGGGTTAGGGTGTACTGATGATGATATTAACTCATGGGATGCCCACGAGGTGTCTACACGCCAATCTCTTTGATGTCTCTGGAGGCCCACGACGCGTTGACGTGTTTACTGTATTTACAGCATTAACTTTAAATCTCACCGTTAGGTTGGGGCTACGCATGGATGTAGCCCATTAGCCGCTAGTCGCTTCGAGTCGACGCTGAGAGCATGGCGCGGCCGTTTTTCTCCATATACTCCAATGCATTTCCCCATCTTTAACGCCCTTTATCTCTGATGTTTGTTTTATGGCTAAAACTGTGGCGGGGTGCGGCAAAATGTCAACACTGGCCCATACAGAAAGTTACACAACAACATCCTGTCTGCGCTCATGTGACCAAGTGACGTCATGACGTCATGACGCATGCATTGACGCAGCAGGGCCGGATTCAATACAATGGTGGTGGGCCTGGGCAGCGAGAGGGGATAGATGGGGCAATCCAGGGGCACCCGATGTACACTTTAATTTTTTGGACACTGAGTGAAACAAAGTTACAAACGGCTTTTACATGAATAGCTATGGTGATGATATAAACAAACAGAACTAAAACATGATGTGTGCAAAAAGTCAGGTTTTTGTACGGTGTGAAATAAAAACATTAAGAGTATCAACAATAACATTTCAACATATATTATACTTTAATTTACATGATGGAAAGGCCTTTTTTTCTGCATACCCCCTGAGCCACTGTCGCCCCCACAAAAGTGATAAGGCAGTGGTTCTCAAACATTCAAACATTTCTTTTTGGCTCAGGGAACCCCTGAATTACATTGTTATACTTTGTAGCACGTTACATTTATGTCATATTATGGCACGTAAATATGACATAGGCCTTTGGGAAATCCTGCTCCCCCTAACATGCGTCCATTTCCATTGGGACAGATTGAACATAACGACATTGACGTTTGACCACTTGAAACCCAGGATCCCTATTCTGGGGGGAACATCCGCCAAAAAAGGGTCTAGGTCAGGTGTCTTCAACAGGGGGTCCGGGACCCCTAGGGGGTCCTCAAAGTTACTACAGGGGGTCCTCCAAATCTTTGTCTGATAGAAACCTTTTTTTTCCCCTTTTTTATATTAACCACTTGAACCCTAACGTCCATATTCGGAGAACTTTAGCCAAAAATAGCAGATCTACAAGCTCACAATGCCGCTGCGAGGCGTTGTGAGCTTGTAGATCGGCTATTTTCTGCAAAGAGCTCTGGTGTAGAGGGGAAAAAGAGCAGACTAAGGACAGAGTGAAAGGTCAAGTTTATTAAGTATTGACGGTTCAAGTGGTTAAATATCTGATAACACAAATTGACATGAATCGAAAATACTCTGATGATGGTGATGTCAAACGATGAAACTATATGGAATCTATGAACAGGTTGTGGGGGTCCCTGCTTCATCTCTCTCTCTCTCAGCTAAGGGGTCCTTGGACTGAAAACGTTGAAGACCCTGGTATTAATAACGTTTCAGTGTTAAGCTCAACGTTGGGCATTTGGACCCATACATGGAGAAATGGAGCGAACCTGTTGGCCTAAACATGGAGATTTGGAGAACATGATGGAGATAGTCCATCATGTCATATGGGACTGCCGTCATAGACAGTAGCCATTGTTAGGCCGGTGTCAATGGCAACCGGGCATGGACGGCATGCGTGTCAGATTGATGTCATCAATATGACATCAGACAACCTTATATAAATAGCGCTAACTAAGCTAAGCACAGCACTCTCGACAGACCTCAGTAGAGAAATATACCCAAAGGGTTAGAACGGGCTAGGTATTGAAAGCGTCCCACAATTCGTCAGAGGTTCTGTCGGCTAGAAACAAGCCTACGTCAGAGCCCAGCGACTGAGCTCTACTTCACCTGGTCAAGGTATAGTTAAACTGATAAATTCCAAATATCATTCCAAGTATTCCGCAGCAACCCTGGACTTGCGTCACGGCACCCACTTTGAGAAACGCTGCAATACGGAGACGAACAAAGGAAACCAGAGGACAGCCCTCTAGTCTCCCCGTAAGCTCCGTCTCTCACTCCAGCTGTAATGATTAGTCGCCCAGCGTTTCTCTCTCGCTTGGATTATCTTCCTTTGCTCTCCCCACCTTCCTCCTCGCTCTCCCTTCTCCTCCTCCTCCTCCTCTCAAACTTCACACTAATCCCCTTAATCTCAGTGTCTCACACATCAACCCACAGACCTGTGTGAGCTGGTCTGGGCTGCACCGCATCAGGCAGCTGCTTTCCGCAGTGAACGTCCAGCCGAAAATAGCAGATCCGCGAGCTCACGAGCTTGTTAGATCTGCTATTTTCTCACCATTTGACAAAAGCCTAGAATTATTGAATGCTTTAACTATTGAAAAATAGCAGATATACAAGCTCACAGCGCGGCACCGAGTGCCGCGCTGCGAGCTTGTAGATCTGCTATTTTTGAAAAAAAAGTCGTTGAAAATGTGTGCAAATCTTTGAATATATGTATTTTTAAAGCGTACGTTCGTAACTCAAATTTTGCTTTTGGGTGGTCCCTGGAACTAAATATTTTGAGATGGGGGTCTGTGGCCAAATCCTTTTTTTTTTTTTTTTTTCTTTTTCAAAAAACCTTAGAAGGATTCAAAAGACACTTATATAATCAGGTCAAAATCGGGTCAAAATTCAAATTTTCACGATTTTTCAAAAATAGCAGATCTACAAGCTCGCAGCGCGGCACTCGGTGCCATGCTGTGAGGTTGTATATCTGCTATTTTTGAAAAATTAATGCGTACCCGGTCTAAATGGGTTTAACACTTTGACCAATTAAGACCTGCGTCCGATTCTACCAAATGCCTTCTAAATCTATAGTTCTCACACTTTCAAGATTTAAAAAAAAATAAAAAAAATAAAATAAAAATAGCAGATCTACAAGCTCGCAGCGTGGCATGAAGTGACTCGCTGTGAGCTTGTACATCTGCTATTTTTTTAATAGCCAACACAAAAAAATATATATATCCATAAGGACACAGATGCTTTTCTGGTTTTGATGGGTTAACTCTGTGTAGCTGACATACAAGCTCGTAGATCGACTATTTTCTGAAAATCCTGAAAAATAATTGTTATATTTTTGAAACACAAATCTTGTGTATAAATACATATTAATTTGGGGGCGTCTTTGACATGAAAAAGTCTGAGAACCGCTGCTATGTACTGTAGTACCTGTTCACATCAACGTACACGTGCGCACATGCACAGACATACACCAGTAAGACTCCCTAATCGGGAGATAAGCGACCGTAGGTGGCTTATCTCCACAAATAGGGCAAAAATTTGTTTTTCCCAAATCTTCCTGATCCATGTTGATGACATGAGTGTTGACATGCTGTGTAGTGATATTCGTGATTTTAGGGCAAAAACTGTAGGAGCAGTGTCCAAAAATGTGTTTTAAAAATCGGCCTGAAGGTGGCGCTAGAATAGGGCCATGTGAGAAATGAGGGGTGGGGTCTCCGCGTTGCCTTGGCGGACGAATAGGTACCGGCCCCGGCTCTCCCGGACTCTCCTAGCCCGAGTTACGGCATTTTATGTGCGCTGCAGTGGCAGGGGGTCCTCCACTGGGGGCGCCACCACTTTTGCATCCGTTCTGGAGCACCAGGAGTCGGTGGTCCCCGGGAATTCCCCGTGAGCAGCCCCGTTGGGGTGGTCATTTGGTCATTTTTGCACATTTGGTCATTTTTTACATCTGGGGGTCCCCCAGGGACCTGGGGGTCCCTGGGGCTCCGGGGGTCCTTGGAGGTTGTAGTTTGGCAGGCAAGGAGTGTGTGTGTAAAATCTGGCATGGATCGGGTCAACGGGTGCGGAGATATAAGCAGGGAAAAAGTGTGACGTGTGACGTGTGAGCACATTTGGACGTTTTTTACATCTGGGGGTCCCCCAGGGACCTGGGGGTCCCTGGGGCTCCGGGGGTCCTTGGAGGTTGTAGTTTGGCAGTCAAGGAGTGTGTGTGCAAAATTTGGCATGGATGGGGGCAACGGTTGTGGAGATATGAGCAGGGCAAAAGTGTGACGGACTCACTGACTGACTGACTGACTGACTGACTGACGCACAGACAGCCCGTGGAGGTTTTGGTTGTAAATGCGACCTACGGTCGCAACAAAGACTATACACAGGGTGCACGGACGCACATGAGTGGGTGCACGTCTCGTTGCGTGATGGTTTTGCTCTTCACTCTGCTCCCATTACCACGGTCCTAAAACCTAAGTGTGTGTGTGTGTGTGTGTGACGTGTGAGTGTGTGCGTTTGCGCACGCTCGTGTGTGTGTTAAGGGGTCTTTAAGCTTCAATATTTCCAGCGCTGCATGCGTCGTGAGCAGCTAAAAGAGATTAAACAGTCAGACAGGCAGAGGAGAGGCAGTTCAACCTAAGCCCCATGCACGTCCAAAACTGTTAATTTCTGAAAATGGGGGGAAAAGAAGCTGTTCCATTGGATCCAGTGTAGTTATTTTTTTACGCATTGTGAGCTTGCAGATCTGCTATTTTGTGATGCTTTTGTGTGATGCTGTAATGTGACTGACGAAGCGGGGCATTCATTTACAAAAACAAAAGTTTAAATAATACGACGATACATACTTAAAATACCAGATCTGCTATTTTAGAAAGGTTGTGAATTTTTTTTGCAAATCTTTGAATATATATATTTTTGGAGCTGTGTGAAGCACAGGCTCCCTATACGTGGCCGTGTGGGTCTGTGTGTGTGTGTGTCTGTATGTAGCCTGAACTTCCTAAACTTCGGCACGCTACTAGTCCCACAGTTTTGCCACCACACACTCGCGCCATATGTCAAATCGACCGGCTTACTCGGGAATCGTGGGCTAGTAACTTGCTAAGAGAAAGGTTCAATAGTTTAATTGATATTAATTTATTAGTGAATTAATTTTCCCCATTGACTTATAATGGGAATCGCAAAAACTCACATTCAATTATTTGTCTCTCGCAAACCATAGGGGCTAGAGTTTCAAGACTTGGAGAGGAGGTTCATAATGATTTCAAGGATTAAATAAAAAATAATTGTGTCATTTGGCCGCATGGTGGCGCCATAACACCCCACTTTACGTTTTGGCCTGTAACTCTTGAACCGTAGGTCGGAAAATTAAAAATATTTTTTCCCTGGATTCCTTGGGTCATGACGCATCTCCCCATATAGGCCACGCCCATTTGCGCCATGATAGATTTTCCGCCATCTTGAATTTTCTCCAAAACACACTTTTTGCTCCTTTTCCTACATATTTTCTTCAAATGTCACAAAAATCGGTACACATGATCCACACACACACACACACACACACACACACACACACACACACACACACACACACACACACACACACACACACACACAGCTCCACTTCACACGGGTGTGATTTTTAATTAAAGCGAACATTTGTAACTCAAATATTTGCTTCCTGGGGTCCCTGGAACTAAATGTTTTGAGATGGGGGTCGGCGGTCAAATACATATCATTCTAGGGGTCCTAGACATTAAAAGGTTTGAGAACCACTGATCATAGAAACATTTGTTTTTCAGATAACCGTTAATATGGCGATACTTAAGGTTTCTGCCCGACAGCAATGACAATACACCTTGTTGTTGTTGTTGTTGTTGTTGTTGTAGCCCAGGGGTTCCCAAACTTCGGGCACCCCATAAAAAAAAAATAATCCGAGGCACCCCTACATTATAATTTTACCTTATATTTATAGCATGTCGTCGTTGTCGGGTGGAAACCTTGTATGTCCAAAACCGTTTGTTTTGTATTTATCATCTATAAAATGTACTAAACTAGTGAAAACAGCAGATCTACAAGCACACAACGCCTCGCATTGCGAGGCGTTGTGTGCTTGTAGATCTGCTGTTTTCACTAGTTTTGTGCGACGGTCTTGTATGATGAAGCAGGGCAAAAGACATGAGGAGATACGAGGTTTCTGCCCGACAGTGACGATATGTTAGTGATTATGTTGCAAGGAAAACGTTGAGATAATAGCCATTTTGGTTAGAACTGACTGAAAATAACTTTGTACTTCAAGTTTAAAATTATACTAAATATTTTTTCAAGTGTCCAAATACGGTAAATTCCAAATTTTATCAAGTTATCTCGCAGCACCCCTGGACTGCTGTCGTGGCACCCCAGGGTGCCCTGTCACCCACTTTGAAAACCCCTGTTGTTGCCCATCTACAGGCCCACACAGTCAAAGTTGTGAGCCTGCAGATAGGCTATTTTCACTACTTTTGAAATGGTTTGTCGTGTTTCTTTTTTGTATGTGGCACTTTGTTACTACAGGGGTCTTCAACGTTTTCAGGCCAAGGCCCCCCACAACCATTTCATAGATTCCATATAGTTTCATTGTTTGACGGCACAATCGTCAGTGTATTTTGGATTCATGTCAATTTGTGTTTTCAGATTTGTAACCACTTGAACCGTCAATACTTAATAAACTTGACCTTTCACCCTGTACTTAGTCTGCTCTTTTTCCCCTCTACACCAGACCTCTTTGCCGAAAAATAGCTGATCTCGCAACGCCTCCCAGCGTGTGGCGTTGTGAGCTTGTAGATCTGCTGTTTTTGGCTAAAGTTCTTAGAATATGGACGCTAGGGTTAAATCGTTAATATATAAAAAAAGGAGAAGAAAGTTTCTATCACTCAAAGATTTGAAGGACCCCCTGTAGTAACTCTGAGGACCCCCTAGGCGTCCTGGACCCCCTGTTGAAGACCCATGCTACGCTGTATAATAACATTCCCAAGATGAGGGACACCAGGCTGAAAGTGTTGAGTGAAATGGGAAGGTGAGAGATTTTAAAAGCCACTGCTCCTAATCACACATCTCACAGGGGAAAACGAAACCAGTAAGACTCCCTAATCGGGAGATAAGCGACCGTTGGTCGCTTATCTCCACAAATATCACAACCTCCACCTCTCACGTCATACGGGTAGCCATAGTTACACCTGGAATGTTGAATCTCCATATATGGAGATAACCTACGCATCACACAAAGTCTGACCTCACCAGCCCATACTTGGGCATGGACGACTTATATCTCCATATACGGAGATGGCCATATATGGAGATACGATGACATCACAGAGTCCACAGCTGATGATGTGGCGTGATGTCATACAATACACAAACAAGCCCTATATAAAGGGGCAATTCTCACCAGGGAAGAGAGCATTGCCTGGAATGTTGAATCTCCATATATGGAGATAACCTACGCATCACACAAAGTCTGACCTCACCAGCCCATACTTGGGCATGGACGACTTATATCTCCATATACGGAGATGGCCATATATGGAGATACGATGACATCACAGAGTCCACAGCTGATGATGTGGCGTGATGTCATACAATAAACAAACAAGCCCTATATACTGATGCGATACGATGACATCACAGAGTCCACAGCTGATGATGTGGCGTGATGTCATACAATAAACAAACAAGCCCTATATACTGATGCGGAGATATGAGCAGGGCAAAGGTGTGACGTGTGACGTGTGACCGACCGACGGACGGACGGCCGGTGGAGGTTTTCATAGTAAACTGCTCCCTGACGGTCGCAAACACAAAACCTCTCATTAACCCATTTAGGCCTAGGATTATTGACTGCTTTAACTATTGAAAAATAGCAGATATACAAGCTCACAGCGCGGCACCGAGTGCCGCGCTGTGAGCTTGTAGATCTGCTATTTTTGAAAAATCATGATTTTTTTTGCAAGTCTTTGAATATATCTACTTAAAAGCGAACATTTGTAACTCAAATATTTACTTCTGGGTGGTCCCTGGAACAACATATTTTGAGATGGGGGTCCGTGGCCAAATACCTGTAATTTTGGGGGTCCTTGACATGAAAAGGTTTGAGAACAGCATGATTTAGGGGAAGGATTTAGAAGTCGGGTCAAAGATATTCAAAGACTTGCACTCATTTTCACGATTTTTCAAAAATAGCAGATCTACAAGCTCGCAGCGCGGCACTGTGCCGCGCTGCGAGCTTGTAGATCTGCTATTTTTCTAAAGTTAAAGCATAAAATAATGGTTAAAGTGGTTAAAATCTAACGCGTTCCAGGTATTTGAGAGTCAAGAAGCGTCTTTGATGGTGTCACAGCGACCCGTCTCCCGTCAGTATCAGTAGTTTGTTGTGAAGTCTTGCGTGTTTGCTATTTGATCAGGATGATGTCTTTGTTTTTCTTCAACTCCACTTCACCTCAGCTCACACCAGCCCTGGGGGACCCCGGTCAAAGAACTATACCGATGTTTCCTGTTGAGATTGGCACATTTCACCCAGGTTTTTTTTTCATCTCACTCACGTCACTTTGTCTGCTGACCTCACTCAGCAACGAAATAAACAGAAAATAAATAAAGATAAAAATAAAACAATTCACAGGAGGCAAGCATGATGTGCACTGCAATGTAGTTTCAAATACACTGCATTGCAGGCGCTTTTTGAGAGTGAAGAAATAAGAAGACACGTGTGACATGTGTGATCTGGGCAGCTCGCCCCAGGAAATGTGCCAAGCTCAATAGGGAACAACTTATATAGTTTGACCAGAGTTTACCTGAATAAAAGCATAGTATGTAACTCTGCCCTGTTCTCACAAGACAAACAAATACATTTACAGATCCATCTAAAAAAAAGAGAAGTACATTTTCTTCTGTAATATAATTCAAAATGTTAAACTTTCATATATTCTAGATACATTGCACATGCAGTGAATTATTCCAAACCTTTTTTGTTAAAATCTTTATGGCATACAGCTCATGAATATCAAAAGTCCACATTTCAAAATATTACAATATTTCACGAGACCACTCAAAACAAGGATTTATAATAGAAATGTCGACTTTCTGAAGTCAGAGTTGCTTGAAGTCCAGCTCAAATCCACCGCTCACTTCAGACTGGGTTTGGTTATCAGACACTGACTGGAGTAGTGCAATGGTGTTTAACTGCAGAAGAGAGAGAGTGTGTGTGTGTGTGTGTGTGTGTGTGTGTGTGTGTGTGTGTGTGTGTGTGTGTGTGTGTGTGTGTGTGTGTGTGTGTGTGTGTGTGTGTGTGTGTGTGTGTGTGTGTGTGTGTTTTGGTAGACAAAGACCTAAACGCAGCGAGGCAATGTGTTTCTGCAGATAAACAGCACCACTACTCCAGTGGTTGATACCTGCTGGTAGGATATCCACGGGTTTGAGCTGACGGTCGCTTCTCGACCTTAGGGCGTCTTACTTGTTTATTGTTGGGTATGTGTGCGTGCGTACGTGCATGTGTGTGTGCATGACCTGGAAGAGGCTGTTGATTTAAAACCCTTTGCTGCTAGCTCATGTCGCTGTCGGGTGGAAACCTTGTATGTCGAAAAACTGTTGTACTTTCAGAAAATGTGGGGGAAAAAGAAGCTGTGTTCCAATGCATCCAGTGAAGTTATTATTTAGTCACACGCTCCTGTTAATACTTCCCATTGCTTCAAAATGTCATAAAATAATAATAGCAAATTAAAGTTATACCATGTAACTTTTTTTATAAAACAAATCTTAAAATGGTCCTAACTGTTAAATCGCTAAAGTTTTAGAACCCCCACTCCGTTATTTTCAGCTTCAAAAGCCTTCTCTTTATATGTTTTCTATGAGCCGTGAGGGGGGGAGAATTTCGCGGCAAAATGACGTCATCATACTACCGGCCAATCACAGCGAGGGTTATACACTGCCGGCCAATCACAGCGCATCTTGGAGTGGGGTCGCTAGGGCGGCCATATTTGTAGTCTCCCGTGTGTCTCTATACTCGGGTGCACGGTGAAGCATGGGTGAAGGAGTGTATCTCCGGAATGGCTGAACGCACAGGAACCAGGGACCCCTCAAAAGATAGATCTCGGCGAGGTGGAGAACCGAAAAACGTCCGAAAGACGCGGACGCGACCGAGGTTTGCTATAGAGCTACTGACCACAAGTTGAGCAACTTACACAGTATAGCTTTAAAGAATAGCAGATCTAACTGTACAAGCTCACAACGCATCGCTAGCCATAATCATAACACCTAATATTCGGACGTTACGTCTCTACAGGAGTTATAAGGGAGAGTCAGAACGCTCTTGATGGTTGAGCCCCCAACGTCCATATTCGGCTCAAAACATGTACAAATCAATAAGGTGCTCACCGCATCGTCGAAACAGCTTTCTATCTACCGATGAACCCACTCGTCGGCATGTGTTAGTCCACATGTTTCCAATAAATTAATGTTTACTCAAACTCCTGTTGAGACGTAACGTCCGAATATTAGCGACCTCTACAGGTGTTATGATTTATGCATCTGCGAGCTTGTAGAACGGCTGTTTTGTCCTTTGGTGTGACACTGTAGTATGATGGAGAGGAGTAGGGTAATTAATACCCTACTCGGAAAAAAGAAAAAGAAAAAACATGCTAAAAGTAGAGATTGTGCAGATACAAGGTTTCTGCCCGACTGCAACGTTAAGTCAAGAGTCCTCTGTAGTGCAAACACACCTGACATCTGTGGAGCTGAACAAACACACGCACGCACACACGCACGCACGCACGCACGCACGCACACGTACGCACACACACGTACGCACACACTAGGGATGGGACGATAAGCAATATTATCGTTTATCGTGATAAAAAACACTCACGATAATCTTATCGTGGAGATTTAACGTACGTGATATGGTCCTCCGTCATGCACTGGGATCAATTCACCTTTTATTCGCCGAGCTCCATATCCGGTACCAGTTAAACCCCCTATAATTGGTAAAAGGTACTTATAATATACATACTTGATACAGTCTTTTTCACTCTCTATTAAATCTCTTTATCGCGACGCGTTGTGAGCTTGTATATCTGCTATTTTTTTGGGCAAATGTTCCGCCCCAGGATAATGGATTTTGATTATCGCGATAATATCGTAATTCGCGATTTCTTTTGTCACAATAATCACGATATGACATTTTCATATCGTCCCATCCCTAACAACACACACACACACACACACACACACACACACACACACACACACACACACACACACACACACACACACACACACACACACACACACACACACACACACACAGACAGTTGGAGAGCATCCAAGCACCTTGCTCCCCAGTTACTGTGTGCGCGCGCGCGCGTGCGTGTGTGTCAGAACAGCCTGTTCTGCCCTGGTGTTCACCTGGAAACTGAGTGCAAATCGACCCACGCTGACAACGCTACAGTCCAGGCCATGGCCATCACACTGAGTGGTGGCAGGAGTAGTTCAATTCCATTGTCCTTGTCCACAGTGCCTCGTTTAACTTGAAACCGTCAGGAGAGCTGTGTGTTTGACTAGTGGAGTAAATAATATCCTCAGGGCTTTCTGCCTCCATCTCCCTCAAAGCGCGCACTCGTGTGTGTGTGTGTGTGCGTGCGTGCGTGCGTGTGTGCGTGCGTGCGTGCGTGCGTGCGTGCGTGCGTGCGTGCGCTTGCATGTGTGTGCGTGTGTGTTTGCCAAGTCTTTCTAGACAGAGTTACAGGTATAAACTAAAGAAGTGGTAAAGTGGTTTGTGAGAATAGTGTGAATGGATGGTAGAGAAAAATAATTCAAGAATATACAGTATAGGCCTACATACTGTATAGCATACAGATATCATGTGTAGTAAGTAACAGGTGATTAGGTGTGTACTGTACTGTACACTTTTTTATAGGAATAGGTATAATCCAACTTGATTGAGTGTGTATGTACATTCTTGTATTGTCTCCACACTTCATCTCCTGATAAATAACGTTGATCGAGAGAGAGAGAGAGATGAGAGAGAGAGAGAGAGGTTTTGGTTTGTTTGGTTTTTCAATCGGTCAGGATTGCATGGTTTCCTCCGCCATCGGTGTATGAATGTGTGTGTGTGAATGGGTGAATGTAATGCACAATCTCTGTAAAGCGCCTTGGATAAAGGCGCTATATAAATGCACCATTTACCATTTTAATTCCCGGGAGACTCCCGGAATTTGGGGGAGAGGTGGGACGTCTGGGTTTAAGTGGTGTAGTGGTTAACGGAATGTCCTTGCTCTGCTAAAGGCTTTTTTCTAGAAGCACTGAGGCGTTGATCAGCAGGAGTGTTATTTAATCATATAATCCTCTCCTCACCTGCTGTTCCCCTCTGTCCAAAGTTATACCCCCCCCCCCCCCCCCCCCCCACCCCCCCACCCCCCCACCCCTCACACACACTGGCTGGCGGAAGATATACTCAGGTGTTTTACATAAGTAAAAGTAGCAACATCACGATGCAGAAATACTAATGTTTAAAGTTAAAGTAAGTAGAGAGAGCCTGTGTTAAAATGTTACTGTGATGTTTTAAAGGACAACAGTGTTTTTTACAACAAGGGTTCATATTTTAGATTTTAATTCGAGAAAAGAAAAGGTGAGTGGTAAAATGTCACTTTGTTGTTACTTTTACTTTTAACGCGTTTAGCGACTTTGATTTCAGTGGGTGGGGGCTTGCGTACAAGTGGCTAAATATGTCTTTTTAGACACAATAAGACGGCGATTTCTTATAGTAACACTACTAGCCCCCATAAGTCACATCAGCCCATGAAAGATTGCGGGGCATCTTGGGAATGGGCTTATTGTGTCTAAAAAGACATACCGGTATATAGCCACGTGTACGCATGCCCCCATGCACCCACTGAAATCAAAATCATTAAAATTGCTAAAACGATAGAATGGAGTAAATGAAAATCTTTTAACACTCATCTTTTATTTTCTTCAATTACAATCTAAAATATGAACCCTGTTGTAAGTATAAAAGAAGTACAGTACTTGCACCGCTGCACATCCCCTCCTTTCTCTGCAACTCAACGCCCAAAAAAGGGGAGAACACATCTGCCAGTGTCTTTGCGCCTGGAGACAGCGAGTGTGTGTTTGTGTGTGTGTTTGTGTGTGCGTGCGTCCGTGCGTGCGTGTGCTAGGACGCTAGCATTACAGGACGGGGTCACGGGCAGGAAGCGCACGCATGGGGCCCATTGTCTTCGCCCCGGAAGCCTTTTGTTCTTCGGACACAAACCCATTGTCCCGACTCAACAATGCTGGTGCTGGGATGGGTGTGCCCTCACCTCACCTGCCCACACCCACCGCTGCAATGGATGTGCATGTGTTGGCCCTCAGGAAAGCCCCATAGAGCCTCCGGGAACAGCTGCAGAGAGGGAGGGGACCCAGGGGCGTCACACCAAATTCTGGGCCCTGGGTACAAGGATTCACTGCGGGCCCCGCATGAATGTTAACTATTGAAAAATAGCAGATATACAAGCTCGCAGCGCGGCACCGAGTGCCGCGCTGCGAGCTTGTAGATCTGCTATTTTTTTTAAAATGGGGGGTCCTTGACAAAACCTATGTCAAGGACCCCCAAGATGATATGTATTTGGCCACGGACCCCGATCTCAAAATATTTAGTTCCAGGGACCACCCCCAGAAGCAAAATTTGAGTTAGAAATGTTCGCTTAAAAAAATACATATATTCAAAGATTTTCACACATTTTCACAACTTTTCAAAAATAGCAGATCTACAAGCTCGCATTGAAAAATAGCAGATATACAAGCTCACAGCGCGGCACTCGGTGCCGCGCTGTGAGCTTGTATATCTGCTATTTTTCAATAGATTAGGTTATTAGGGCCCCTCTCCACCTTGGGCCCCAGTAACTCAGTCCCACTTTCCTACCCCTTGTGACGCCCCTGAGGGGACCGAATCACTTTTAGTGGATACCTGATCCCACAAAAAGGGCAAACGGGCGGGGTGTTGTTGTGGGAAGGAACGGGCTCATCCAGGTGGAATGATCCCGGCGGTTACTTGGGAACCCAGGCACGTGCACACGTAGACATCAAAGGGGGGCTTGAGCCCGGGGCCTGCCCTTTTATCTGTCTGTAAAAGTGCCCTCTCCAGACCATGAATGCAGTTCATGGTGAAAGAAATGCAAATGCCCCTCTTTCCATGCCATACCTGAAAGCAGCATTCAAGAGAACTCTCCTGAACTTGAATGCAGCGTCTTATGCTGAAATAATTGCCCTCTCTGTGTAGAAATCCACGCTGTTACGCCACATCTCCAGTATTGACTAGATTTTGCACTAGTTTAGTGTGGTATCAAGCACCTAAAATAGCCGACCTCCAAGCTCACAACGCATCGCACTGTGACGCGTTGCGACGCGTTGTGAGCTTGGAGGTCGACTATTTTCGATATTTTCACCAAAAGGTCCTTTTAGAAATTTTAGCCCCTGCCTCTCTAACATTCTCTGCACGTCCCTGCTTGGGAACCAACTGGTAGGAATTCAATAACCACTTCAGCCCTACTGTGTATACGTGACCAAAGCCATGTGACAAATAGCGAGAGTAGCACATCTGCCAGTTCAGGTGTGGTGAATGTCATTTTAGAAGTGACTTTTCATTTCGTTCTTATTGTCTCCACCTAATTTCCACCACCGTTGGAGTAATCGCTGCGAAACTGTACACACACACCCTCCCTGCTGGATGCCAGAGCTGAACCTGTTATAGCGCCACCAGGAGGCCGATTTGAGCAAAACAACATTTTTTAATGTACTCCTACAGATTTTGTCCAAACATCACACAAAGTCATTAAACGAAAAAGTCTTTCGGATTTTTCATATTCCATCCTGAGATTTTTGTTTTCCACCTATAATGGCGGATGAACATTCTGTGTATGCCTGTACCAAGCATAGCGGTTCCCTTTGTGTGTGTGTGTGTGTGTGTGTGTGTGTGTGTGTGTGTGTGTGTGTGTGTGTGTGTGTGTGTGTGTGTGTGTGTGTGTGTGTGTGTGTGTGTGTGTGTGCGTGCGTGCGTGCGTGCGTGCGTGCGTGCGTGCGTGCGTGCGTGCGTGCGTGCGTGCGTGCGTGCGTGCGTGCGTGCGTGCGTGCGTGCGTGCGTGCGTGCGTGCGTGCGTTTAGGTACTATTAAATATTTGTAATGGTTTGTGCTGACAGTGGCGGCATGTTTATATAAGCTAAGTGGAGTCTTGGTTTGTCATGTGTTCAGAGCTTGTATAATCCTAGTAAGGTGTGTGTGTGCCTGCGTGCGCGCGTGTGTGTAGTAGTCATCATTATCTTGGCCTGTCAAACGGCTGAATCCCAATATAGCCTGGAAGCATAAACTCACCTCCAACAAAACATCCAACACAGAGACATGGACACCTTGCCACATAATGGCTTCATAGTGCTGAACAAAACCACATCCAACCATCTATTCCGGGGGTCAGCAACCTGCGGCTCTAGAGCCGCATGCGGCTCTTTAGCGCCACCCTAGCGGCTCCCTGGAGATTTTTCAAAAATGTATTAAGGGAAAAAGGGGGGAAAATATATATATTTTTGTTTTAATATGGTTTCTGTAGGAGGACAAACATTACACAAACATTCTTAATGCTTTCCAATGCTGTAAA